>NC_056623.2:113508477-113835293 GCF_002870075.4 Lactuca sativa
AAGTCACACATTGATAGGTTGAGAATATTGGGTGTCATTGTCCCAAGGAAGTTGGGTAAGGACTGGGTTCTACAATCACTTCCTGAGTCATATAGTGCGTTCATTAAGAACTACTATGTGACAGATCACGACATGACCCTAATAGATCTATCCTATTTGCATGTCGCTGCTGAGTTAGAAATGATGTGGCACCATGGTCAAGCAAATATGGGTGGAAGGTCTATTTCTCAAACTTCCATGGACATGGAAAATGGTAACATTGGAAGTCCAGAAAAGCTTTCTCTTCCCAATGGAAAGGGATCGGCCTGCTCAACCCGGTTGACAAAAAGGTAAAGGAAAAAGCTAAGGCTGTGATAGTCCAGTGTACCATTCCCAAAGAGTCTATATGTTTTCATTGTCAAGAGAAGGGGCATTGGTTGCGAAACTGCCCTAACTACCTGAAAGATCTAAGAGAAAAGGAAAGATCAAAAAGGTTTGACTCTAATTTAGGTAAGTCCACTATCTAACTCTGTTAAGTTCCTTATTGATGATTATTAATACAAAGTGTGACTCGGTTACATTTTGGTGTTTGGCAGGATCAAGCAAAGGAAAGGAAACTTAAAGAAAGAGTATGCTGAAACAGATTGCGAAGATGGATTTCAATCGCATGGTTCGAAGACCGGATTCTTGAGCTACTCTTAGGAGTTATGATAGATTGCTAGAAAATATGTAATAGCATAGTTTTCATTTAAAGTTGCATTGTAAGGAAAAAGTTTTTTCCGCATTTATAAATAAATAAAATTTTGTTTTATTTTATTATATCTCCTTGCAATGACATTTTATGAAAAATTGATGTTTGTACGGTTGTATCAATGGAAATGTGAATTTTGTGAGAACCCGAAATTTTTTATTTTTAAAGCCCAATCAATCAACTCAACTGAGTGTCAAACTCATTAGTACTGAGTTCTAGCCAGTTAAATGTCATTCTAAGGAATTTTGAGCCTAATACACTTAAGGAATAAGTGTTAGAAAGTACCTGCTAGAACCACAGTGTAGCAAATCGAACCTTAACCTCATCTAAATGAGTTCACGGCCACAAGACCATGAGTTTACGGCCGTAAACTCATGTGGCCGTAAAATCAAGAGCATATATAAGGCATTTGATCATTTCTTCTCATTTCTTCCTTCCTTGGCCGATTTTTCTTCAAATCCTCTCAAGCATCCTCCTTCTTTCTTCCTTGGCCATAAACCCTCCTAGATGCAAAGCTAGTGACCCAGGACCCTTCATGGATGAGATTAGTACCTTAAACTACTCTCAGAAGCATAAGTGGCCATGAGTTTATGGCTGTAAAATCCTTTGGGCCGTAAACTCACCAAAAGCCTCAATGAAGGTGGTCTTTCTTATCCTAGTGTAGAGCAAAAGACCCTAAAGCTTCCCTAGCCTTCAAACTAGCACTTATACATGAGTGACCATGTGTTTACGGTCATAAACTCCCTTGGGCCGTAAACCCATGGTAGTAAACTCGTTTTAGTGCCATTTCACATTCCTTGTTGAATCACATGTGATTCCAACACTTGGTCAAAGTGTCTCGTAGTCCCGGAAGGTGTTTCCTTTCATATAGTTGTTTATAAACACTATATTCATTCCAATATGTGTCATTATATATCATTTAGGACCTATTGTGTCTCGGGAGTTCGTTCGTGGAACTTCTTATCCTTACATACACACCCGTTTGAATCACCCACATCAGGTGAGTTCATACCCCGTAATGAATCTTTTAATTGTTTTCAATGCTTTTAAAAGGGGAATACAAGTTGAACACAATGATAATTGTGTAATTATTTGTTATAAACATCTTTCAAAATGTTGCTTATGTCTTCTATAAGTGGTCAAAACATTTCAAAAACTATTTTACAGTTATGTTGCTTTATAGTTTAACAAAACTCCGTTTTTAAAGTACAATCATAACTTGGTAGTAAAATGAGTCTTTTTAATAACAGTTCAAGTAGAATACTAGTGAACAGTGAACTATAATGGGTATAGTTTAGGGGTTTAGAACATACTAGATACGATACATGATAACAGAGAGAACATACTATACACTAGTACATACTATTCATACATACTACATACTATACAATAGAACATAGTATACGAGAAACAGAAGATACTAAGATACTATAACAAGAGAAGATACTAAAGTACTATAACAGAATGAACATACTAAGTTGTTATAGTATGGAACACTTACATTATCTAATTATACCAAGGATTCACAAACACATTGTTCTAAACAAAAGGTGATAGTTATATTGGGAATACATGACCATATAATTTTAATGTGGATGTTCACGTCTTGCAATTATTTGTAGAGGTCGTGTTTGGATCCCAAAAGTCTTTTGACAGGGAGAGTGTTTAGTATGGGATCTGGCCATCACATTATAACTTAATAATCAATTTAAGGCAATTAGTATTACAGTAGTTACTATATACAATACTACAGTACTTACATTTTACAAACGACAAACATCACAGTCGGGTCTAGTACAATCAGTAGAATGGGACCATAATGCTAACCTTATGATTCCTTAATGTATACATCAAAGGATATATATAAATAGGATCCGACAGGTAATAGGATGTCTGCTTTCCACTTCGTTTCCTGTTCCTTGTTTGGTTGTGGGCTTAGAGTAGATTCACCCAACCTATTATGTATTCGATTTTTGTTATATATATGTTTCGTACACATTAAGTCATCATAAGGGGTGCCAGGTATGGGTCAAATCATAGGACACTAATTTAATGCACAGTTTTCCAGTACAAAGCATACTTTTCAAACAGAATTTTTGGCATTCAAAGCTAGAAAATTACCTGTAAAGACTTTAATCCATTTTGTTAAACCAGTATAAACTAAAAGGACTTTAGGTGATTGAGTTTATAATACCTTAGTTTATACATCATGGTTATATATCATTAATACCCAACATGTTGTTGGATGTGTGCTTTCCACCTTATTTCCTGTTCATTGTTTGGTTGTGGGCTTAGGGCAGATTCATCCAATCAACTACCTAGTCGATATTAGATTATATATAGCCAATATAAACTAAGTGATTCTAGAAGTAGTCACTGTGGTCATGATTTTATTATAAGAAATAAGGGTTTTCTTAAAGGATCTTTTCATTAAATATAAAGGAACTATTACAATTAACTCCATGAGTAACAAGTGAATACACCAGGGTTATATACAACGAGGACCTAATAAAAAATGGGATGTGTGCTAACCACCTTACTTCCTGTTCGTTGTTTGGTTGCGGACTTAGGGCAGATGCGCACAATCGATTGTTTGTTTACTCTAAGAGTTTATATAACTTGTATCCGTTTAGTACCCATAGAAAGGATTCTAGAATCATTTTTACATATCTTTCATCAAATTAGGAAATATATGATTTTCTAGAGGAACATGCGAACTTTTCTAAAACAGAACTTATCACTTACTACATTTCAACTACATTTTTCAACAACTTTCTACAACATACATACATCACTAAAATCTTATGAACTCACCAGCTTAATTGCTGACAAACTTTTTCAAATAACTTGTATTCTTAGGAAACTAGTAGGCGGGTACTCACTCTGGGAATTCAGAAGATGGAGCAATATAGCTTCAAGTCTTGTTTTGTTATTTCCTTTTGTACTCTATGTTTTGTGAAATCAAACTTTATAAACACTTTCTTTCTAATGAAATGTTTGTTCATTACTTGCTTACTATGATACATGTCTTGTGATACTCAACATGACGTCCTCCACCCCCGAACGTTTCCACCGTTCCGGTTTTGGGGTGTGACAAATTTGATTCTTTCATTTGTGGTAGTGTCAAAATTTACCAAATAAAGAAGATTCTCATCAACCAAGTTTGAATTGGACCGAAACTTGGAATCTTTCAAGTTGTATAGTATGATGAATGGGAATTTTCATCTTTGGAAAATTAAGACTAATTCCTTGTTTACATGTATATGTGAGTCAAGTGGAGGACTAAGGGATCCAGTACACATTCTTGTGCGCTGGTCAAGGTCCACCACAAAAGATCGATAAGAATATTCGTCATGATTTACTAAACTTGAGTAAACAGGGTTATACTTACCAATATAAGTATAATTCTGAAACATTGGAAAAGTTTCGATGTATTGCAAGACGAATGAGAAGAATCAAATTAGGTAGAAAGATAAAAGTTACCCAAATCTAAAAAGATAGGAGAATACTTTAGTATCATTTTTTGTGATCATGTTAATGATTAAACCATATCACAATTGGTCCTCTAAGCACATCTTAGTGTATTCTTAAGGCTAAGAATAGGAATCATGAATTGTTGAAGTGGTTAAATCAAGAAGATGAGTCATACTTCGTTCCAAAACAAGTCTTAGAGTCATACTCCAAGATTATAACTTGAGTGACATAACTTAAAGAAAGGTTTATAGCACTTGTTAAATGTAAGAGTAATATGTGTCAAACTCTTGTACAATTGAAATTGGTAAGTCGTGATGTTTTGGATAAAACAAAGACTAACTAAGGTTAATTGTGTGAAGTGTTTGTCTTGATAAAGAATCCATACTATCTCTTGAATATTTGGCAAGTGAGTCCTATATGTCAAGAGGGCAGTGGAAGTCTTAAAGATCTTGAAAAAGCTTCTAGATCTAATCAAAAAGAAAAACCTATAATTTATCACTAGCACATGACTTGAGGTTTATAACCTATAGTGTTGACATATTCCTATATCTGTGCTCATTCCAGTTAAAGTTGCCTTTGCATATGAGTTTTAAGAGTTCCTAATTGGTTGCATAACAACTTGGAAGCAATGACAGGCCCTTGTGCTGCCAGGTGGCAAGAACTTAACACTACACAAGTTCAATCCATAAGAGTTTGGATTTGTTAGTAACCTTGTCTTGTGATTATGGTTTTGACAAATTCACATGGATAAGAACACATAAACCATAAAATCTAAAGTGCCATAAGGTATCTCTCTGATTTATGAAAATGATGGTGAGGAAATGCTTTCACTAAGTAGATTTTCAGTAGATAGCAATTGTGATATTCACATTTTGAAAGTCGTTAGTGGAGCGTGTGTGGTTAACCGACACACTAACATGGACTTGTGAGAAATGGCAAAGGTCTAAACAATTGATACTATGATTACGACATCGCTTTTTATAGTTTTGAAACTGTTTACACACACATGTGTTCTATCTAAGGAAATGTGTATGATTTTGAAAAAGTTTTATCAAAGCATCTCATATCAGAAATATGAACTTTGGTAAGAAGGTCAATAAAATATTGATTTCTAGAAGTCATGCTGATTCTTGAGTACATGTCAAAGCTAGTGGGAGCATAAGTGTAATGCTAATAATCATCATGCAAGTGGGAGCTTGATAATTATATTAAGTGTTGCAAGTCAGCAATGTTAAATATAGAAAACAAAAGGTTTCAATTGGGAAAGAGTGTTTTTGCTATAATTAAGGGAGAGGAAATTATACTTCATTTCAATTCTACAAGCTTAGATTGAGGTTTTAATCATCTTTAGTCAAGGATATATATATATATATATATATATATATATATATATATATATATATATATATATATATATATATATATATGAATTTTATGTTGGAATGGCTCAACATAAAGAAATTCTATATACGGGTCCATTATTTGCGTTCTAAAATTCGATTATGATTATGACATCCTGTCACACCCCGAAACCGAAGGCAGAAACATTCCGGGGCGAAGGTGACGTCATTTTAAGTATCAAAACCAATGTACATAGTAAGTGTAGTAAACACAACCATTACCTAACATAGAAGTATTTACATTAGTTTGAAAACCAAGTTATACATGTTTATAGATATATATACATCCAAAATGAACAAAAGTTAAGACAAGAGTTCTAGAAGCTCCGTTTTCTCCAAAAGATCGTTGGGTACCTGTCTAATCTCGACCTGAGAATACAAGCAATTTGAAAATCAGCATAAAGCTGGTGAGTTCATAAGCGGTCTCTTTTCTAAAAATAAACGAGTTCCTTTAGTTTTCTGAAAACAGTTGTTATCCATGAAAATCCCATATTTTCTTATAAGAAAAGTCTAGTTATCCAATGTTATACAGTTTGGTTAAGAACAGTTAAGTTATCCCAGGAAAAACCCTTATTTTCCTAAAAGTTGGTTATCGATCCGAAATGCAGTGTACAACTATTTACCATACTTAAAGTGTTTATGTAAAGTTTCCTGAAAACCTGGTTATCCTTGAAATGTACATTAGTTTTAATATGGATATAAAACTAATAAATAGGTAGAAAATTATTCATAATCTAAGTTGCGTGTTCCATAACCATACAATAGACTACATAAGGCTCGGAACGGGTCCAATATCATTTTATGACTTTTGTCACCCATGGACCTTTCGGTCCGACTGTAGGTAGCAGCCAGGTGCGAGGTTGTTAATCTCGTGTAGATCTATATACTCAAGTCACGTTCTCCCTCCAGGAGATGCTGGTTACAGGGGCGGTCCTCCACCCGCGTATCTCTATGGAGTGTTACGAAGGACGTGTCTCCAACCTTAAGATTAATGAATTTTAAAAGTCATTCACTCTCGAATATTGGGGAGTGTTACCAAGGACATTTAAAAGTAATAATACAGAAAACTCTGTTTATTAGTCCTTCACTCTCTTATCTAAGGGGAGTGTTACCAAGGACGTGTCCTTCACTCTCGTATCTCAGGGGAGTGTTACCAAGGACATATCAAAAGTTCTAAGGTTAATGTTTTTAACAGTAATAATGTGGAAAATCATTTGTGAAATATAAGTATAAAATTTTATAATGGGTTTCACAAACAGTTCGAAAACTAACTCTGCAAGTTAAACAGTAGGTTAATACGAATTCCAAATGTTAAAAGCATACAAAATATGAAACATTTCTAATGTAATAATAGTTTTGAGTACAAGATTTCCTTGTACCTTTGCTTGTATCCCCCCCTGAAAATATTGAAAATATGGAAAAAGGTGTAGGGGTATGAAGTCACCGGACGAGAAATGTGTCGGTTGGATGCTATGTGTCAGTTTGGGGCTTGAGTACACGCAAGGTTCCTATATAATATGAAGAGATACATAATTGTATCTAATTAGAATTTGAATTACCAAATAAGTAAGACAATACACTCCAAGACGCGAAAACAATCTATTTCAAGTGTTAGGAGTGACCCGGTAGCATCTAAGGATATGTAGGGCCTAAATAGGGAGTTTACTCTTCAAGAGTAAGCCCTTAGGGGTGTTCACGGTCTAAAGACCATATCCCCATGAGTTTACGGCCGTAAACTCATGTGTGGTGTGCTTTTGGATGTTTAAAGGTCTTACAACGCACAAAGGAAGGTTCTAGGGTTGATTTCATGGCTTAGGAAGTGATTGGGACTTAATTTAACCTTGGAAAAGGAGTTTACGGTTATTGAATGACACTTGGGGAGTTTACTACCATAAACACATGAGTTTACAATAGTAAACTCATGTTTTCCCATGAATCATGTGCTTTGGTGGTTGTAGGTTATGCATACAAGGTCCTAAACCCAAATCTAAGTCATATAAGGTGTTAAGGGCACTTAAACACCCCATTAAAGGTGTTTACGGTTTTTGGAGACCTTCCCAAAACCAGAAACTTAAGTGTGACACATTTGTATATGTTTTGGTGCATCTCATGAAAGAATATAGGTTTCTAGGAACTCTTGGAAGCTTTTGGAGGTATTTAAGAGGCAATCTAACACTTTAAAAGCTGTTTATGGTCCTTGAAGATATGTTTACGGTCCAGGAATGTTCTTGGGCCGTAAACTCATGTTTCTACCCAAATCGTGTGATTTTTGTGTTCAAATCTCGTACATGCAAGTCCTTAAGCCATATTTAAACACTAGAAGGGACTTGTAAGGGTTTTTGGGCTTCAAAACCCCTTTAAGGGAGTCTACGGTTTTGAGAGATGTTTCCAAACCATAAACATAAGTTTTTGATGGTTTTGGGTAGTTTAATCATAGATTTGCATGCTAAACAAGCTTAGAAACATGCTAGGATAGATTACTTACCAACTTGAAGCTTGAAAGTGGTGTTTTTGGCTCAAACTCGAGTTTTAGAGATAGAGTAGAGAGAGAAAATTGTGAGAGTGGGTAAAAGTATTCAAAGGTGACCACTCAACCTTTATATAGGGGTTGGGTTTGAGACCCGGTGGAAATTTACCCGATACCGACGTTAATCGGGGTTTAAAATTTTACCCGATTAATTTGTGGTAATCTGACTTAGTCGTAATAAAAAAAAATTCCAAATAATTAACGAGGGTATTTTTACGCGTTTCTAAAGGGTTTGGACACTCATGAGGTCATAATAAAAAGTCTCAATTTAATTAACTTTAACCAAAAGAGTTACTGGAAAAATTGGAAAAACGAATGGTTTAATTAACAGAAACAGTTTATAGTGACGGAATAAATTACGAGTTGTCACATTATCCCCCCGTTAGAGAAAATTTCGTCCCAAAATTTAAAATTAAGATACAAATCATGGATTTGGAATGTGATGTGGATATTTCTGTTTCATCTAGTATTTGCGCTCCCAAGTGAATTCGGGTCCCCGCTTGGCATTCCAGCGAACCTTCACTACCAGGATACGACTTTGTTTCCTACGTTTTATCTATCGATCCACGATTTCGATCGGTTCTTCAACAAAGTTCAGGCTTTCATTGATCTTGATCTCGTCAAGAGGGATCACAAGGGTTTCATCGGATAGACACTTTTTAAGATTTGAGACGTGGAAGACTGGGTGGATGTTGCTAAGTTCTTGAGGTAGTCGAAGTTTATAGGCTACAAGACCAATCCTAGCGAGGATCTCGAAGGGTCCTATGTACCTTGGGTTAAGATTTCCGAGCTTTCCAAAGCGTATCATGCCTTTCCAGGGCGAGACCTTTAACAAGACACGATTTCCAACCTGAAATTCTATAGGTTTTCGTCGTTTATCGGCGTAACTCTTCTGTCTATCTGATGAAGCTTTCATTCATTCTCGGATTTGGATGATCTTCTCGGTGGTTTTGTGGATGATTTCAGGACCAGTGAGAGCACTGTCGGGGACTCGACTTTCGGCTAGCTGTGTGTCTCTTACCTCGGCCCAGCACAGAGGGGATCTACACTTTGGATTGTAGAGAGCTTCGAACGGGGCGGCCTTGATACTGGTATGGTAACTATTGTTATATGAGAAATCGATCAAGGGTAAATGGATGTCCTACGACTTTCCGAAATCGATGACACATGCCTTGATACTGGTCTGGATAGTTCTCTCACTCTGTCCGTCTGTCTGAGGATGATAAGATATACTCATATCCAGCTTAGTTCCAAGAGCTTTCTGAAGGGATTGCCAAAACCTTGAGGTAAACCTCCTATCTACATCAGAGATAATGGACACAGGCACACTGTGCAGTCGGACTATCTCTTGGATGTAGGTTCCTGTAAGTCTTTCCATCTTAAATGATTTTTTGATCGGAATGAAGTGAGCGGATTTTGTCAAACGATCGACAATTACCCAAATGGTATTGTACCCACTCGGACATTTGGGTAACTTGGTGATGAAATCCATGGAAATCATCTCCAATTTCCATTCGGGTATCTCAGGCAGCTGGAGCAAACCCGAGGGTTTCTGATACTCGACTTTTACCTTGGCACAAATCAGACACTTGCCCACGAAGGTAGCGATCTCAACTTTCATGTTTGGCCACCAGTATTTTATCTTGAGATCCAGATACATCTTGTCCGGACCTTGATGAATAGAGTATTTGGTCTTATGAGCTTCGTTCATGACAACTTCCCTGAAACTTCCGAACTTTGGGGTCCAGATTCGATCCATGAAACAATAGACTCCATCACCTCTGATCTCAAGTTTCTTATCCATTCCCCTCAAAGCGTATTTCGATACGTTCTCTGGTTTTAAAGCTTCTAACTGGGCTTCTCGAATCTGTACGAATAAGTGGGAATGGATAGTCATTGTCAGCGTCTTCACATTGCGGCTTGAACTTTCCTTTCGGCTAAGGGCATCTGCCACCACATTGGCCTTGACGAGATGGTAGCGGATTTTGCACTCATAGTCAATGAGCAGCTCTACCCATCGCCATTGCCTCATGTTTAAGTCTTTCTGATCGAATATGTGTTGCAGTCTCTTATGGTCAGTGAAGATCGTGCACTTGGTTCCATATAGATGATGTCTCCAAATCTTCAGTGCAAAGACTACTGCTCCTAACTCCAAGTCGTGAGTGGTATAGTTGACTTCTTGTGCCTTTCAGCTCTCTTGAGGCATAAGCAATAACTTTTCCCCTTTGCATAAGCACACAACTTAAGCCCTGATTGGACGCATCACAGTAGACAACGAAGTCCTCTGTCCTTTGGGCAGGGACAGGATAGGTGCGCTGCACAAGGCTTTCTTTAATGTTTGGAACATAGTTTCCTGCTTTTCACTCCAACAAAAGGGTACACCTTTCTGTGTCAGAGTAGTTAACGGTTTGGCGATTCTGGAAAAATAATGGATGAATCTATGATAATAGCCGACGAGAGCCATGAATTGACGGATTTCTGTGGGTGTCTTCGGTGCCGACCAATTCTCTATTTGTTTGATCTTGGAAGGGTCCACGTGTATACCCTCCTCACTTACCACATGACCAAGGAAAATTACCTTTCGAATCCAGAATTCACACTTGGAGAATTTCGCGTACAGTTTTTAGGATCTAAGGGTTTCCAACACTAATCTCAAGTGTTGTTTGTGATCTTCTTCACTTTTGGATTAGACTAGTATGTCTTCAACGAACACGATGATGAACTTGTCCAGAAAAGGACTACACACCCGGTTCATCAGGTCCATGAACATCGCCAATAAGTTGGTTAGACCGAAGGGCATCACTACGAACTCGTAGTGACCATATCGAGTTCGGAATGCTGTCTTGGAAACATCATTCTCATGAACTCGTAGCTGATGGTACCCTGACCTAAGGTCTATCTTTGAAAAGTAGCTGACTCCCTGAAGTTGATCGAAGAGGCCGTCTATTCGAGGAAGAGGATATCGGTTTTTATGGTCAACTTATTTAGCTCACGGTAGTCGTTACACATCTAGAAGGATCCATCTTTCTTCTTTACAAACAATACTGGGGCTCCCCAGGGTGAGGAACTCGGTCTAATGAACCCTTTGCTGAGTAGCTAATTAAGCTGACTGGATAACTCCTGCATTTCTATTAGCGCTAATCGATACGGAGATTTGGCTACGGGGGTAGCTCCAGGAATTAGATCGATACGAAACTCCACTTGACGTTCGGGAGGAATTCCCGGAAGCTCTTCAGGAAAGACGTCAGGAAAGTTACAGACTTCGGGGATGCTCTCAAGGTCTTTAACTTCCTGTTTCTCGTTGATCACATGGCCTAGGAATGCATGACACTCCTTTCGCAGAACCTTTTCAGCTTTGATGCAGGAAATGATGCGAAGATTGGAGCTAAGCTTATCGCCATAAACAATGAGAGTCTGGCTAGAGGGGAGATTGAGACGGATGGATTTTTCGTAACAAAGGATATCAGCATGATTGGGACTCAACCAATCCATGCCAATGATAACAACAAAGCTCTTTGTGGAGACTGGCATAAGATTGATGGGAAAATAATGGTCATTCAAGGTAAGGGTACAACCTATGAATATATCGTTAGTGCTTTCTTTTTCACTGTTAGCCATCTTGACGGTAAATGTTTCGATTAATGGTTGGGTATTACATTTAAGAAGGCATTTGAATGAATGGCTAACAAAACTACGTCTAGCACAAGAATCGAAAAGGATACTAGCATAAGAGTTGTCGAGCAGGAACGTACCTGAGAAAACGGTGGGATCGGTGAATGCCTCCTATCGTCCCATAGCTAGCACTTTCCCGGTGTTACCAGCAGTTGTCGTCTTGGGGCAGTTCCTCTTGAAATGCCCCAATTGCCAACAACCGTAGCAGGCCTGACCGACACCTACTCCGGAAGATTGATTTGATGATTGGGCTAGTGCTTTGCAGAATCGAATCGTATGCCTCTTTTTACCATAATTGGAGCATGATAGTTCACGGCAGGGGCCGGGGTTATGATGGTATTTACACTTGTCACATTGGGGAAGGGTACCAGCATACCTACTAGTAGGTGTTTGAGCTGTGGATCCGACGGTAGAAACAACAACAGGGATAGTAGCAGCGTGGACTGCTACAGTTTGCTGCTTCTTCGTGGATTCCTGAGAAGGATGACTCTTCTTCTTCTTCCAAAATTTTCTTTTCTCACCACTCCTTTTATCCGGTTCAGGAGTGGTAGCTACTTCCTCAAGGTTATCACTATGATCAATAAAGGTTTGCGCCAAGATTTTGGCGTTGTCGTAGGTATCTGGCTTCGCAGCTAAAACGTTTCCCTTGGTTGGCTAGTTCAGCCCCCAGATAAATCTCTTAATCTTTTTACTCTCCAGGGTAACCATGCCCGGATAGAGTAGCACCAAATCGTCGAATCTGGAAGTGTAAGCGGCGATGTCCGAACCCTTCATCTTTAGGTTCCAGAATTCATGCTCTAATTTCTGCATTTCGCCCCGAGGGCAGTGCTCCGCAAGCAGAAGTTCCTTCATGGCCTCCCAACCCATAGCATTGGCTACAGGTAAGGTTCAGGATTTGACTCGGCCATTCCACCAAGGCAAGGCTTTATCGGTGAAAGTGCAGGCGGCGAACTTCACCTTATCAGATTCGGAGCAGGCACAGATTTCAAATATAGATTCAATTTTCTCGAACCATCGAGTAAGGGCGATAACACATCCAGTGCCATCAAAAGATGTGGGTTTCGCATTCATAAAGTCTTTGTAGGAACACTCCTTCCGGTGTCCCTGGCTACCTTTTTGCTTTTGAGATTAGGTACCACCTCATGGACCACCGGAGCCACCGAGGTTCATTTGAGACATGGCGGCTGCCACTGCAGTAGTAACAGCTGCCTGGAACATCACATGATCAAATTGAGGAGGGGGTGGTGGCGGAGGAGGATTGTTGTTCTTTGAGTTGGGTCTCTTTCTTGGAGGCATCTTGATCTAAAAAGATCAGGAAAGAGAGGATGGTAAGTCCTCTGGATTGAATCAAGAGATATGAAACAAGAGATATCTCATTATGACAGATAAAGTGTCTTACTAAGCGATAATATATAGGAAGGCTATCAAAGTAAGAAAATTATCGCTAAAGGAAAAGAGTAGCAACACTTGAATGAAGATTTCTATAACGAGGTTGGCTCTAGAAAATACTCCCATAGTATTTTATGTTTCCGCTGAGACGATGACTCATTGTTTGGGTATTGGGTAAGTTTTAGTTTTGTTGTACACCACAGTCACTCCTAAGCACATGTTGGCAGTGTCTCGAATGAATATAGTTGATCAAGCTCTATTGACCCTAGACACGACTAAATAACTGCCCAGGTTTAACCGTAGCGTACAACACCCAATTACTTATGTTTTGTTCTACTCGTAGTTACGGATTCCGGCGGTTAGTGATACTTGTATTCTTTTTGAAAATACTTATATTTTAAAGTATACTTTTAGTTTAGAGCACTTCGGCCCCTTAGTGTTTATAGTCTTATACCATGTAAGGTTTGGTATACTTAGTTCACTATAAACAAGGGCTCTGATACCAATCTGTCACAGCCCGAAACCGAAGGCAGAAACGTCCTGTGGCGTAGGTGACGTCATGTTAAGTCTCACAACCAATGTACATAGTAAGCGTAGTAAACACAACCATTACATTACATAGAAGTATTTACATTTGTTTGAAAACCAAGTTATACATGTTTATAGACATATACACATCCAAAATGAACAAAAGTTAAGATGTGACTTCTAGACGCTCCGTCTTCTACAAAAGATCGTGGGGTACCTGTCTAATGCGAACCTGAGAATACAAGCAGTTTGAAAATCAGCATAAAGCTGGTGAGTTCATAAGAAATTTGTTTTCTGAAAATGAATGAGTTCCTTTAGTTTTCTGAAAACAGGTGTTATCTAAGAAAATCCCATATTTTCTTATAAGAAAAGTCTAGTTATCCAATGTTATATAGTTTGGCTAAGAGCAGTTAAGTTATCCCAGGAAAAACCATTATTTTCCTAAAAGTTGGTTATCGATCCGAAATGCAGTGTACAAGTATTTAACATACTTAAAGTGTTTGCGTAAAGTTTTCTAAAAACCTGGTTATCCTTGAAAAGTACATTAGTTTTAACATGCATATAAAACTAATAAACAAGTAGAAAAGTATTCGTAATCTAAGTTACGAGTTCCATAACCATACAATAGACTAGATAAGGCTCGGAACGGGGCCAATATCATTTTATGACTTTCATCACCCTTGGACCTTTCGGTCCGACTGTAGCTAGCAGCCAGATGCGGGGTTTTCAATCTCGTATAGATCTATACACTCAAGTCACGTTCTCCCTCCAGGAGATTCTGGTTATAGGGGCGGTCCTTCACTCGCGTATCTCTGTGGAGTGTTACCAAGGATGTGTCTACAACCTTAAGATTAATGAATTTTAAAAGTAGTCCTTCACTCTCGAATATAGGGGAGTGTTACCTAGGACATTTAAAAGTAATAATATAGAAAACTCTGTTTATTAGTCCTTCACTCTCGTATCTAAGGGGAGTGTTACCAAGGACGTGTCCTTCACTCTCGTATCTCGGGGGAGTGTTACCAAGGACGTATCTAAAGTTCTAAGGTTAGCGTTTTTAACAGTAATAATGTGGAAAATCAATTGTGAAATATAAAATATAACATTTTATAATGGGTTTCACAAATAGTTCGAAAACTAACTCTGCAAGTTAAACAGTAGGTTAATAAGAATTCCAAATGTTAAAAGCATACAAAATATGAAACATTTCAAATCTAATAATAATTTTGAGTACAAGATTTCCTTTTACTATTGCTTATATCCCCCATGAAAACATTGAAAACATGGAAAAAGCTGTAGGGTATGAACTCACCGGACGAGAAATGTGTCGGTTGGATGCTAAGTGTCAGTTTGGGGCTTGAGTACACGTAAGGTTCCTATGTAATATGAAAAGATACATAATTATATCTAATTAGACTTTGAACTACCAAATAAGTAAAATAATACACTCCGAGACGCGAAAACACTCTGTTTCAAGTGTTAGGAGTGACCCGGTAGCATCTAAGGATAGGTAGGGCCTAAATAGGGAGTTTACTCTTCAAGAGTATGCCCTTAGGGGTGTTTACGGTCTAAAGACCATATCCCCATGAGTTTACGACCGTAAACTCATGGGTGGTTTGATTTTTGATGTTTAAAGGTCTTACAATGCACATAGGAAGGTTCTAGGGTTGATTCCATGGCGTAGGAAGTGATTGCGACTCGAATTGACCTTGGAAAAGGAGTTGACGGTTCTTGAATGACACTTGGGGAGCTTACTACCGTAAACACGTGAGTTTATGGTAGTAAACTCATGTTTGCCCATGAATCATGTGCTTTGGTGGTTGTAGGTTAAGCATACAAGGTCCTAGACCCAAATCGAAGTCATATAAGGTGTTAAGGGCACTTAAACACCCCATTGAAGGTGATTACGGTTTTGGGAGACCTTCCCAAACCGTAAACTCAAGTGTGACACATTTTTATATCTTTTGGTGCATCTGATGAAGGAATATAGGGTTCTAGGCACTCATGGAAGCTTTTGGAGGTGTTTATGGTGCAATCTAACACTCTAAAAGGTGTTTATGGTCCTTGAAGATGTGTTTACGGTCCAAGAATGTTCTTGGGCCGTAAAATCATGTTTACTACCCAAATCGTGTGATTTTGGTGTTCAAATCTCGTACATGCAAGTCCTTAAGCCATATCTAAACACTAGAAGGGACTTGGAAGGGTTTTGGGGCTTCAAAACCTCTTGACGGGAGTTTACGGTTTTGGGAGATGTTCCCAAACTGTAAACACAAGTTTTTGATGGTTTTCGGTAGTTTAAACATAGATTTGCATTCTAAACAAGCTTAGAAACATGCTAGGATAGATTACTTACCAATTTGAAGCTTGAAAGTGGTGTTTTTGGCTCAAACTCGAGTTTTAGAGAGAGAGTAGAGAGAGAATGTTGTGAGAGTGGGTAAATGTCTTCAAAGATGACCACTAAACGTTTATATAGGGGTTGGATTTGAGACCCGGTGGAAATCTACCCGATACCGACGTTAATCGGGGTTTAAAATTTTACCCGATTAATTTGCGGTAATCCGACTTAGTCGTAATAAAAATAAAATAAATTCGAAATAATTAACGAGGGTATTATTACGCGTTTCTAAAGGGTTTGGACACTCATGAGGTCATAATAAAAAGTCTCAATTTAATTAATTTAGACCAAAGGAGTTAACGGAAAAATTGGAAAAACTAATGGTTTTATTTAACGGAAACGGTTTATAATGACGTAATAAATTACGGGTTGTCACACATCCCTTTTCATAATCCGAATTATGAGAACTTGGCAAATAGAAATATAAATATTGTAGCAAAAGATTAGTCTAGAATCGCGTCTTTATTAATTGTGTCCCATATCCTTCAGATATAGGATTGATTGCATGTGCTATAATATCCATCTATTATAAATTTTTCCAAATGCCTAGAGCATTAAGAGGGAAAAAGTACTAGAACCAGATAAGACTAATTTGATTAAGCAATTGTTGAGGACACTCTAAGGTTTACCAAAGATTGGATGCTCAGGGACAATTGAAAGTATAGTGTTAATTTTGGAAGGACCATTTTGACATATTCTGAAAAGTGGCAACTCTTGTTCAGGAGTAATTGTCAAAAGAGGAATATTGAAATGTTCCCATAGGTGGAAGTTATTCATTAAATCTGTGTAAGATTAGGAAACTTACTGAAAAAATAATGTTTAAAGGCAATGAACTTTGAATACGAGACTTCGTTTCCACGAAGTTGATCTCCATTGGAATACTCTGTAATGTCTGTTAACAAGTCTTTGAGACTTTGTGCATGATCATTACAAGAGGACCAATGCATATAAGTTTAGAATCTAACAGATTTAGGTAAATGGCAGGAGTTTGGAATTCTTGCATTTGTGGTAAGGATTCGGGATTGTGAAATGAGTATCATTGGAATTATGTTCAATCGATCTATTCCACTGAGTAAAGATCATAGACAAACTTAGTGAGCATACTTGGTGTATGGCATAACAAATGTTCGGAAAAACATAATGTGCATACTTGGTGTATGGCATCACTAGTGCTTAGAAAAAACCAAGGTTGTAAAAATCACTTGGCGGCAGCTCGACGATCGACTGACGATAAACGATTAATCAGACTTGGCGGGGATTAATCGGGGACCCTAAATCATTAATAAAATTATTTAGAAAATTAATATTTCCTAAAAAATTAAGTATTTGAACATTTTAAATTTTAAAATTTTGAATTTTTAAAAATTTTAGTATAATATTTTAAAATTGAAATCTTAAAAATTTAAAAATTTAAAACTTTTGTTTAATATTTGAATTTTTTTTTTTTTTTGAATTTTTTAAGTATTGCCCGCCTATGACCGCCGAGAACCGCCAAGGCCGCCAATGACTGCCAAGCCCAACTTTGACCGATTTTGACCAATTTCCGACAAGCACCTTAATCGTAATCGGTTCGAGGCCGCCAAGCGATTAATCGCTGATTATTCGGCCGCCAAGGCCAATTTCTGCAACACGGGAAAAAACCATAGTGTACACGCTTAGAGCATGCGACAACTATTGTTTTAATTCAAGTATAAAGTTGATAGTTTGAAACACAATGCAATGAATAATTTGTAATAAATATGGTGATAAATAAAAGATGTTCTATTTATATTCATAAGTTCTGAGACCATATTTGATTCAATTATTCTTGTGTTTCGCTTTGCATGTTTTGAATTCCAGAATAACTAGGTTATTCTTCCCGAATGACTAAGTCATTCGAACCATCCACAATCGGTCATATGTTGGAAGTAAATTTGAATCAAGACTGTCATGAAGCTGGATTGCAAATGTCCAAGGTATGGGACATAGCACGAGTTGCTGCAACATTCACGAGTGCTCTTAAGTTCTGAGTATTGGATTCAACCCATGCTTACTGGTATCACTTCATGGAATTTATCTCGAGTGGTCGTGAGACAGTAATATCATATATGTCTTCAAACCTACAGATATGACTTGTTGCCTATGAGTTGGTTATACATTGATTGTACCAAAACGCATTGGTAACTCGATGTTATAAAAACATGCCTTTATGTATGATTCAACAAGTAGTAGAACAAGCATATGAGTTGAATTTTATTTGTTCCTTCTTGGATGAGAAGCGATATCTGGGCCCCTCGATGATTTTGTGTTGACCCATGTACCGGACCCGGTCAGAACTAAGTTGATGTGTTCAATTATGTTCTATGTCAAACAAATCGGAAATCGGGAAACAGACTGTTGGAAAATAAGTAAGACATTGTTCCATGTATTTGTCCGACTGATATCTAGAATAGAGGATTATATGATCACTTATCTTAAATGTTGTATCATCATCATCTCAGTTCTGCGAGACCTTGAAAAAGCTACGATAGCTGATCGGTTCCTGAAGTTATTCTTGCAAATATAGTTATTAGACTTATCCAAGTCGGAGACTGTTGGATTAGGTGTCTAAGCTCATAATTATTTTTGGGATGTACTTGACCCGGTTGGCATGGTACATTTGGGTTGCATGCCATAGCAACACTTGGATAGACCAAATGAGAAAAAGGACACTTAAGGATTATTAATATATTATAAGTTCTAATATATTAATAATATTATTTAATTAGTATTGTTCAAAGAATTAATTTGAAATTAATTAAGTGATCAAAAAGAAACTAATTAAATATATGGGGTTGATTGTGTAAATAATCTATTGTTATATAGTGGGCTAATGATCCATGGTTTGTATGAATTGGGTGAAAACCCATAAGGTACTCCATGGATAATCCATACAGGTTACAAGCCCATCGATCATGGAATATGAAAATCCATGACAATTATGGTTTTCATGGTGTAACCCTAGTAGTGCCACAACTATATAAAGACCCCTAGTCTAGCAAAATTGGCACTACTTGTACAAGATAGAGGGCTAGCCGATTTTGAGGTTAAGTGAACTTCTCTAAAGCCTATTACAAGAGTTGTAGTGTTGTGTGAGACATTTGAGGCATCACACTTGAGGTACTAGGCTCACAAGGTTCTCAAGGAATCCAAACTACAAAAGGTTTGTTCTTCTTCTACAATTTATGTTTAAAAGTTCCCCATCGTATGCTAGATAGGTTATGAACCTTGGAAAATCAATTTTGCATGTATCATAGTAAAACATAGATCCAAGGTTTCTAGGGTTGCATGTACACCTTAGGAGTGTTGGAATGCTCAAAACCTAATAATATTGTATCACCATCACTAATGACTACAATCATTTTGATTATGTGTATTTGATGAAACATAAACTTGAAGAATTTGAAAATTTTGAATTGTTTCAAAGTGAAATTGATAGTTAACTTGATGAAACAATCAAAATCCTTCGTTTGGATAGAGGAGGCGAGTACTTTAGTGAAGAGTTCCAAGATCATCTAAGGAGTCGTGTGATTATCTCTCAACTCACTCCATCTTAAACACCATAGCTTAATGGTATTTCTGAGAGTAGAAAACGAACCATACTTCATATAGTTTGATCTATGATGAGTCAAAGTGCTCTTCCTTTATCATTTTGGAGTTATGATTTACTCATGCAACCCTTATCTTGAATATGACACCAACTAAGAAGGTAGAGATAATATCTTACGAGATGTGGTATGGAAGACCTCCATCCTTATCTCATATGAAAAGTTTAGGGTTGCGAAGCTTATGTTAGACAACAGACTTCCAACAAACTTGAGCCTAGATCTACGAAATGCATCTTTGTATGATACCCTGAAGATTGTTTAGGATATTAATTCTACATCCCTGTTGAGAATAAGATCTTTATTTCACGAAAAGTTGAATTCTTAGAAAGCAAGTTTCTAATAGATGAGGCAAGTGGGAGGCGTGTGGAACTTTAAGAAGATCAAGAACCTCAACCTGATGCATCTCTAGTTGGAACTAGTACTGAACAAGAGGTTGTTGAAGATGAAGAGATCATTGCCCTTAAACCTACTGAAATACAAGGCGTTCACATATCTGGTTGTATTCGTCATGAACCTGAGAGATACGGATTTCTCATTGACGAGTGCTTCGTAATGACAAATGCTGATGAGCCGGTCAGCTACTAGTATTCAATGGAAGATCCCGAATTTGCCAAATGGCTTGAAGCCTTGAATGTTGAGATGCAATCTATGAGAGAAAATCAAGTCTGAGACTTGGTTGGTCTTCCTCCCAATAGCAAGACTATTGGAAGTTACACGCATTCAAAGCAAGAAGAAGACTGACATGGATGGAAACTTACACACATTCAAAGCAAGATTGGTTGCTAAAGGATTCACTCAAACTCATGGGGTTGATTATGATGAAACCTTTTCATCGGTCGCCATGATTAAATCAATTAGGATATTACTTGCCATACCTGCACGCTATGACTATGAGATATAGGAAATGGATGTCAAAACTGCTTTTCTAAATGGACACTTAGAAGAAGATGTCTACATGGATCATCCCAAAGGTTTTGTCGACCAAAATCATCATAATAAATTGTGTAAGCTTAAGAGATGCATTTATGGGTTAAAGCAAGCATCCCGTAACTAGAATCATCGTTTCAATGATGAAATCGCAAAGTATGGTTTTATTAGAAATGAAGATGAATCTTGTGTTTACATGAGAACTAGTGCGAACTCGGTGAAACTTTTAGTGCTATATGTGGATGACATATTGATCATGTAAAATTACATTCCAACTTTACAAGGTGTAAAGATTTGGCTTGGAAAGTGTTTCTCAATGAAGGACCTAGGTGAGGCACAATACATTCTTGGAATCAAAATCTATAGAGATAAATCAAAATGATTAATAGGTCCAAGCCAAGGTACATATATTGAGAAAGTAATGAAACTGTTCAATATGGAAAACTCTAAAAGAGGATTTGTACCCATGGCACATGGCACTATACTAATTTTATCTCAATGTCCTAGCCCAAAGGCTGAGCTAGAAAAGATGAAAGATATCCCATATGCTTCTGCAATTGGATCCATCATGTATGCATGAATTGTACAAGACCTGATCTTTCTTATGCGATGACCATGGTAAGCAAGTTCCAAAAAAATATAGGAGCTATGAAGAACATCCTAAATTACTTAAGACGAAGTAATGATTTGTTCCTCATCTATGGAGGCGTGGAAGAAAGCTTAAGTGTGACGTGCTACAATGATGCTTCCTTCACAACTGATCGAGATGATTTCAAATCGCAATCAAGATATGTGTTCATTATTAATGGGATTGCAGTATCTTGGAAAAGCTCCAAGAAAAGTGTTGTTGCACAATCCACTATAGAGTTAGAATACATTGTTGTTTCTAAAGCTGCACAAGAGGTTGCTTGGATGAAGAAATTCATTGGAGATCTATAGGTAGTCCCTACCATTCAGGACCCCCTAGATATTTTTTGTGACAATGAGGTGCTACTGCTTTGGCGAGAGAACCCCGAGCACACAAGAAGACCAGACATATTAGTCGTAGATTCAACTTCCTCTGGTATAAAGTTGAAGAAGGTGAAATTAGTATTCACAAAGTTCACACTGATTAAATTTGCCGGAGCCTTTCACGAAGCCTCTTCTTCATGCAAAATTTAAAGGATATGCCCGAGGAATAGGAATTTGCTATTCTAGTAATTGGTTTTGATCTATGTATTAGTATTGAATATTTGAATATCATATAACATCATCTATTGTAATGACTATGATATATTTGGCATATGATCTTTTCATTAAATATTGGTTGTGTTCTTTATTAACATGTTTAATCCTTGAGTAAATTTATTCACTCTAAAACTACATAGTCAATTATTATAATGGGAGCAATAATGAAATAAGACTAATAAGACATGGGATGGTTAACAAAGCATTATAACCAATTTCATAGGTATTTACTAGAGATTCCGTATTGGAGTGATCCTTTCAAGATCACTTCAAGGATTGTTGTCATTAATGATACTTGATAAAATGTAATATATTTATATCCTTAACACCTGTGACACATATGTGGGACTTGAGTGTGGGGAACATTATGCTTTGATGTAGTCAAAAGTTGTTCTTTAATTAGGTAGTTATAAAATCTATCATCAGGTGTGATGTGAACCACACAAAAGACGTATGTAGTCAAGATGGGATTTGTTCATCTTATTCATTAGGAGTATCTAAGCTCTTATGTAATGTTAAACACTTATATAATATTGAATGTGATCCATATCTCATGTTCAACATGTTGTCTATAGCAAAGGGATAAATGATAAACTTAGTTTACTCACCAATTGTAGCCTTGGGGCTTTAGGGGAATTGGCTGTGGATGGAATGACAATATATCATATGTTGTTGGGGGGAAGTGAAATGTTGTTAGAGGTTCACCATTGTCTATATCAAATTGAAATGAGTCTTGCGTAAGTGGGAGATTGAAAGATTTAGTAATCTCAAGAGTCATTTTAAAATTATATTGCTAAATAACATATGATCCTAAGGGCCATACTAGCAACAACTTGATACAATTGATTATTTGTTAGAAATTGATTCAAATAAATATTGATAAACTCTTATAATAAATTGGGAAAATATATATTTCAAGGAAATAAATTATTTTACAATACAAGTAACACATTATTTCATAATGTATAAATATATATGTCATGTACATCTTTTTGGACCAAATAAACCTTTTTTCTATTAGCAATAGACAAAATTTATATCTTATAAACTTTGAGTTTACAAACTATAAATCTTCCCTTGTCTTTTCACCTTGGAACCGTGAGTTGAAGAGATGGGACAAGAAGCATGGGTCTTGTATTTGTTTAATGGAAAGAATACAAGCTAGATGGAACATACACACAACAAAGGGACATGCTTGCAAAAAGTGTTAAGATTTAGTAAGTATTGACTTCACTTTATATCTATATAAAGGTTGCACTCTTGCAACCTTCTTGTTACACAAAGCAAGGTCGAGAGCCTCTTTTTCCCTCTCCATATTTTCTCTAAAGTCTTTCACTTTGAAGATTTCGTGTTGCTTTCATTCTCTCTTTAAGTCATAGTCTTGTTTTAACTTAAAGCTTAAGAGTTGTAACTAGCATTACATAAAGTTGGTATATGCTTGGTGTCTCAGGGGTTCATCCTCACTCCTTTAATTTCCATGCCTCCCCTAAAGGAGTCAAAGTGCTTCAAAGGTTGTGACCACTTCTTACTTATATGATAGTGTTTTAAATCTTTCCTTTACTTGAAAGATAATCCTTGGTGGGTGATAGGATGTATATGTTATTTATAAAACACAAGTCTTCCGTTTGCCATTATTTATAGCTTTTGAAAATAAGTTTTAAATAAAACCAAACATAGTTTGTCAGTATCGAAGGTCTTCATGACATCGATAATGTATCTATTTTATCAGGAGCATATGTTATTTCTCTAAAAATATCGAAGTCGTGATGTACTTTTTATTTTTGTCGAATACAGTATAAATATAGTAGGTACCTAAGTAATATTTAACTTTTGCATCTTGTGGTTTCTGTCTCACAAATGTACTTTTACTTCTTCAGATAATATGAGTTGAATTAAGTGTAGCATTCTAAATGTCATCATAAAAAAAAATCATTTTTGAAGAACATTTTCATAAAGCATAAGTCATAAAAAAACATTGTTTCCAAAACATAATCATAAAAATCATAGTATCAAAATCTCTCAAAAAAATATCAGCAGGAGCATGTGTACAATCACACCTTCACCTTGCATCGATCATCTGATGTACCTGAATCCATGGAACCAACAACTGTAAGCTAAAGCTTCATGATTTCCACCAAAATATGCTTACATATCACAAATTGCAGGCATGGACACAAGCCTTTAGCACAAGTTTAGGCTGCCACTTGAGCCTTACGCAATAAGCTAGACAAACCCAAAGCCTACATCATAAGCTGGATTGCTTCCTTGGGGGCTAAAATATCAATTGGATTGCCAGGTATCTTGGCCTTCAACACAAAGCAAGACCGCCTCAACCCAACCACAATATGTCGCCATATGCAAACAGTAACCAATAACCAGCAAGTACAGGTTACCACACAAATCTACCAATAAAACACATCACTACAACATAGCAACATCCTACATACCAATATACATAAAACAACCTACTGGTTCGACATTGGTGCGTTCGACCCACAAGTACGGTGAGGAAAACTCACCTCGTAGATAAGAAAATAGAAGTACCATACACAGATCCAACAATTGGCTCTACAGGTGATGTATAGAACAAACATGGGCATGTTCTTTAAAACTTAGTCAAAAAACCTAAGTTTGACCTAAAGTCAAACTAGGTCAACACCAACGATCAAATTCAATACTCTAAGGTCATTCGCCAGCCGCCATGTCATGATAAGATGAAATAATTGTGGGTCACCCTTCTCACGTCATGACACCCGAAAGTGTCACATCGTCACATTGAGTTGATGCACCAAACCCTATCACTTCTTCTTCTTGACTAGAAAATACCCAAATCAAGCTCAAAAAAAACTATGGAGAATTAGGATTTCAAATGGGGTATATGGATGTGATGGAGGCTGAGGGTCAGCTAACGCAAGTCCTCACTTCCCTCAAATATGGGAACAATCCCCAGAATTAGGGTTTTGACTCGCAGTTGTTGTTACGTCGTGACACTAGAGGGAAATGCATGTTTCTTCAAATCATTGTCACATCGTGGCAGACAAGCATTCACATCGTGACTAGGTCCAATACGCAAAGAAATTGATTGAAAATTTTGAAAAGTATATACCTAGAACTGGGTGTTACATCAAGATTTTATTTACATATCTTGTTCATATTAAATATGGTTTCATATATGAATCATAAAACATCTTTTCAATTAGTATCAAAGCAAGATTTGTCAAATCAATATAACAAGCTCATTCACCTTTTCATTTTATTGAGTCATTTGCTTCAATTCAATTCTTCTACAAGTGAAAACATAATTCTTCGATTGATCTCTATGGTTTAGCGATTTTTCAATCGTTAATGGATCATTTGTATCCTATTTCATTCTCTTCATGTTTTTCTTCTATTAAACTTATATTAATGGCGATTTTGAATGTTAATACCATGAAAAAATTAGTTTGCTTGGTTCGTCCATGAACATTCCGATTTTTCTTCCTAAGTACTATGTTTATTGGGCTGATCACATGGAGGATTACATCAACGAGATTGATGAAGACTATTGGAGATCGATTCATGTTGGTCCATATTGTGCCAATTGTATTTAAGTAGTGGGAACAACAGGTGAGAACCAGAAGGTGTGATTGCTCTAGGTAACAAGAAAAAAGCTAATGACAAAACTTGCATTTGTGAGTTGCGTCGAGCCTTACCACCGATAGTGTATGAATACACATATGGATGCAAGACTGCCTAAATAGATCGATAATACACTCAAAGATAAATTCCAGGGAAATTGGGGAACAACGAATAACTTTGCGACTCAATACTAGTCTGAGTTAGTTAACTTTGAAAAGAAGGAAAATGAATCTATCAAAGCATACTACACTCGATTCAGTAAGTTGATTCATAGTTATACTAGATATAATGCTATTCTCACTACTCTAGTGTTCAAAATTACTTTCATTCTTGGTCTGAAAAAGGAACTGAAGAACATATGTTTGATTATTAAGACCCAAGAGAACATCGATGTTTGGAGATTGCAAAACCTGAGTGCTTTTAGGAAGTTAGAAAATGTTGTAGTTGTGATATTTGGAAATAATAAAAATGCAAAGTGAAGAGTTATGGAAAGGTGAAAAATGGGAATTTCACTGCTAATCTAGCCCATTATGTCGAAATTTGAAGCGTAACCTTATAAGTGTAACTCGGTTGGTTGCTGGAACATGGAATTAAGTGATTTTTGATGAGGAAGAAAGTATGATTTCAAACTAAGAAATGAAGAAATTATTATTCAAATGAAATAGGAAGGGAGATATGTTCACCTTACACATAAAACAAATTAGTAAATTACCCACAATTTAATTGCTATCGAAGGCCACCTCAGACCTCTGTTGGCTTTGGCATCGAAGATTTTCTCATCTTAATTTCAAAATTTTCAATAAACTTGTTTTAAATGATCTAGTTCGGGGTTTACCGATTCTAAAATTTGATATTGATTCTTTGCGTGCAGGTTGTTAACAAGGAAAACAACATCGACAAGTTCATCCTATAGTTATCTACTCCAAGATCGTTGAACCATTGGCACATCTACATATTGACATGTGTGGACATTCGACTATTGAATCCATTAATGTGAGGAAATATGTACTTGTTATATTAGATGATTTTTTACGCTTTACATGGGTTTATTTTGTTAGATAGAAATTTGAGACTACTCAATTGATGATTGATTTCATCAAAAACATTGAAATGAGTTAGAGGAAGAAAGTTCATTGTATCAAAAGTGACAATGGAAACAATTCAAGAATAATGTTCTCGATTCATTCTTGACAAATCTAGGCATTTTTCATAATTTTTAATCTCCTTACACACCAAAAAAATGGTGTTGTAGAAAGTAGAAATCAATCATTGTGTGAACCAGCTAGAACAATGCTCATTTATGCAAATTTACCTAAATATTTTTTGGTAGAAGCAATTTGTAACAATTGTTTCAATAAAAATCGCACTTTCATTCATCAATGATTTAATATCACACCTCAAGAAATCATTAATAGAAGCAAACCTAACGTAAATTTTTTTCTATGGTTTTGGTTGCAGTTGCATTATTATGAATCTAAAAGATAATCTTTCAAAGTTTCAGGCAAAGTCTAATGAGGGAATCTTTCTTAGATACTCTCATAATTCTATGTCATATGGGGTGCTAAACAAACTAACACAAATAGTTAAAAAAACATTCAATTTAACATTCAATGATTACTATTTTAAAAGAGTCAAACATGATTTTCACCAGGAACCAATTCTTTTTCTATAAGCAAATGATTATGTTTGACATTAACTTTGATTTTCTTTTTGGTATTCCTGACAGAGCAAATGATGTTGAGATTAATGTCAAAGATAATCAAGTTCATGATGAATTTAACCATTCCGATTACTTATGTAACACCGTGAATTTCAAAATAATTTTTCGCAAATTATAAAAACATTTCTCATTTAATTTTCATAAAACATTAAGTTTAAATCCCAATTCACATCGTACAAAATCCCAAGATCACATATATATCAAAAATCCCATGCGTGTGTACAGATCAAGCCGGCGCCTTCCCACGGTGATCGCTAGTACCTGAAACAACAACACTAACACTGTAAGCACAAAGCTTAGTGAGTTCCCCAAAATACCACATAAACATATATTAGCCACTCGAGGCTATAACTCTATAGGTCCGTGCACCCAAGCTCTGTGAACCCGTAGGTTCTAACTCTGGGAACCTTTCGGTTCCAACTCTATAAACATGCACAACATAAATCACATAGACATCATGCAGTACAACACATAGCATACACATAACAAACACATACTCTGACACATAACTCTGGTTACCTACTCAAGGTAAAGTATAGTGAGAAGACTCACCTCGTGTATCTCGGTAACTCGTAAATCCTGTAAATCACTCGTGCTCGATCCTCCGAGCTATAATCCTCCTATAACAACATACATCTCTAATTAACGCTTTTGCCACTAAGGTTGACTACCCCTATCTGGTCAACTCTGGTCAACGGTCAATGGTCAACTTTGACTGGACTCGGCGAGTGCACTAGGGTGACTCGGCGAGTCTATACGTGTTCACCAACTCTCTAGGATTCTCTTTTGACACGTCCAGTACTCTCCCGACTCGACGGGTTCCACCTGGCATGAATCGTGGGGCCACCATGACTCAACTCGCCGAGTCTCAAGAATAACTCGGCGAGTCCCAGCTCGACTCAGTCCAACTGTCAACCCTCTCTAACTCTCCCTGACTCACTGAGTCAACTCATAACTCGGTTGGACCACTGACTGAGTGGTCAAGGAAAATCTTCATGCTACTCGCCGAGTCTGTTCTTCAGACTCGGCGAGTCCATGCCATGCATCTACTCAAACTAGCTTCTGAGGTCAGATCCGCACCATCCACTCATAGATCTGTCCCTCCTAAGCTTATTTACCACATAAAGTCTATATCTTGGTGCTCATAACACACCTACAAGGCTCTTTTTGGAGAAATAACCTCTAAAATGGCAACCCTGGCCTCTAACCCAAAAGGGAGGGAATAAAGCATGACATTAGGGACTCTCTGGACCTGCTAAGGTCCAGATCTAAGCACCATATCCCCATGGGACCTCTCACACTTCCAATACAAAGCAAATAAGGCATGAAGAAACCCTAGATTTGACCAAATCAACAAAAATACGGAAATAAGCTCTGAATGATACCTCAAGAAGCCTCCTGTGATGAAATGAAAGAAGATCCAGGCTCCCAACTCCTCTAGCTTGACTTCCCTCTTCCTTCCTTGCAAAAACACACAAATTCGGTGAACAATAGCCTCTTATCTCACTCACACGAATCCCTCAGCTGCTTTGGTGCTCTCAAGATAAGGTAGCCGCAATGAAGGGCCATAAGGTCCTTTAAATAGGGCTTAGGACCAGGAATTTAGGGTTTCATTAAACAGCAAGGACTCGCCGAGGCCATTCCTTGGACTCGTCGAGTCCGAGCGGGAACCCGCGTCCTGAACCGCGATCCTACTCGGCGAGTTTGAGCTCCAACTCGCCGAGTCCCCTCACAAAACTCCAAAAATATAAGCATAAAAGATACCTGGAGATCTAGGCTGTGACAACTTAATAATTAGTGACGGACGAATTGATGAATACTCATCTTCGACACAAGGAACACAATTTGAAGAGATTCAACCTTTGACATATGGTCCAATTGAGGGAGATGACTTGCCAACACAAACTCAAGTCGAGGGGTAGCCATTACATTTGAATGGTAGTGTTCAGGGGGAGCAACACATAGTAGATCCATCTATCCAGGGGCAGCCAAATCGACCCGGCCTACACTCTCGATCACACGGAATGGACCAATATACCGGGGCCCCAACTTGCCCCTCTTCCTGAATCGAATCACTCATTTCCAAGGAGAGACCTTCAGGAGAACAAACTCGCCGACCTGAAACTCAAGCTCGGACCGGCTCCTGTCTGCATAACTCTTCTGTCAGCTCTGAGCGGTCAACAACCTCTGTCTGATCTGTTGAATCTACTCTGTCGTCTGAAGCACGATCTATGTATTGCCCATCACCCGCTGACCGACCTCTCCCCAACAAATAGGGGTCCGACACCTTCTCCCATACAACAGCTCAGAGGGTGGCATACCAATGCTCGAATGATGGCTGTTGTTGTAGGAAAACTCTGTCAAGGGTAAATACGCATCCCGGCTACCCCCGAAATCCAACACACATGCCCGGAGCATGTCCTCAAGCGTCTGAATCGTCCGCTCACTCTGACCGTCTGTCTGGGGATGATATGCGGTACTAAAATGCAGTCTAGTACCCAACTCCTCATGAAATTTCTTCCAGAATGTGGAAGTGAAGCGCACATCACGATCTGAAACAATCGAGATCGGCACCCCATGCCGAGATACCACTTCGCTCACATACCCCTCAGCCAATTTCTCTGCTGAAGAACTCTCACTGATGGCAAGGAAGTGAGCGCTCTTTGTCAACCTGTCCACAATCACCCAAATTGCGTTAACTCCCCTGGCAGTCCTCGGCAATTTGGTGATGAAATCCATAGTGATCTGTTCCTACTTCCACACGGGAACCTCCAACGGCTGCAACTTGCCATGCGGCCTCTGATGCTCGGCCTTAACCCTACGACAGGTCAAGCACCTCTCAACAAACCACGCAACATCCCTCTTCATACAGGGCCACCAATACACCTTTCTCAAATCCAAATACATCTTCGTGGCCCCCGGATGGATCGAAAATTTCGACCGATGAGCCTACTCCATGAAAATGGTAAGCGTTCCTCCCACAAACGGTACCCAGATACGCCCTTGAAAAGTCATAAGCCCCCGACCATCGGTAACGAACTCTGAAACCAAACCAACAACCCGTTCCCTCTTCTGCATCTCAGGTTGCACAGCCTCGACATGTGCCCCATGAATAGCGGCCAATACCGGGGCTATCACTGTCAATCTCAAACATACCTCCCGCAGCAGGGTGCCCTCCGCCCTGCGGCTCAATGCATCGGCTACCACATTAGCCTTGCCTGGGTGGTACAGGATCTCACAATCATAATCCTTGACCACATCCAACCACCTTCTCTGACGCATATTCAGGTTGGGCTGATCCATCAAATACTTCAAACTCTTATGGTCCGTGTATATCGTACACTGAATCCCATACAAGTAGTGACGCTAAATTTTAAGGGCGAACACCACTGCCCCCAACTCTAGATCATGGGTGGGATATCTCGTCTCATGAGGCTTTAGCTGCCTCGAAGCATACGCTATCACATGCCCCCTCTGCATCAGCACAGCTCCCAATCCCAAAATCGACGCATCACAGTATACCACAAAGTCCTCCATCCCTTGTGGGAGAGCTAACACCGGGGCTTCGCACAACCTCTAGCAAAGTGTCTCAAAGGAGGCCTGCTGCTCGGGGCCCCATCAAAAAGCAACACCCTTTCGGGTCAATCTGGTGAGTGGCACTGCGATCTTGGAGAAATCCCTGATAAACCTCCGATAATACCCTGCCAACCCTAGGAAACTCCTGATCTCGGAGGGCGACTTCGGCACCTCCCAACTCATCACTGCCTCAACTTTGGCCGGATCGACCAATATCCCTTCCTGGTTAACGAGATGTCCTAAGAACTGAACCTCCCGCAACCAGAAATCACACTTGGAGAATTTGGCATAAAGCCTTTCCGATCTCAAGATTCCGAGAACCTCTCTCAGATGCTCCTCATGCTGCTCTTTAGATCTCGAATATACCAGAATGTCGTCGATAAACACAATCACCGACCGATCCAGCATCGGCCTACACACCCGGTTCATGAGATCCATGAACACTGCCGGGGCATTGGTGAGCCCAAAAGGCATCACCACAAACTCATAATATCCATAACGCGTCCTGAACGCTATCTTCTGGACGTCCTCATCCCGCACCCTCACCTGATGATGTCCAGACCTCAAATCGATCTTGGAGAACCAAGATGCTCCCTGCAACTGAACGAACAAATCGTCGATCCTCGGCAACGGGTAACGGTTCTTGACCGTCAGCTTGTTCAACTCCCGGTAATCAATACACATCCGGTGTGAACCATCCTTCTTTTTGACAAACAGGATAGGTGCTCCCCACGGCGAGCTGCTCGGCCGAATAAACCCCTTCCCTAGCAGCTCCTGAAGCTGCGAGGATAACTCTTGCATCTCTGGAGGTGCAAGGCGATAAGGCACCTTGGCGACAGGCGCGGCCCCCGGGACCAAATCTATGCTGAACACCACTTGCCTCATAGGAGGCACACCCGACAACTCCTCGGGAAAAACATCCGGGAACTCACGCACACCGGAACCTCCTCAACTGAACTCGGCCTCTCGGAAGCCACTCGCGTATCCATCACATATGCCACAAAACCCTTACAGCCCTACTGTAGACACTGCCTTGCTCTAGCGGCCGAACAAAACGCTGATCCTGATCGTGTACCCTCGCCGTATACCGAAAGAACTCCCCTACTAGGGTCTCGTATGGTCACCAGCTGACGCTCGTAGTCGATAACCGCACCAAATCTGCTCAACCAGTCCATGCCCATAATGACACAGACATCACCCATAGCAATAGGAACCAGATCAATCGGGAACTCAACACCAAAAATCTCAACTACGCAACCTCGGAGAACCTCCGTGGCATATATCACCCTCTCATCAGCTATGGAAACTCTCAGAGGCCGACTCAACGCCTCACGACTAACACTGAGATGTTGACTAAAAGCCAAAGATACAAAAGACCGACTCGCACCCGAGTCAAATAACACCAAGGCAGGTACATAATTCACAAGAAAAGTACCTACGCATAACATAAAATAAGCATAATATCTCATCATCAAAATAAATACATGAAAGAATACATACCAGCCACGACATCAAGCACTGCGCGGACCTCGTCTGCGGTCAGCTGAAAAGCTCTCCCTCGTGCCCTCGGCGCCTCGGCCTTCACCGGCCGACTCTCTGTAGCTCTGATGGCGGCAGGGGCAGATCCCTGAGGTGCTCCCTGAGATGACCCTCGCAACAGGGAACACTCTGCCTTCCAGTGTCCGGTCTGATTGCAGTGGAAGCATACTACAAACCCCTTGGGGAAATCCTTGGCCATATGCCCCTCCTTGCCACATTTGTAGCAAGATCCCGCTCTGCAGACTCCATCGTGACCCTTGCCACACTTCCCACAAGTGCGGCCCTTCTGGCTCTCTGGTTTGGGATCAACGGGCTTGGCCTGCTTAGCTGCCGGCTAAGACTGTGCTGGTCGCCGATCCCTCCCCTGAGACTCCGCCTCCTCCCTGGCATGAGTCTCTAGCTCAATCTCCCTCTTCCGGGAATTTGCCTGAAGCTCAGCAAATGTCCGATACGAGGAGTTCGCCGCGAACTCCCGAATATCCCATCTCAAAATGCTCAAATAACGGCTCATACGTGACTGCTCAGTGGACACGTGCTCAGGGCAGAACATCGCCCTCTCATGGAACATCCTGGTAATCGCTGTAACTAACTCAGTACCCTGCTTGAGGGTCAGAAACTCCTGTGCCAAACGCTCCCTCTCCACTTGGGGAACGTACTCATCTCGGAACATGACAGTGAACCTCTCCCAGGTCACTGCCGCAAGCTCAGTAGGCGTATAATGCGCTGTCACAAACTTCCACCAGTCCTTCGCTCCCAAGCGAAGCTGGTTCAGCGCGAACCGAACCTTCAAATGCTCAGGAGATGAGCAAGTGAAGAAGCACCCCTCTATATCAGATATCCATCTCATAGCTGCCACCGGATCCTGGGTCCCATCAAACTCTGGTGGTTTTGTGTTGCTGAACTCCCGGAACAGCAACGCATCACCACCTTGTGGCCTCGCGGCAGCAATCGCTGCGGTGGCCGCTGCAACAGCAGCCTCAGAAAGAGCGGCATAACTCTCTTCGAAGGTCTCAATCAGTGTGGTCTTAATAGATGCGAACATCTCTGGTATCTCTGCCCTGATGGCCGCAGCCACCTCCTCGTGCATGATCCGGCGGATCTCCTCATCACTGGTATCACTGCTCTCAGGCATCAAACGTGTCCTCACCATGATCTACCTCTGAAATACAACATACGAAAAATTAGAACCCCTTCGAGTATACTCACACTCGACAACTCATTCGTCCTTGATCCTTAGTATTCCAAAGATTCTTACTTGGGTTGTACACCGCTCCGGTGCTTTCAGTAGTACGGGCCCAATACTACTGTCCACACCGTATCAGAATACATCCCAAGTCCTCCTTTTCGGATCCCAATTTCCAAGTACTCTATCATGCGTAGATCACTCTCTAATAGATCTCTCACAAGCCCCTCGCTGCTACCTACTCACTATCAGGCATCTCATAGCAGCTCACCACTTCCTAGGCTAAGGCATCACAAATCAGGCCACTCTAGTCCTAATAGGAATACCTAGCCTACTCTAACATGTGAATACTTCATATCAATATCAATACCACATAACATGAGGGTATTTTGGGAAATCACCGTTCGGCCACGGACTGATCGTACACACAACTCTGCTCTGCGTTTTTTTTTTTCAAAATCTTTTACTCTTTTTGAAAATACTTCTCAAATCCTCAGTTTAAGTTCAAATACGCCCGAAGGTGTACTCGAATCCCTCAAACCAAGGCTCTGATACCAACTTGTAACACCGTGAATTTCAAAATAATTTTCGCAAATTATAAAAACATTTCTCATTTAATTTTCATAAAACATTAAGTTTAAATCCCAATTCACATCGTACAAAATCCCAAGATCACATATATATCAAAAATCCCATGCGTGTGTACAGATCAAGCCGGCGCCTTCCCACGGTCATCGCTAGTACCTGAAACAACAACACTAACACTGTAAGCACAAAGCTTAGTGAGTTCCCCAAAATACCACATGAACATATATTAGCCACTCGAGGCTATAACTCTATGGGTCCGTGCACCCAGGCTCTGTGAACCCGCAAGTTCTAACTTTGGGAACCTTCCGGTTCCAACTCTATAAACATGCACAGCATAAATCACATATACATCATGCAGTACAACACATAGCATACACATAACATACACATACTCTGACACATAACTCTGGTTACCTACTCAAGGTAAAGTATAGTGAGAAGACTCACCTCGTGTATCTTGGTAACTCGCGAATCCTGTAAATCACTCGTGCTCGATCCTCCGAGCTATAATCCTCCTATAACAACATACATCTCTAATTAACGCTTTTGCCACTAAGGTTGACTACCCCTATCAAGTCAACTCTGGTCAACTCTGGTCAACGGTCAACTTTGACCGGACTCGGCTTGTGCACTAGGGCGACTCGGCGAGTCTATACATGTTCACCAACTCTCTAGGATTCTCTTTTGACACGTCGAGTACTCTCCCGACTCAACGGGTTCCACCTGGCATGAATCGCGGGGCCACCACGACTCAACTCGCCGAGTCTGAAGAACAACTCGGCGAGTCCCAGCTCGACTCAGTCCAACTGTCAACCCTCTCTAACTCTCCCTAGCTCACTGAGTCAACTTATAACTCGGCTGGACCACTCACTTAAGGGTCAAGGACAATCTTCATGCTACTTGTCGAGTCTGTTCTTCAGACTCGGCGAGTCCATGCCATGCATCTACTCAAACTAGCTTCTGAGGTCAGATCCGCACCATCCACTCATAGATCTGGCCCTCCTAAGCTTATTTACCACGTAAAGTCTATATCTTGGTGCTCATAACACACCTACAAGGCTCTTTTTGGAGAAATAACCTCTAAAATGGCAACCCTAGCCTCTAACCCAAAAGGGAGGGCATAAAGCATGACATTAGGGACTCTCTGGACCTGCTAAGGTCCAGATCTAAGCACCATATCCCCATGGGATCTCTCACACTTCCAATACAAAACAAATAAGGCATGAAGAAACCCTAGATTTGACCAAATCAACAAAAATACGGAAATAAGCTCTGAATGATACCTCAAGAAGCCTCCTCTGATGAAATGAAAGAAGATCCAAGCTCCCAACTCCTCTAGCTTGACTTCCCTCTTCCTTTCTTGCAAAAACACACAAATATGGTGAACAATAGCCTCTTATCTCACCCACACGATTCCCTCAGCTGCTTTGGTGCTCTCAAGATAAAGGTAGCCGCAATGAAGGGCCATAAGGTCCTTTAAATAGGGCTTAGGACCGGGAATTTAGGGTTTCATTAAACAGCGAGGACTCGCCAAGTCCATTCCTTGGACTCGTCGAGTCCGGGCGCGAACCCGCGTCCTGAACCGCGATCCTACTCGGAGAGTTTGAGCTCCAACTCGCCGATTCCCCTCACAAAACTCCAAAAATATAAGCATAAAAGATACCTGGAGATCCGGGCTGTTACAACTTAACAATTACTGATGGACGAATTGATGAATTCTCATCTTCGACACAAAGAACACAATTCGAAGAGATTCAACCTTTGACATATGGTCCAATTGAGGGGGATGACTTGCCACCATAAACTCAAGTCGAGGGGTAGCCATTACATTTGAATGGTAGTATTCAGGGGGAGCAACACATAGTGGATCCATCTATCCAGGGGCAGCCAAATCGAACACATATGAAAGATGAAAATTTGTTGCAAGTCGAAGATTGTGACAACTCGAAATATCTATCTTGTAAGTCAATCTAATCAATCAAAAGTGAGATTTTTTGTTTGTTACCTTTTTACTGTGTTAAGGGTCTATTTGAGAGTTTCTAAGCCTAGTACACACAAGGGTTGAGTGGTAGGAAGTGTTAGCTTAAGATCAGTGAGTTGAGTCCTCCCTATATATAGGTGTTTACTTCATTTTTCATTAATTTCTATTTCTTCTAGCCGTGAACTTGAGTTCTCTCTCAAGTATCATCCACAAAAGGGCCTTCTTTCACCTAAAAAACGTAAGTAACTCACCCCTCTTCTTGTTGTTACTTGAAAGCCCTTTACCTTCCATCTTGATTCATCAATTTTTCATCTTGAAGTTCAAGATTTTCAAGCTTAGGGTCATGAACCATTCATATTGGGCCGTGAACCCTTCATATTGGGCCATCCACCCTTTATATTGGGTCGTAATCCTTCAAGTGGGTCGTGAACACTTCATGTGTTCTTGCGCCGTGATTACACCTTGGGGCCGTGAACCCTCATTAAACCTCCTAACTTGCTTCTAACCTTCATTTGGTGAGTTGTTCTTGCATCCTAGGTTGATTCCCTTACACCTTTGTGGTTATGATTAATGAGTTTTGAGCATTCTCATACCCCTAAGTGTACATGCAACCTTAGAATACCTTGGACCTATGTTTGTCTAAAATAGATGCAAAATATGATTTCCATGGTTCATAATCCTATCTAGCATACATGGGGATCTTTTAATCTAAAAGATGGCTAGAATTACATACCTTGTAGTTGATTTTATTCCTTGAAAACCTTGAGAGCCTAGCACCCCAAGTGTGATGCCTCAAATGCTTCACACGACACCAAATGCTTTGGAATAACTATAGAGTATGTATAGCACTTGTAAAAATCAGCTTGCCCTCTCTTGTTCTTAGTTTAGCCGATTTTGGTTAGTATCATGTTCCTTATATAATGTTTCACATCTAGGGTTACACCATGTAAACCCTAATGTGACATGAATCTTCATTTCCATGACCCATGGGTTTGTAACTCCCATGGAGCATCCTATGGGTGTAACCCAACTTGATAATCCACGGAGCCTTTTAGCCCACTACACAAGTTATGGATGATTTACATAATCAACCCATATATTTAATTAGCCATCTTTTGATCACTTAATTAATTCATGATCAATACTAATTAAACAATACAATTAATATATTAGAAGTTATAATATATTAATAAACCACAAGTGTTATTTCTCCCATTTAGTCTATCCAAATGCATGATGCCATGCAACCCATTTAAGATAAGATGATGATGCACCATTTAACAATCGTAGCTCTTTCAAGGTCTCTCGGTCTCTCGGAACTAAGAAGATGATGATGCACCATTTAAGATAAGTGATCATATAATCCTCTGTTCTCTATATCAGCTGGACAAATACATGGAACAATGTCCTACTTATTGTCTAGCAGTTTGTTTCCCAATTTCTGAATTGTTTGACATGGAACTAAATTGAACACATCAATTCGGTTCTGACCAGGCCAGGTACATAGGTCAAAACAAAATCGCAGAGGGGCCCAGATATCGCTTCTAATCCAAGAAGGAATAGATGAACTTTGACTTATATGCTTATTCTACTACTTATTGAATCATACACAAAACTACGCTTTATAACATCGAGCTACCAATGCGATTTCGTACAATCAATGCAGAACCAACTCATAGGCAATAATTCATATCTCTAGGTTTGAAGACTTATTACATATTACCGTCTCACGATCACTCGAGATAAATTCCATAAAGTGGTACCAGTGAGCGTGGGTTGAATTAATTACTTAGAACTTATGAGCACTCATGAGTGTTGTAGCCATGTCCAAAAACTTATACCTCTGTAACCATCTCATGACAGTCTTGATTCATACCTACTTCCAACATATGACTGACTGTGGAGAGTTCGAATAATATGATATATCAAACATAATTATTCTGGAAGTCAAAACATGCAAACGAAATATAGTAAACGATTGACAAAAGATTGCAACACTTTACTCAAAAATAAACACAACTTTTATTCATCATTAAATGTCAATCACACTTTACAAATTTCAAAATTATCTAACTACTAAAACTAATATAATCCTCCAGCCCTATGCTCCGAGCATGCTGGAGATGCTTAGCCCAACTCAGTCCCTTCGTGAGGGTATCTGTTGGGTTCTCATCCGATGACACCCTCTTTGCCATGAGGAGTCCATCTTCTATTCGATGTCTGATGAAATGGTATTTTATGTTGATGTGTCTGGATCTCCCGTGATCCCTTGGTTCCTTAGCTAAGACAACTGCACTTTCACTATCACAGAAAATTTCCAAGGTCTCCAATGAAGTTCTTCAGCCATATCCCTCCTTTGCTGCCTTGCTTGCTGCTATATACTCTGATTCAAAAGTTGAATCAGCCACTATCTCTGGCTTGGAACTCTTCCAAGTAATTTCTCCTCCATTTAAGGTAAAGAACCAGGCTGACTGAGAGCGGAAATTATCCCTATCGGTCTGAAAGCTAGCATCACTATACCCTAAAATTCTCAAGTCATCACTCCCACCGAGGGTAAGGACCCAGTCCTTAGTTCTCCGCATATACTTGAGGATGTTCTTTACCAGAGTCCAGTTACCCTTGCAAGGGTTCCCCTGATATCTGTTGAACAAGCTCAAGGCAAAGGCCACATCAGGATGAGTGTCGGTCATAGCATACATGATCGAGCCTACTACAGAAGCATAAGGTACTCGACTCATTTCTGCTATCTCGGCCTCAATACTCGGGCTCTGAGATTTACTCATTCTAGCATTGTAACACCTGTGTTTCTGGGCTTGCCATTTTTAGCAATGTAATAGTCTAGGTTAACCTCTGTAACCCGTTTTGAAATAATAAGATTGTATTATTTGAGTATTATGTGTTTTGTGCTTAATTGCTTAATTATGTGGTTTGATTAATTAAGAATAAAAATAAGCGTCAAAATTTAAGTCTAAAATAAACTTAATATCTTTGGTTAATGTTGTAGTAGTTGAAACTAGGTTTCCGAATATATATATAGAACGCCCAAATCTGACTTCGTATAAGAAAGTTATGATTTATCGAAGTTTCGGCTTAGCGGTGTGCAGCCTGTTATACTCGATTTGAGATCGAGCGGTTTTTAGTCGAAACAATCTAAACGAGGATCGAAGGTCTCGTTGTTGGTATCGAAACGATAAAAAGTTAGGCGAGAACGGACGTCAAACGAAGAAGTTATGAATTTATAACGAAGTTTTTCTGTTGCGGCCTATTAAAAATAAATAATAAAAATAAATTCGAAATTAGCCGACGGAGTCTAAACAAAAGTTGTAGAGCGTAGTCTAACCTTCACGTGGATATAAAGAACGTCGAAAACGGGTTCGTATGAAGAAGATATGAATTTCCGAAGTTTATTTAATATTTTGTATTTAAATTTAATTGGAAATTCGGAATCATTATCCGAGGACGAGTCACCGGTCTGATCCGAGGTACACCCCGCGTACTCCAAAGTGTCGACATTCGTAGCAAGTGGCCTCGGATGACGAACGCCATGACTATTTCGGACCTGTACGCCCCGCGTACAGGCGTACACCCCACGTACTCCAAGGCTCCAGCCTCCTATAAATAGGATCCGAAGGCAGCTGAGTCTTTTGTTCATTTTCTCTCTTCTCTCTCCCGTTTTGCATCGTTTTGCGTGCCAGAAATATCCCGAAGCCTCGGTATCATTCTCGAGCCCCGAGGCTAGTCCCGAGATCCCGAAGATCCTGAGAAGTGCGGTTCCCGAGCCGAAGCTCTGCCCGCGAGAAGTTCGATTTTTGAAGAGATCTTCCAGATCTGCTGAGGATTACTACTTCTGCAATTCGTAGTGCTGTCCGATCATCTTCTGATCAAGTGAGTGTATACTACCTTTCATAAACACGATAATAATATAAGTTTGGTTCGAGTGTATTAAGTATATTGTTTTTTATAAGTGTGAGTGTGTAGTTACCTTCTTCTAACACATAAATATTAAGTATTTTCTATAAAATACATGCTATGTGTATAGTATATTGTTGTTTATATGTGTGAATGTGTATTCACTCTCTTCTATCTCATAGATATGATTTATTCTCTATGAGATATGTGTTATGTGTGAGTGTGCCTCATCTGTTATGTGAATTATGTGTTGATCAAAGCATGCTATACATGTTTTTAAACTATGTATAAACATGTATATTTTATCTACTAATATGTTGGGTAGAACATTGGTAGATAGTTGGTGTGTAATAAACAGATGATAGGCCTCGTTGTTGTTTGATTTAGTCATCTAGCAGAGTTTAGATGACGACCACTGGCTATTCTAGACAGTCTTGTGGAAACATTAGCAGGTTCGCCACCTGTAGGTGTTAATGAACTTGGGTGTTCATTCGCTGTACTCCATCCCCTCATGGTTGCCTTATTTGACTTATATTGCTGAGGTACCCCCGAAGCATGTGTTGTTGCCCCGATGAAATATTCTTAGACTAGGTCCCTTATGTTAGTTGTTTTAGGGAGATAGAGTGAGAATAATGGGAATGGGTAATTGGGTTATTGTTGGTTGGTGAAAACTAAATATGATTATTTATTGTGGGTTGAAAACCCTATATGCTCACCAGGCTCCAAAGCCTGACCCACTCAGTTTTATTTGTATTACAGGAAGTGGCGCGAGGGCATAAGATGGATGAACCATCAAGTTGTTTTGTTTACAAGTCTATATATGTATATATCTGTTGAATGACTTGTAATGTTATCGTTTATGCTTATTGGTCTGTATCAGAACATGACACCCCGAGTTTTGATTATATAATGAAAAATACATTTCTTTTATGAAATGCTTTGGTAAACATTGTTTTATCATGTTTTGTTTTTGGGAACAAATTCCGCAACTCTTTCAAATCAAAAGGATTTACTCTGAAAATATTTTAAAAGCATAAATGAAAATCGGTCTTTTCTGGCCGAGATTTTGGGGATGTCACAGTTGGTATCAGAGCATTAGTTTAAGCGAACTAGGAATTTGTAGGATTTCTAGACTTAAACTTAGAATGCTAAGTGGAATTTTGAGATGTGTGTCTGTTGTGTTTTAGACACGAGCACTGGTTTATTTTAGGAAAGTTGCCTTAAATGCTTTATGTGCTAAATGTTATATGTTGCCATATATGATATTATTTGTTCGGATCTATGGCCTGTTGCCAACTGGATCTAGAAACCTTATGTGTGTAGGATTCTAAGCGTACGTCTACGGTATTAGAACTAGCATGTAAACGTTTCGGTGTGATAAGGAAGATTTGAATATCTATCATGATTGAGGATCTAATTTCACCTTATTCGATGTGTAGATCAAAATGGTGAGAACAAGAAGTGGAGTTGGAAATTCTGATGAAAACAAGAATTAACCACCAGTGATTGAGCAAGTACCTGTCGTAGCAGCAGCACCTGAGCCAATAACCATGGCTGGCGTGCAAATGATGATTCAGACGATGTTGGATCGTCAGATGGATGAAACTAGACGGTTGCTTCAACAGAATCGTGAAGAACTGTCAATTCGTGTGGAAGAGCTTGAATTAAATGAAGGGCACTCGGAAGGGGGAAACTTCAGTGGGTCTATTGGTCAAGCCAACCCACCGATAGTTAGACAAGATAACCATGATGGAAGGAATGATGGAATGGGATGCAAGTACAAGGACTTTCTAACTTGCAAACCATCGACCTTCAATGGAAAGGAGAATCCGATTGGGGTTATGGATTGGATCTCCGAAATGGAGTTAGCCTTTATGACTTGTGGCTGCAGAGGCAAGTTGCAGACTATTTATGCAGTGCGACAATTCCGAGGTGGAGCCGTTCGTTGGTGGAACACTCTAGGGAAGACATTGAGCCCTAATGAACCACTGCAATTGTCATGGGCAGAGTTCTTGGTGCAGTTCAAGCACATATTCTGCTTGGCTTAAAATTTGTTGGAGTTGGAGAATAAGTTCCTGACATTGACGAAAGGCAGCATGTCAGTTGATGAATACACCAATAGCTTCACCGATAAGATGGAGTTTGCCTTGCGTATCGTTCCAGACGAGTTGACAAAGGTGGACCGGTATGCGAAGGGACTCCCATGGGAGTATGAGGTGCCAGTACGTCAGGCACATACTCTAAAGGCAGCTATCTTGGCTACCAAGTCTGTTGAGAACATGATAAAGGGAAGAACCACCGTCAAGGTTGAGGTTGGTGAGAAAAGGAAGTTTGAAGGAACATCTGGTTCCGGTAAGAAGGGCAAATTTTCGAAATTTGATTCGAAAAAGTTTGGAGGAAAAGGAGGCGAAGCGAAGTGGTGTGATAAGTGTAAGAAAAAGCACTTTGAGAAATGTAGCGAGGATGTAACCTGCTACAAGTGTGGAAAGATTGGACATTTTGCCAATGAATGTCCGAACAACAAAAGGATGTGTTTTGGTTGCAATGAAGAGGGGCATATTTTGAAAGACTGTCCAAAGAAGAAGGAGGCAGCTAGGCCCAACATTCCACCAAAGCCGAAGGCGAGAGCCTTCCAGATGACACTCGAAGCTGCGAAAGATGAAGCTGATGTCGCTTTAGGTACCTTTCTCGTAAATGAATTACCTGCTCAAATTTTGTTTGATTCTGGAGCCAACTACTCCTTTATTTCACATAAGTTTGGTAGAAAGCTAGCTTTGCCTGTTGATAGACTAGATGATGCTTTATTAGTCGAAGTAGCTAGTGGCAAGTTTGTACCTGTTAGCCATCGTATGAAAAACATCATAATTGATCTGAATGGGAATAAGTTTCACGAGGAATTATTGCCTATCGAGCTTAATGGTTTCGACATCGTGTTGGGAATGGATTGGCTTAGCGCCAATGATGCCGAAATTTTGTGCAAGAAGAAGATAGTTAAAGTAAACCCGCCTGGGAAGGATTCATTTATGGTGTACAGGGACAAACGGCGAGTAAATTCTGGAATCATTTCCCTAATGAAAGCAAGAAAGTGTTTGACCAAGGGATGTACATCATATTTAGCATTCGTGATTGATGCTAAGAAGGAAAAGAAGGTGATGCAGAGTATTCCAGTGGTGTGTGAGTATCCGGAAGTATTACCCAAAGATCTTCCTGGATTACCACCTGATAGACAAGTGGAGTTCAGAATTGACTTGTTACCAGGGACCACGCCAATAGCAAAAGCACCTTATCGATTAGCACCGACGGAGATGAAGGAGCTGATGATGCAACTTCAGGAGTTATTGGACAAAGGTTTCATTAGACCTAGTTCATCGCCCTGGGGAGCTCCGGTGTTACTTGTGAAGAAGAAAGATGGAAGTATGAGAATGTGCATCGATTACAGAGAGCTGAACAAGGCAACAATAAAGAGTAGATATCCGTTGCCGAGGATTGATGACCTATTTGATCAATTGCAAGGTTCGATCTATTTCTCGAAGATCAATCTAAGGTCAGGATATCATCAGCTGAAAGTAAGAGAGCAAGATATCGAGAAGACTGCATTCAGAACTAGATATGGACACTACGAGTTCTTGGTTATGTCGTTTGGACTAACCAATGCTCTAGCAGCGTTCATGGATTTGATGAATAGGATTTGTACCCCTTTCCTTGATAAATCTGTGATAGTGTTCATAGACGACATTCTGATTTACTCGAAAAGCCAGGAGGAGCATGGCAGACACTAGCGAGAAGTGTTAGAAGTTTTGAGGAAGGAGAAACTGTATGCGAAGTTCTCCAAATGTGATTTTTGGATTCGTGAAGTCCAATTCTTGGGTCACGTGGCCAACCAAGAAGGGATAATGGTTGATCCAGCAAAGATCGAAGCTGTGATGAAGTGGGAACAACCGAAAAGTCCCGCGGAGATTCGAAGCTTTTTAGGATTAGCCGGATATTACCGAAGGTTTATCCAAGGCTTTTCTTCAATTGCTACTCCATTGACAGCTTTGACCCAAAAAGGAGCTACTTATGCTTGGAGTGATAGGCATAAAGAAGCATTCGAGAAGTTAAAGAAGACGCTATGCGAGGCACCGATACTTTCTGTACCCGATGGAGTTGAAGACTTCGTCGTTTATAGCGACGCGTCTGGGGTTGGATTGGGTTGTGTTTTGACCCAAAGAGAAAAGGTGATAGCATATGCGTCTCGACAGCTGAAAGAGCATGAAAAGAATTACCCGACTCATGATTTGGAGTTGGCAGCGGTAGTTTTCGTTCTGAAAATATGGAGGCATTACCTCTATGGCACCAAGTGCAAACTTTTCACTGATCATAAGAGTCTCCAATATCTCTTTAATCAGAAGGAATTGAATATGAGGCAACGACGCTGGCTAGAATTACTTAAAGACTACGACTGTGAGATACTTTACCACCCCGGTAAAGCTAATGTTGTTGTTGATGCTCTCAGTCGGAAAGTCAATCTTGAAAGGAGAAGGCCAAGAGCGTTGAGAATTGAAGTTGTCTCGACCATTGTGGAAAGTATAAAGAAAGCTCAAGATGAAGCTTCTGAGAAAAATGACCGAAAGGAGGAACGTTTGGGTAAAACGTTGGTGTTTGGTACAAACGGTCATGGGCTGAAGGTATTCCAAGATCGTATTTGGGTACCTAAGTCATGAGGAATTAGGGATCTTCTGATGGAAGAAGCTCACAAAACCATGTACTCAATTCATCATGGTAGCACTAAAATGTATAGGGACCTAAAACCCTACTACTGGTGGCCGACGAAGAAGCTTGATGTTGCAAAGTATGTGGCTGAGTGTGTGACTTGTGCGAGAGTCAAGACACAACATCAGAAACCTTACGGGAGTTTAGAACCATTTCCTGTGCCTATGGGTAAGTGGGAAGACATTGCTATGGACTTTGTCACTAAACTGCCCAGAACAAAGAATGGTGACAGCATGATTTGGGTGGTCGTTGATCGATTCACTAAGAGTGCGCATTTCATAGCAGCCAAGGAGAAATGGTCTATGCAAAAGCTTGCCAATTCTTATGTGAGGGAAATTGTGAGGCTTCACGGTGTTCCGTTAACGATTGTGTCGGATCGTGATTGCCGTTTCACCTCAAGGTTTTGGAAAAGTCTACAAGAGGAAATGGGTACCAAGTTACGTTTAAGTATAGCTTACCATCCGCAGACTGATGGTCAGAGTGAAAGAACAATACAAACACTTAAAGATATGCTGAGAGCATGTACCTTGGAATTCCTAGGTAATTGGGATGAACATTTACCATTGGTAGAATTTTCCTATAATAATAGTTTTCACTCGAGCATTAAGATGGCACCTTATCAAGCTTTGTACGGACAGAAGTGTCGTACGTCGTCTTGTTGGCTTGAGGCTGGGGAAAAACAATTTATGGGACCAGAGATGGGTCATCAAACTGTTGAAAAGTTGAAAATAATTAGGGAAAGAATGTTAGCAGCTCAAGATCATCAAAAGAGCTATGCTGACAAGAAGTGAAGACCGATGACTTTTGAAATTGGAGATTCGGTTTTGCTTAAAGTCTCGCCGTGGAAGGGACTTATAAGATTTGGTAAAAGGGGAAAGTTTAGTCCAAGGTTTATTGGACCGTTTAAAGTTCTTCAGAGAGTTGGGAACCAATCTTACAAGCTCGAATTACCCGAAGAACTGAATGGAATTCACAACACTTTTCATGTGTGTTATTTGAGGAAGTTCACGGGAGAAGTTCCTGACATAATTCCAATTTCTAAATTGAGAATTGATGAGAACAAAAGGTTGATTGAGGAACCAGAGGCAATTGTTGACCGAAAGACTAAGAAATTGCGACGCAAGATGGTTGGGTTAGTGCTTGTCCGATGGAAACACACGAATGGGCCGAATGTCACCTGGGAGACAGAGAGTGACATGTTGAGTCACTATCTGCACTTGTTTGTTGATGTGTGATTCCGGGGACGGAATCATTCTAAGGTGGAGTGAATTGTAACGCCTGTGTTTTCGGGCTTGCCATTTTTAGCAATGTAATAGTCTAGGTTAATCTCTGTAACCCGTTTTGAAATAATAAGATTGTATTATTTGAGTATTATGTGTTTTGTGCTTAATTGCTTAATTATGTGGTTTGATTAATTAAGAATAAAAATAAGCGTCAAAATTTAAGTGTAAAATAAACTTAATATCTTTGGTTAATGTTCTAGTAGTTGAAATGAGGTTTCCGAATATATATATATAGAACGCCCAAATCTGACTTCGTATGAGAAAGTTATGATTTATCGAAGTTTGCCTTAGCGGTGTGCAACCTGTTATACTCGATTTGAGATCGAACGGTTTTTAGTCGAAACAATCTAAACGAGGATCGAAGGTCTCATTGTTGGTATCAAAGCGATAAAAAGTTAGGCGAGAACGGACGTCAAATGAAGAAGTTATGAATTTATAACGAAGTTTTTCTGTCGCGGCCTATTAAAAATAAATAATAAAAATAAAGTCGAAATTAGCTGACGGAGTCTAATCGAAAGTTGTAGAGCGTAGTCTCACCTTCTCGTGGATATAAAGAACGTCGAAAACGGAGTTCCTATGAAGAAGATATGAATTTCCGAAGTTTATTTAATATTTTGTATTTAAATTTAATTGGAAATTCGGAAGCATTATCCGAGGACGAGTCACCGGTCTGATCCGAGGTACGCCCCGCGTACTCCGAAGTGTCGACATTCGCAGCAAGTGGCTTCGGATAACGAACGCCATGAGGATTTCAGACATGTACGCCCCGCATACAGGCGTACGCCCCGCGTACTCCAAGGTTCCAGCCTCCTATAAATAGGATCTGAAGGCAGCCGAGTCTTTTGTTCATTTTCTCTCTTCTCTCTCCTGTTTTGCATCGTTTTGCGTGCCTGAAATATCCCGAAGATCCCGAGAAGTGCGGTTCCCGAGCCGAAGCTTTGCCCGCGAGAAGTTCGATTTTTGAAGAGATCTTCCAGATCTGCTAAGGATTACTACTTCTGCAAGTCGTAGTGCTGTCCGATCATCTTCTGAGCAAGTGAGTGTATACTACCTTTCATAAACATGATAATAATACAAGTTTGGTTCGAGTGTATTAAGTATATTGTTGTTTATAAGTGTGAGTGTGTAGTTACCTTCTTCTAACACATAAATATTAAGTATTTTCTATAAAATACGTGCTATGTGTATAGTATATTGTTGTTTATATGTGTGAATGTATATTCACTCTCTTCTATCTCATAGATATGATTTATTCTCTATGAGATATGTGTTATATGTGAGTGTGCCTCATCTGTTATGTGAATTATGTATTGATCAAAGCATTCTATACAGGTTTTTAAACTATGTATAAAAATGTATATTTTATCTACTAATATGTTGGGTAGAACATGGGTAGATAGTTGGTGTGTAATAAACAGATGAGAGGCCTCGTTGTTGTTTGATTTAGTCATCTAGCGGAGTTTAGATGACGACTACTGGCTATTCTAGACAATCTTGTGGAAACATTAGCAGGTTCGCCACCTGTAGGTATTAATGAACTTGGGTGTTCATTTGCTGTACTCCATCCCCCTCATAGTTGCCTTATTTGACTTATATTGCTGAGGTACCCCCGAAGCTTGTGTTGTCGCCCCGATGAAATATTCTTAGACTAGGTCCCTTATGTTAGTTGTTTTTGGGACATAAAGTGAGAATAACGGGAATGGGTAATTGGGTTATTGTTGGTTGGTGAAAATTAAATATGATTATTTATTGTGGGTTGAAAACCCTATATGCTCACCAGGCTCCCAAGCCTGACCCACTCAGTTTTATTTGTATTACAGGAAGTGGCGCAAGGGCATAAGATGGATGAACCATCAAGTTGTTTTGTTTACAAGTCTATATATGTATATATTTGTTGAATGACTTGTAATGTTATTGTTTATGCTTATTGGTCTGTATCGGAACATGACACCCCGAGTTTTGATTATATAATAAAAAATACATTTCTTTTATGAAATGCTTTGGTAAACATTGTTTTATCATGTTTTGTTTTTGGGAACAAATTCCGCAACTCTTTCAAATCAAAAGGATTTACTCTGAAAATATTTTAAAAGCATAAATGAAAATCGGTCTTTTCTGGCCGAGATTTTGGGGATGTCACAAGCATTACTCTGGATGGGTAACTCTCATTTCTTAGAGTCCTACATGTTGAACCTCTTCAGCACCTTATCCAAGTAGGTACTCTTACTAAGTCCAATTAGTCGTTTACTCCAGACTCTCAGAATCCTTATCCTCAGAATATAGGCAGCTTCTCCTAGTTCTTTCATAGAGAAACACTTCCCAAGCCAAGACTTCACTTCCTGCAGGGTTGGGATGTCATTTCCTATGAGTAGTATGTCATCCACATATAGTACCAAAAAGCTGACTATACTCCCACTAGCCTTGACATAGACACAAGATTCATCATCACTCCATGAAAAGCCAAATTCTTTGACTTTCTCATCAAAGAAAAGATTCCATCTCCGAGGTGCCTGTTTCAATCCATAAATAGATTTCTCAAGCATACACACTCTATTAGGGTATTCTGTACCAACAAAACCCTCTGGATGACTCATGTAAACATCCTCAACCAAACATCCATTAAGGAAGGCGGTTTTGACATCCATTTGACATATTTCATAATCGTGAAATGCAACGATGGCTAACAAAACCCTAATGGACTTAATCGTTGCTACTGGTGAAAAGTTCTCATCATAATCAACTCCCGAAGTTTGAGAAAATCGCTTTGCAACAAATCGCGCCTTATATGTGTATACATTTCCATCCATGCCGGTCTTCTTCTTGAAGATCCATTTGCACCCAACTATCTTATGACCTGGTACATTGTCAACCAAGTTGCAAACTTGATTGTCATATATGGACTGTATCTCGCTGTCCATTGCCTCTTTCCATTTGGCAGACTCGGGGCCTGCCATGGCTTCTACGTAACCGTTAGGTTCATCCAGACTTACCAATGTCTCATCACTGATAAGTGTCACACCTTCCGTAGTAATATGGAAACCAAAATAATGTTCATGTGCATTCTTAACCCTTATGGAACTCCTCAGAGGTACAGACCTATGAATTGGCTCAACAAGAGTTTCCTCCTCAGGTTGAGTGTTACAGTTTGAAGTTCCTTCACCACTTGACTCTTGAATTTCTTCAACGTCAATTTGCCTCCCACTGTTTCCTTGGCTTATGAACTCTCTTTCTCGAAAGACACCCTTCCTTGCTACAAAGACCACAGTGTCACTAGGTCTATAGAAGAGGTAACCAAAGGATTTTTTTGGGTAGCCGATGAAAATACACCTCTCACTTTGAGGTTCGAGCTTATCATGAGTCTTGTGTCTCAAGAAAGCCTTGCAACCCCAAATCTTGATGTGGTCTAGTTTGGAAACTTTACCAATCCACATCTCATGAGGAGTTTAGGAAACTTTCTTTGTAGGGACCAGATTAAGGATATGAGCAGCAATCTGTAAGGCTTACCACCAAAACGAGATTGGTAGCGAAGCACGAATCATCATGGAACGAACCATGTCTAGCAAGGTTTGATTGCGCCTTTCAGCCAGACCATTCAACTGTGGTGTTATGGGAGGTGTCAATTGTGAGATAATCCCATATTCCTTATGATAGTCGAGGAACTCTATACTAAGATACCCACCTCCAAGATCGGATCGAAACATCTTAATGTTCCTGCCCAATTGATTCTCGACTTCCTGTTTAAACTCTTTAAACCTTTCAATAGTCTCTGACTTATGCTTGATTAAATAGACATATACATATCTACTATAATCATCAGTAAAAGTCAAATAATAACAATTAACATCCCTTGTGGCAGATTTGAAGGGTCCATACACATCCGTGTGCACTCGATCCAACAAACCTTCACCCCTAGAACAAGAACTAGTGAAGGGTGACTTTATCATTTTAGCAAGTAAGCATGATTCCCAACTATCATCTGACTTTAGGTCAAATGACTCCAAGACTCCATCCTTTTGGAGTTGGCCTATGCGTTTCTTGCTCACGTGTTGAAGATGATAATTCCATATTGATGTTTTATCTAAGTTATTATTATCAAAAGAATCAATACACAACACATTATTTCCTAGATTATCTACAACAGATACAACTTCATACACACCATCACAAGGCAATGCTTTCAAATAAAGAACATTATTAAAGAAAATATTTACTCAACCAATTTCATTATCAAAAGAAAAGGTAAACCCTTGTTTGTACAAAGCATGAAAGGAAACAATATTTCTTGCCATTTCTGGTGAATAACAACATTTATTCAAATCTAAAGTAAACCCACTACTTAGCAACAAAGAATAAAATCCAATCTTGGTGACAGGTGAAGCATTCATATTCCCCATGATTAAGTTTATCTTTCCATACTCCTCATTCTCACTTCTTCTTAGTCCCTACAAATCAGAACATATGTGAATACCATAACCGATATCAAGGACCCAAGAGTTAGAATAGGGTGAGTTATTAGATAGAATAATGAAAATATCTACATGGTTGGTTTTGACTTTCCCATCCTTCACATCTTGCTGGTATTTTGGGCAGTTCTGCTTCCAATGCGACTTTTCGTGGCAATAGAAGCATTTTGCCTCTTTTGGGTCAGAAGAAGGAGTGATGCAACCTTTATTGGTTCCACTTGAAGAAGAGCCATCAAGTTTCTTTCCCTTGGTACCCTTCGCAGAGCTCTTCCTCTTCTTCCCTCTACCTTTCCCAATTGCCAATATAGGGCAGAGTTTGGAGTAGGAGTAGGAGTGTTAACAACCGAATTACCTTTAAGACCTGTTTTGCGGTCTTTAGGAGTCCCTGAAGTTTGTTGAGTGTGACTTCTTCCTTATTCATGTGGTATTTCAAGCGGAATTGATCATAACACGAGGGTAAAGAGTGAAAAATGATATCTATTGCAAGCTTCTCGGGGAATTTCACATTGTGCTTCAGCAACCGATCCACAGACCTTTGCAATTTTTTCATGTGGCTCATGATAGTTTCTCCGTCCTTCATCCTGGTTGTTGTCATGGAGGATATTATTTTATAATGCTCTTGACGAGCAATCTGATGGTATCTTTCAATCATATCTTGGTGCATCTCAAAAGGGTAGTAGTCCTCATAAGACTTCAGGAGTTCAGCTGTTGTGGTGGCCATCATGACGCATGCCACTTTGGTGGCATCTCATTCATGTGTCTAGAAGTCAATGATCTCCTGGGGAGTAGCAGTGGACTCATCGATCTCCTTTAGCTCCTTATCGAGGACATATTCCTTGTCCTCGTAACGAGTCACCGTCCTGATGTTCCAGATCTAATCCATAAAGTTGGCACCATTGAAGATGACCCTCCCACATAGGTTCATGAGGGAAAATGAGTCAATAGGGTTTAAGCCAGAAGTAGTATTGTTGGAAGACATCTGAAAAAGAAGAGAACAACTTTAGTTTAGATATAAAGATAGTCCTTAATAAAACACCCAAAGGTAATATTAAGTCTAGGATCCAATCACAATACATCATAACTTAGAAGAGGTATGTCGTAATCTAAGTTATAACATATTTGAAAGGTAGGTGAATGACGATTGACCAATTTCCACCAAAACCGAAATATAAATTATTACGTTTTAATTGGTTCTTAGGAATTACTAGATTCTTTTGATATTCAATGACTTTTTAAAGGCATGTTTCAATCTCGAGTGTGCCCTCCAAGTTTTGTGACTAGGATACCGAGGATCACAAAACGAGGTGTGAAGTAACCATGCAAATCACTTGTTACCCTTAAAGTTTATCACTCAATCGATGTGTCGGTTAACCAAACGGGCTCAACCGACCTATAATAACCTTTAAGTCTCCCTTTACCTACCTTGTTAATTCCAGGTTAGTGTGCCGGTTAACCACACATGCTTCACTAACGACTTAAACAAAGTGTAAAGTGTAATTTCATGGATTAGCACCTTATTAACATTTTCTTAAAGTAACTAAGATTGAGAATTTAATGAAACATTTAGTTACTTTATACTATTCATCATACTTTTAATGAGGATTTATAAGTCGTTGTCCTACGCGTTCGGTTAACGATCCTCCACCGATCATGGAAGCGGTGGGTGAGAGTGGACACCCATTAAGCTGCCATTTTATAGGCATCAACCTTATACCCCCTTATACACCGGCTTCGTGAATTAGGCCTACTAATGGTAAGACGACTTTCTTGTTATATATATATATATATATATATATATATATATATATATATATATATATATATATATATATATATATATATATATATATATATATATTCTTAACTTATAATATTATAAAGTAGAAGAGTTGATTTTTAACTTTTATAACTCTAGGGTTGGAACTAAAGTTTATTAGATGACTTTACATGTTCCAAAACTTGAGGTCATGTTTTGTAACATAACAAAACTCTTCAATCCATAACTTATGAGTTATTAAAATGAATACTCTTCATTTTTGTAACTTATGTGGTCTTTTAATGGTTTTAACACAAAGAGACTTTTGGTTATCCATAACTTTAGGACAAGGTATCGACTCCATTAAAACACATAAGGATCATGAATTAAGAATTTAAACAAGTAATTCCTATGATCTATCAAGAACTCATAAGAACATGAATATCCATATCAAAATTTCAAGAACATATGACCACATATAATCTTGTAATTTTGATATTAGCTATTTTAAATGGATTAGAACAACCATTACACCATCTAAAACAAGTTTTACAACACCAAAACAATTTAGGGTAATGTTTCAAGTCCATTTCCAGCAGCAAAAATCGAAATTATGCACTCTGCCTGGCCAACTCGTCGAATGCACGAACTGACTCGTTGAGTTTGTTGCATTTTCACTTGGACTCGTCGATTCCCCCCATGAACTCGTCGAGTCCCCTGTGCAGACAGATCAAAAATTGATTGTTTACACTATTTTGCATCAATTATTAACAAACAAAGCCTTGGCTCTGATATCACTGATGGTTTTTGAGCATTCTAACATACCTAAGTGTACATGCAACCCTAGAATACCATGGATCTATGTTTGTCTAAAATACATGCAAAATATCATTTCCAAGGTTCATAATCCTATCTAGCATACATGGGGAACTTTTAATATAAAAGATGGATAGAATTACATACCTTGTAGTTGACTTGATTCCTTGAAAACCTGGAGAGCCTAACACCCCAAGTGTGATGCCTCAAATGCTTCACACAACACCAAATGCTTTGCCGATTTTCATGAGTATCATGTTCCTTATATAGTATGTCACATCTAGGGTTACACCATGTCAACCCTAATGTGACATGACTCTTCATTTCCATGACCCATGGGTTTGTAACTCCCATAGAGCATCCATTGAGCATCCTATGCATTTAACCCAACTTGATAATCCATGGACAATAACACTTAAACAGAATGGTTTTATGAGATTTAAAACTACTTCATAGAATAGTTTTATGGGATTAAAACTACTTTTCACCAACAAAATGGAAAACATTCTTTTTATACTTTTATGGATAGTTAAAATTATGTTCGACTTTATTATAAGTAGAAAAATACTTAAACATAACGGTTTTACGGGATTAAAACTACTCTTTAAGTTGTAGAGCATGAAATATAGGATTTTCTGGAACTTAATCAATCACTTTCATAAAACTAGAGCAACAATAACTAATACTTATGAACTCACCAACTTAAATGCTTATCCTCTCTTTCAAAATAACTTGTATTCTTAGGAATCCCGCGGACAAGTACACCCCCAGAGCTTTTGCGAAGACAACCTAGTATCGTGTTGTGTCTTTTGTCTTTTACTATATCTACTTTTGATGTTTGAATATGTAATGTTTAAAGAAATATGTAAAAGTTGTTACATTATTAATGCAATGGTTGTTGTAGTTTGATTACTATAATGCATGTGTTTTGATACTTGACATGACGTCCTCAGTCCCCGAACGTTTCCCATTACCCCTACAATGCTTCATTGGACGTTGTAGTAACAATTATAGAGACTTATCACTTGTTCCTATTGATCAGTCGAGGTTGTAGCTAGCAACCATAAGTGGGGATGCCAACCCCATACAAATTTATACCTATGTATCTCGCTCCTGTTATAGTACTGTGGGTATGCTAAGTATTTAGACTCAACTAATGAATATATTCTCACTAAAAAGACTTATCCAAAGTATGTGAATAACTCACAGCCCTAACTTAATTGCGATTAAGTCACTAGGGATAATGAAATTCATTATATAAAGTTTATAAAAGTCGAGTATGTTTGGTATGTATGGAAAAGTGTAATGTACTGGTTATAATGATGTATGTTTCAAAGTAATGAACATATGTACATGTATAAACATTTTGTGTTTAAACATATAAATATACATGCATAAAAATAACTTGAATCCTTGAAATACTATTAAGCTTTGTGACGTTCTTTTTCTGATATACAATGTCACATATAAATCATATATTTTTGTATCATGTAGCATTTGTTGTGCGGACTAGTTATTTCACGATAAAATAACCTTAATACGTATATGAAAAGTTTGTACTAGTTTATTTGTAGCAATATGTTAAATTGTTAAATAACATTTGTATAAATTGGATTTATTGTATTTTCGCATAAATGATAATATATTTGTATAAACAAAGTATATAGGCACATGTATTACCCCCCGCACCCCCCCCCCCCCCCCCCCGAAAATAATTAGAAATATCAAAAAGGGGTCGTAAGCACTCACCCTTGAAGCGTGTGTTCCATTTGTACCAATTCGGTTTCTTTTGAGAAGCTTGTCGTGAGAAACCTAAAATAAACAATTTTTGAACTTTGTAATACTTTCAGGTCGACTTCGTAACGAATTTAAAATATTAGCGGCTGACTTGTAACTTCACTAAAGTATTTCGGTTGTTTGGTAATTTAATTAACCAAAGTAGGATGTATTTGTTTAATTATAAACCAGGGGAGGGGTTGTTTTAAATAAATGGAATCAATAATTAGGATTGGACTAATCTTTTAATGTATTGTCAAATGAGGGTTAATTTTGATTAATTTAAACTCAAGTTTCAGTCTCTTTGACTTTTGACATGGTCAAAATCAAAAACGCGTTTTCATTTGAAGCCACAAAGAAATCGACAGTCGACCTAGCATCAGGGGGGGAGAGGACCTCTAGTACTTCTCTTAGTTCGAAATGGTGAGGTGGTGGTCAGAATCCACAAATAACAACAGGTGCTTGATCTTCGTCTGCATGAGATGAGAAAAAGAAAATGGTAATGGGAAGCACCCGCAGTTGAATGGTGTGGCTGAGAGGTGAAATTGAACCTTGTTGGACATGGTTCGTTCCAGGATGAATCGAGCTTCGTTGCCTATCTCATTCTATGGGTATGACTTAGAGACTGCCACCCATATCCTTAATTTAGTTGCTACTAAGAAGGTTGCCAAAACACCTCACGAGATGTGGACAGGGAAGGTAATGGTAACCACCCGGTGCTTGATCCTCGTCTGAGAAAAAGAAAAATGTAATAGGAAGCCCCCGATGCTTGATCGATCCGAAGATAGTGAAGAATGAAAGTAGAATATCTTCCACCTTGGTCGGAGATGAAAGGAGTGGTTCGATTCGGGGTATTTCTCGGCAACTTATACGTGTTTTTGGTAGGTTAAATCGACAAGAAATGGTGGATGGGACAACTGAATTCCGTCGAGTCTTTTTTGGGTCTACTCCTCGTCGCTGGTAGCTGCGAATCGGAGGAAATCAAGAAGCAACAATAGTAGCAAAGAGGGGTGTTTGGTTGGATCATTTGACACATATCAAGGAATTGATTAAACAAGCAGCTACAACAGTAGTCGATGGTGGTGGGCATGAGCTATTTCATTTGCTATATTTGACAGAAAAAAAAGGAAGAACAAAACGGGACTGTTTGTTGCCTTCTTGGTTTCACCGGTAATCAACACACTACATTTGGTGTGTGTTCATGATAGTAATAATGAAGAAGACGAGAGAATGGCAGTAGTTGTGTGATAGAGATAAGTGAAGAAAGAATACAAGAAACACTTTAGTGTCATTTTTTTTGAATGACGAAGGTTGGAAGCAACCATTAACTTAGTTGTTATTTTTTTCATGATTAATATTTTTTTTCATGAAATTAATAAGCAAGGTCAAGGACTTTCTAAATCAAGCGGGTGTAATACATTTCTAGGTTTTTTTTATCACAACTCCATATACATAAAACGTACATGTATTCATTTTACATGTTATATATATATATATATATATATATATATATATATATATATATATATATATATATATATATAGAGAGAGAGAGAGAGAGAGAGAGAGAGAGAGATATGGTATAGGTAAGAAATTCAAGTATTATAAGTATGTGAGTGCTAAATTCATCATACACGTTTAATATTCGATCCTAGAAATAATATATCACTTATATATATGAACTTAGGTTTATAATGCTATTGAAATTTTCAATTATGTATCTTAAGTACATTGTGATTATTTGATGTTCATTTGAAAAATGTTAAATATAGTTAATAAAAAAAAAACTGTAGTGAACACATTTTTTATTTGACCATAAAAACATGTCCCATGTTGATATATATATATATATATATATATATATATATATATATATATATATATATATATATATATATATATATATATATATATATATATATATATATATATATATATATATATATATATATATATATATATATAACAGTCACATTTATAATGATTTTTACATATCAAGATTTATTAATATAAAAATCATGTGCAACTATATATATATATATATATATATATATATATATATATATATATATATATATATATATATATATATATATATATATAGTTGCACATGATTTTTATATTAATAAATCTTGATATGTAAAAATCATTATAAATGTGACTGTTTCTTGTTTCGGTCGTCGTGATTCGTTAAATGCAGATGGAATTGAATTTCGGTATAATGATCTCTGTGAAATAGCATTTAAAGCATCGTAGTTAATTAATTTAAAACGTCTGATGTTTTTTATTGACTTATATAAATATTTTTACTCAAAATATTTCAATAATGAAATTAAATATTAGACTATACCCTGAATCCAAAAATGCTTTCGAAATTTTCGTTCTGAGGTAGGCAAGTCCCCCAATAGATAGACATTGTTTTAGAAATTTTAAGAATATCGGTACTATACTCGTTTTGGATTCTTAAAACGGTCGTGTATTTTGCATACGAACTACGTTTTGGATGTTCTTTATATATTAGGAAATAGGGAAACATGTACTACGAGAATAGAATGTTTGTTTTTCTTATAACTTCTTAATACGAAATATCAATTTTTCAGATGTATTCATTGGGTTACAGTTTGAGCTGTTTGATTTGCTTGTCTGACTACATTTTTTGAATGTAATATACCATCTGGTATCTTATAATAGTAGAAATGAACTTGCTTATTTTACATTAGATTTATGAAAACTCAATGAGTCAAATTACCAGGAGATTTACGGTGAACTTGACCGTTCACAGTCTTTGACCTAAATTTCTTGATATCACAAAACCACGAAAGGATCCCACTGTTAAATTAAATACCAAGGAGTCAAGCAACGTGGATGTCACTCTACACACATCTAATATGGATACAAACATCATAAATCATGAAACAACTTCGACTTTGATTCATGAGTCGACAAGTGCTATTCCAGTTGAAGGTCCTAGTTCCAAGTACAATTCGAAGGGGGATAGGTCTTCGAACATCCCTGAGAGCTTATCTGTTAAGGACTGTAATTTTAACAAGGGTGAGAATTCTTCGACATCTATTTTAGTTTCATCAAGTACTTGCCCACCACGTTCGTCGCCACATACTTTATCACCACCTTCCTCACCACAATCATCTTTGATCATTTCACCTATGACACCTCCTCTTCAGTCTCCAACCTTTGAAAATATCATGCAATACGCCATTACTACATTGTTCTCTTCTCAATCCACTAATCAGGACATGATGAATGTTGAAGAAGATGAGTAGATTGAGTTTGGTGAATTTGATTTTGATCCGAAAGAAAAAACTGTTGAATATCATGCTATCATGTTTGGAAATACGAGATCCTCAATTAAAATCTAAATGTGATTCCTCAGTTCTTGAATGATTATTTTTCTTGTAAAACATCTTATGTGAGTAGTAAAGAAGATGATTTGTTTTTGAAAGATCAAGAAGCGAAGACGAAGACTCTTGTTCATAAGACAATTTCTCAGCTAGAAACTCATCTTATTGCTAATAGTTATTCCTTCACCTATGATATTACAATATTTAGAAATGTGGCTCGTTAGAGACATGTAATTTTTTAGAAGATAGTGACCTCTTCGATAGAGTCTATTGAGTTGAGGATTACATATTTTGTTGATGTGGTCTTAAAAGAAATTATAAAGCATGATATATTATGTGTGGGAATTCAAAAAAATTTTGATCTTCTTCTTGGTTCTACAAGAACATTAATTGAAGACATTTATGCTTTCCATAAAGACTAATCTGAAGAATGGAACTTAAATAGTGAGTCTGGTGGAATTTTTTTTTCAAATCTTGAGAACTCTCTTACAGGTTTTCATGATTGTTTATCGAAGTTTGATATTCCATCAACGACTTCGATCTCTCTAGAACAAATTTCTTACGTCGTTTCTTCAGTGGAATCGTGGTTTAAAACTCAACTTGCTCCAATTTTGGATCTTGTTCTTTAATTAACCACTAATGCTTCACACCCATCAATGCTCGTGTCACAAGGGTGGAGAATGGTGGTTTATTGAAAAATGGAGGTGAAGAAAAGGGAGAACTTGGTGGGTAGCTTATTTTTACATAAATTCAAGTTTCAATTCCAATGAAACCTATCTTGACAACTTCAACAACAAAATAAACTCCAAATGTGAAAGTTGATATGACAAAGCTTCAATCGAAGAAGTGGTTAAACATCAACGAAGGAGGCACATGTTCTTCAAATATCAAACTTTTTGTAAATTTAGAATCAAACAAAAAGGGAAAATGTATTCAAGTGGGGCCTACTAAAGAAGAGAAAAAGAGACATAAAGAGCTTGAAAATGAATGAACGAACCAGCTTAAAAGCATGATGAGAATGAGAACAAATGAACCACCTTATCATGACAAGGGAGATCCAAATAAGGTATGTTGTTACGAAACAATTGAGAATGTGGCTTATGGCAATGTTGATGCCATAAAAGATACATATTTCTATCAACTGGACTTTCCATTCAATCGTTCAATGTTCAGATTTGGTCAGTTCAATATTGCTGAGAATTTCCATGATACAAAGGAGTATAAAAGTATGAAAATCATATTCCATTCAGTTCATAGACAGAGAGAACAAGGTGTTTCGTCCTTGATGAAGATTTTTAAACTTTTATTGATAACTCCATATGTCATGTTTGAAGGAGTCATTTAAGACTATCGATATAAAGTTGTTAGAGCTTCCAATGTACTTTTTGACTTCACCATTGCTAACTTTCCCATGATTAACTTTAATAATCTCATCACTGTTACAAAGATTATGGGATATTTAAATAATGATCAATTTCAAGATAAATCATCATACATCGTTAGGTGTTGTATTATCAAAATCATCATTGACTGTTATTTTCCTCATCTAGCATTCACAAATTTCGAGTTCAGTAATTCGTTTCCAAAAAACCAAAGGTCCCAAGTCATTGTTAAAAGGGAAATTAAAGACTGATGATTTTGAAGATGGTAAAATTATCAATCAACCTCATGGTTTCATCTTTCAAGGAAAGAACATCAAGGGAAGGAAAAAGAAAGAATTCTTACATACTGAAAATAAAGAATGACATTCAAACCGAAATCTTTCAAGTGTCCTACTACGTATCAACAAGTGCAAGAAGAAGGGTTTTGATAAAAGTGATAAAGACGCAACCTATAGTTTTAAGATTTGATATCGATCACAAAGGGCTAGATTGTAGAGTCAAATATGTTGTTATATATCAAAGTCTTAGGTAGTAGTCTTAGAGTCAAATAGTTTATCAATATACAAAATCTTCAAGACATTGATACTCTATGTATTTAATCTGGCGCATGTGTTGTTTCCCTTTAAAATTCGAAGCCCTAATATTCTCTTTGTATCCATCGAGGACACTATAAATAGTGTAGGTACCTAAGACATTTGTAATTTTTGCAACATGAGCTTTCTTTATGACAAATGTACTTTGTGACAACCCAAAATTTCCATTCTGAACAAACCATATCAAGCCAATAGAAGTAGAACAGTTACAGTGAAAATTCAGACTTCGAGTATAAGTTTGGCAGTTTTTAGGATTTACACTTAAGAAGATATTAGGAGAGTGGATGCACTAGGGTTTTGTGCAACACTGTTATTCCAATACTCTAGGATATTAGAGTTTATTCCGGGAATAAAAAAATTTTCTGCCAAAAATTCCAGGACTATATATAGAAAACTGAACCAAATAGTTCATTAGTTAGGTTTCCAATTAGAGAAAAACCAAAATTCGCTCTCACGGATCTTCGGGTTTTTATCCTAAATTGTGAGTACTTCGATCTAGTTATGTTATATAGCTTAGATTGTGTTTAGAAACATTAATTTCATAACAAAACAACTAGATTCGGGAGTTTACCGCCCAAGAACGTTCTTGGAGAGTAAACTCCAATATGTGGCTTAAATGCTACCTAATCCTTTCCCCGTGATTTGTAACTACCTTAGACTATGATAGTGTGTATATGACTAGAAAACATCAAAATCGGAACAAGACACCAAGATTTGGGAGTTTACCTCCCAAGAACACTTGGGGAGTAAACTCCATTTTAAGGGCCAAAAATGTCCCAATGACCCTCAAAGCTTTAGAAATCGAAATAGAACCCACCATTGCATGTTTAGGACACCAAAAGAAATTAAAATCAATGATGAAAGTGAGTTCACAGCCCAAAAGGTTCTAGGGCCGTGAACTCCATGTTTAGGGGTCAAAATGCCTTGAAACACTTCCTAAGGCTGAGGCTTGAATTAGGACAAGTACCCTAGTGTGTTTGGAGCAAGCAAACACCATTAAAACACCAAGAGTAAGGTGTTGACGGCCCAAAAGGTTCTAGGGGCGTGAACTCCATAAAACGGTGCCAAATGGTGCCATAAACTCTTCTAAAGCCAAGTACAAAAGCCTAGTTTATTTCCTAGTTAATTTAGAGACTTGAAAACACCATAACACCCTCCCATGGGAGTTTACGGCCGTAAAATCGCAGGGAATATGGTCCCAGGGCCGTGAAATCCTCAAAGGAGTTAACAGGAAGCCCAAACACTTGTTTAAGCCTTGAAGCAATTCACCACATGAGTTGAATAATTATTAGACTTCATTTAGGGACTTTGTTGAGAGTTTACGGCCAAGAGTTTACTCCCTTGGGCTGTAAACTCCATAGCATATGGTCATTTGACCATAAACTCCCATTAGAGGCTTTGCACTCCTTTGTTGCAACCCATTAGCCTCCTAGCACTTGACCAAAAGTGTTTTCCTCGCGTTAAAATGTTTATACTTGTATAATTAGTGTTTTAATCACTAATTATTTATATACATATGTCTTCATATGAAATTAGGATCATTGTGGGTGTCTAAAGTCTTCACTTGACACCAAGCACTTGTCCAATCCTTCCTTACGATAACAGTCCGTTCAATTCCAGTCACTTACAACAGGTGAGTTCATACCCCTTAATTAATGTTTTAAACTGCTTTTAAATGTTTTATAGGGGGGTGGGGGATACAAGTAGAATCATGCTAGTTATTATATCAATCACATGTGATTAATAAGTAGAATTATGCTAGTTATTATATCAATCACATGTGATTAATATGCAGCATTCAAATGATTTACTACACATTAACCGTTTTACCAAGCAGGTTCCTCAAATGATTTTCTTAAATGTTTTATATGTTTCAAAATCCTTATTAAACTGTTCATTACACACTGTATGATCCTTTTCAAACCATTTTACTCTGATCCGTTTCACTCCAAGCTATTACCAAATCGTTTTACTTCAAACTGTTCTATCGATTGACGTCAAGTCGATCTTCTCTTAAGATAATAATTATGTTCAAAGGTTTTACAAAACTTATTTATGCATTTATATTATAAATTGCATGCCTCTATATGTATAGTTATATAAGAAATGTTTAAAAGACTTAGGAAGGCTATCCACCCTATTTCCTTTTCGCGCTTGAGATGTGGTCTGGTGGGATATCGAGTACTCATCCGAAGGTCGTTTAAATATTAGTTATATAACATATGTACATATATAGTCATAAAGGCCCTTCTAGTTCACCCAATGCCCTTGGGTAGCAAGGGTATACATCCATGTTTATACATACCAGTTAGATTACTAGTAAACTACCATATGGCTAGTTTAGGAAGATACTAGAACTATTACTAGAACGCGATACCATACAATGAGTCAGTTCATTCATGAGTCTATACTTGCTAGATAGAGAGCATGTACACCACAACTAGAACATTACAGTACGTTACTATACTTGCTAGATAGAGAGCACGTACACTACAGCTAGAACATTATAGTACATTACCATACTATTACATAGATATGGTCACATGATCACATTTACATGAGTACACTTCCAAGAATTACTAGTACATGTTATATGTTTAGACCCTGTTATATAATCCTCATTCTTATCTTTACCTTGTGATTCAATCACATAATCGACGAGATAGATTGGATTTAATATCCTAGTACCAAAGGATACGTTGTGGGATTGACCATTCCTAGAATCTCTGTTAGCTATAGAGGTAAAAGCACATCCATGGATGTCAACGGTTGATACCATTACTGGTATACTTTTGGGGAGTAACTATTCCTATACCCAGCTGTTAGTAACAGAGGTAAATGTACATCTACGGATGTCTTCAGTTAACTTTGTTAGTTGCCCATGTTCCCAAGGGTAATAATAATACAGTTAAGTCTTGGTAGAAGACTACATTCAGAACAGTTAGGTCTTGGTAGAAGACTACATTCAGAACAGTTAGGTTTCAGTATGATTCTGACATTATCATACGACTCGATTCAATTTGATCCTCACAAAAACAGCTTTATATGTACATCTCTTTCTTCTAGATCGCTTTTCCAACGAAGCTGTCATATTAGAACACCGAAGTACTCATGCTAGGAGTACCTCTTAGTTATTTTCTTTCGGAAGAAATCCCCGAAGTACCACTCGTGTAGTACGTCAAGTTCAATCCAAGGATTTATACGATTGATCTATCACTGAGGAATGTATGCATAAGAGTGATATATAATCAAGGTTCTACAGGTTTAGAATTGATGAGTCCACTTTAACTTCTTTTTCCCCGAAGGGATGTGAGATTAAAGAAGAATCATTTATTCGACTACCTTTTCAATCTTAATTATATACGACTCGTATACACGAGATTGTGATTTTGAAACCATGTATGAATTCTAATATGAACTTCAGGATGGAGAACTGCCTAAGTCTACGAGTAATCACATCTTCATGTGAACAAATTTAGAACCCAGTAGGACCCTTGTAAACAGATTGCCCTATAGTCTAAACACCTACGGAGATACCATGACAGTATAGACAACTTAGCGAACTACACAGAAAGAGAATTAGAAGACTAGGCTTCTCACCCTGGAGAACCCCAGTCTTATTCTCCCAGAGATCGACGGATTGCATCGTATGTGCCTCGGATATCAAGGACTCCGTCAAGATTTTTCATTAGAAATCGTTATCTCTGCCTCGCATAGATGAAATAGTTGAGCAAATGCAAAGAAAGAATTACTTACAGAAATGGATCTGAGATCCGAATATCACCAGTTCGAGTGTTAGGGAAGGATGTCCGGAAGACTATCTTCCAAACTCAATGCGGACACTTCGAGTCCGTAGTGATACCCTTCGGATAGGACCAATACGCTCATTGTTTTCATGAGCTAAATGAGTAGGGTACGTCTTTCTTACTTGGATCAGTTCGTCATTTCTCCATGTAATGACTTACTTATCTACCCTCGTAGTAAGAAGAAACCAATGGAAACATTTCCTACAGAGGAACTTTTAGCGAAGTTATCTAGGCACGAGTTTGAAATTGAAGAGTCAAATTTCTATGACACACTGTTAGAAATGTGGGAAATTTTGAGTACTCTTTCAATTTGTCAAAACCGTTGAGCATTTTCCGACACCAGAGATGCCAACAGTCTTTCGCCAAATTCTAGGTCTTACAGACCTGCTATCATAGTTCATCCAGAAACCCTCGCAACTCACAGGAAACCGTAAGACTTTAACCCAGCAAAGGGTGGCCTTTGTCTGGGAAGTTAAACAAGAAAAAGAAACCTTGGAGATTCCAAGTGAGGACCAAGTTCTTTATGAGAACTCACTCTGGGAATAGCTTAATATGCTTCGTATCGCATGGAAAGCTGAATCCTATATAGTTAGGACCTCCGAGATTCTTATCAGAATCGGTCATGTGCCTCGCACACACTAGACCTACTCTGCGAACTCAGTAACGTACATTCTACTTTTCGCGTCTCGATCGTGAAACCATACCTTTCCGTCAGGACACTTGTAAGTCCACTGGTCGAGATCCTCGCCTTCGTATTAGAACCGTAGTGACCCTCGACCTAGAGGTCAAGCGGATGAAGCGATGCCATCGCCCGATAGTGAAGGTTCGTTGGGATGCCAACCGAGAACCCGATATCACTTAGGTGCGCTAGAACCAATCGATTAGGAAGTTTCCTCCTCACGACTCGATCATTCGTACATACTTCCTTGCCTAAATTCTAATTTCGGGATGAAATTCCATTCAACAGAGGGATGATGTGACAACCTGAAATTTCCATTCTAAACAAACCATATCAAGCCAATAGAAGTAGAACAGTTACAGTGAAAATTCAGACTTCGAGTTTAAGTTTGGCAGTTTTCAGGATTTACACTTAAGGAGATATTAGGAGAGTGGATGCACTAGGGTTTTGTGCAACACTGTTATTCCAATACTCTAGGATATTAGTGTTCATTTCGGGAATAAAAATATTTTCTGCCAAAAATCCCAGGACTATATATAGAAAACTGAACCAAATAGTTCATTAGTTACATTTCCAATTAGAGAAAAGCCAAAATTCTCTCTCACGGATCTTCGGGTTTTTATCCCAAATTGTGAGTACTTCGATCTAGTTATGTTATATAGCTTAGATAGTGTTTAGAAACATCAATTTCATAACAAAACAACTAGATTCAAGAGTTTATCGCCCAAGAACATTCTTGGAGAGTAAACTCTAATATGTGGCTTAACTGCTACCTAGTCCTTTCCCCGTGATTTGTAACTACCTTAGACTTGTATGCTAGTGTGTATATGACTAGAAAACATCAAAACCAGAATAAGACACCAAGATTTGGGAGTTTACTGCCCAAGAACACTTGGGGAGTAAACTCCATTTTAAGTGCCAAAAGTGTCCCAATGACCATCAAAGCTTTAGAACTCGAACTAGAACCCACCATTGCATGTTTAGGACACCAAAAGCAATTAAAATCAATGATGAAAGTGAGTTCACGGTCCAAAAGGTTCTAGGGCCGTGAACTCCATGTTTAGGGGTTAAAATGCCTTGAAACACTTCCTAAGGCTTAGGCTTGAATTAGGACAAGTACCCTAGTGTTTTTGGAGCAAGCAAACACCATTAAAACACCAAGAGTAAGGTGTTCACGGCCCAAAAGGTTCTAGGGCCGTGAACTCCATAAAACATAAACTCTTCTAAAGCCAAGTACAAAAACCTAGTTTAGTTCCTAGTTAATTTAGAGACTTGAAAACACCATAAAAACTTTCCCAAGGGAGTTTACGGCCGTAAACTCCAAGGGAATATGGTCCCAGGGTCGTGAACTCCTCAAAGGAGTTAATAGGAAGCCCAAACACTTGTTTAAGCCTTGAAGCAATTCACCACATGAGTTGTATAATTGTTAGACTTCATTTAGGGATATTGTTGAGAGTTTACGGCCAGGAGTTTACTCCCTTGGGCCGTAAACTCCAAAGCATATCGTCATTTGACCATACACTCCCATTAGAGGCTTTGCACTCCTTTGTTGCAACCCATTAGCCTCCTAGCACTTGACCAAAAGTGTTTTCCTCGCGTTAAAATGTTTATACTTGTATAATTAGTGTTTTAATCACTAATTATTTATATACGTATGCCTTCATATGAAATTAGGATCATTGTGTGTGTCTAAAGTCTTCACTTGACACCAAGCACTTGTTCGATCCTTCTTTACGATAACAGTCCGTTCAATTCCAGTCACTTACAACAGGTGAGTTCATACCCCTTAATTAATGTTTAAGCTGCTTTTAAATGTTTTATGGGGGGATACAAGTAGAATCATGATAGTTATTATATCAATCACATGTGATTAATACGTAGAATTATGCTAGTTATTATATCAATAACATGTGATTAATATGCAGCATTCAAATGATTTACTACACATTAACCGTTTTACCAAGCAGGTTCCTCAAATGATTTTCTTAAATGTTTTATATGTTTAAAAATCCTTATTAAACTGTTCATTACACACTGTATGATCCTTTTCAAACCATTTTACTCCGATCCGTTTCACTCCAAGCTATTAGCAAATCGTTTTACTTCAAACTGTTTTCACTTCAAACTGTTTTATCGATTGACATCAAGTCGATCTTCTCTTAAGATAATAATTATGTTCAAAGGTTTTACAAAACTTAGTTATGCTTTTCTATTATAAATTGCATGCCTCTATATGTATACTTATATAAGAAATGTTTAAAAGACTTAGGAAGGCTATCCACCCTATTTCCTTTTCGCGCTTGAGATGTGGTCTGGTGGGATATCGGGTACTCGTCCGAAGGTCGTTTAAATATTAGTTATATAACATATGTACATATATAGTCATAAAGGCCCTTCCAGTTCACCCAATGCCCTTGGGTAGCAAGGGTATACATCCATGTTCATACATACCAGTTAGATTACTAGTAAACTACCATATGGGTATTTTAGAAGATACTAGAACTATTACTAGAACGCGATACCATACAATGAGTCAGTTCATTCATGAGTCTATACTTGCTAGATAGAGAGCACGTATACTACAACTAGAACATTACAGTACATTACTATACTTGCTAGATAGAGAGCACGTACACTACAGCTAGAACATTACAGTACATTACCATACTATTACATAGATATGGTCACATGGTCACATTTACATGAGTACACTTACAAGAATTACTAGTACGTGTTATATGTATAGACCCTGTTATATAATCCTCATTCTTATCTTTACCTTGTGATTCAATCAAATAATCGACGAGATAGATTGGATTTAATATCCTAGTACCAAAGGATACGTTGCAGGATTGACCATTCCTAGAATCTCTGTTAGCTACAGAGGTAAAAGCACATCCACGGATGTCAACGGTTGATAACATTACATGTATACTTTTGGGGACTAACTATTCCTATACCCAGCTGTTAGCAACAGAGGTAAATGTACATCTACGGATGTCTTCAGTTAACATTGTTAGTTGCCTATGTTCCAAAGGGTAATACTAATACAGTTAAGTCTTGGTAGAAGACTACATTTAGAACAGTTAGGTCTTGGTAGAAGACTACATTCAGAACAGTTAGGTCTTGGTAGAAGACTACATTCAGAACAGTTAGGTCTTAGTAGAAGACTACATTCAGAATAGTTAGGTCTTGATAGAAGACTACATTGAGAACAGTTAAGTCTTGGTAGAAGAGTCCTTTTGTTACTAATAGGAATCATCGGGATTTCTAGGGTTTTTCAAACGCTTACAGTTGTTTAACAAACATTTTCAATACTTACAATTCATATGCTTACAAATTCTTACATACAAATTCATACATACAAATACTTACTTACAAATTAAGACACTAAAATACTTATGATCTCACCAGTTTCAAAGCCGATACTCGCTTTCAAAATTTCTTGTATCCTCAGGTCATCTTTAGACAGGTACCGATGCAAGGTTTAGAGAAGATGGAGCTTGTTCAAGACTCATCATTCATATTGATATATGCTTTAGTGTCTATTATAATTTGACAGAACACACTTGTATAATAATTATTTTATTAATGCAATGGATGATGTTGTTGCTTGTTTACTACTTTACATTGTTGTGATACTGTACATGACGTCCTCCGCCCCAGAACGTTTCCGCCGTTCTTGGTTTTCGGGTGTGACAGATTGGTATCAAAGCATTATTTATAGTGAATTAAGTACATCAACCCATAAAAGATATACTAACTATAAATACATAAGGGATAAAAATACCCTGACCAAGAGTTTATACTTTAAATAATAAAATATTTAATAAAGTATACGTGCCTGAATTCAAACTAAAACCAGTGTCACTAGGACAGTACAAAAGAATTACGATTGTTGGGCAACACAAGTGGGCTTAGAGACATATGTGTTGGATTGGTGTCTAAGTCCATAACTATTTTGGTATGTACTTGACCCGATGGTGCATGGTCCTTTTGGGTTGTCTTCACCAAAGCAACTTGATTGGAGAAATAAATAGAGAGAGAGGTTATTATGATTTATTAATATGTTATAAGAATAATATATTAAAAGAGAAATCATATTTGTTTAATTAATATTGGTCAATAATTAATTAAGAATTAATTTTGTGACCAAATGTAATTAATTAAACTAGAGGGGCTGAATTGTAATTATGTGATAGTTGGTAAATAAGGTAAGGATTATCTTATGGATAGGTTGGACGGATTTGAGGTGATAAGGACCTTAGAATTCGACTATGATAAGGATTCAAGGCTTATCTTATGGGTTGCTTGGTAAGCAAGCAACTAGATAAGGATAAGGACTGAAACCCTATCTCTACACCTATATAAACCCTCTTTGGCTCTTGATTACGTCCAGACCTTCCCAAGGCTTCTTAGGGACGAAATCTTATACCTCTTGTCACACCCCCAAACCTGAACGGCGGAAACGTCCGGGAGCGGATGACTTCATGTGGTAACGTAACAATTGAATACATAGTAAAGAAAGACATACAACCATCATATATATAATTGAAAGTTTACATTTGTCAAAAAGTTACATGTTCAAAACCAATTACAATATGATGTCAAAATATGAGATTAGACTGGCGCCACAGCATCCCTTCATCAAAAGCATAATGATACCTGAAATTACTGATTCCCTGGGACATACAAGTAATTTTGAAAGAGTAGATCAACATTTAAGCTGGTGAGTTTCATCAGTATTTAAATGACAATGTTTGTGTAAAATGAAATGTTTTGGTCCTTGGTTGTGTTGTGTTTAGAAAATCCTATATTTTCTACTAGTATAAAAGTAGCCTTCTCTCAAGACCAATGTTGGTTTCTAAAATGTATGTAAGTGTAAAATAACCAATGTGTTTGAAAACCTTGTAAATCAATGCATTTTGAATACCCCATGTGAGTTTTATAACCACACTATTGACTCGGAATGCCTATACACAACGTTCTTCAGGCGTTGGAATGTTATGACGTTTGTCACCCCAAATGGTGGACTGTAGCTAACAGTCAGGGCGCGGGTTGTCAAGCCCGTATAGATCTACACACAAACACCATGCTCCCCCTCCAAGGGATTCTGGTATATAATACAGGACTTGAAAATGTGTACTCGAACGTACGTGAAGTTTATGTCTCACAAAACCGTGGTATAAAAATAGATTTACGTGTTAAAATGTTCGTTTGTTCTTGTATCTGAAAGCGACTTCTTGAAAATCATGTTTCTAGTATGTAAAAGTTAGCAATATCCTTGTAAAACTATACCTATTATAGTTTTCTAAAAGTGTGACTTGTTTGTTTAGAAAAATTCCTGGAAAAGGAATCACATTTTATAACTGTATAGATTTTTGCAGAGCCTAAGGTAGGCAAGTATACATATAATCTAAGAAAATGTTTAGTTTATACATGCATTACAACAATTTATATTATTAAAGATAGGATTCCATTGTAATATATTTTGTATACAAGAGTTCCCTATAAAGTTTATAAATCACATATGATTCTACTTAATAAAAGTGTATAAAAATCTTTATATATAACACCTGATAGTAGTCGTGTCTTTTACTTGTATTCCCCCCCCCCCCCTAGAAAGCATACAAAAGCATTTAGAATATTTAGAAAAAGTTAATTAAGGGGTATGAACTCACTTGAAAGTTTGAAGATAGCGAGATGGAAAACCGGGCAGAGTTTCGTCTTGGGAAACGGATTTTTCTCGGGATTCTCGGGAATCTCGGGAGTAAAATCGACCCTCGGGACTTGAGCAAAAAGACGAGAGCTTCGGGGTAGTGCGGGCACAGAAAACGAGGCAAAACGCAAGAAAGTAGAGAGAGAATGAGCAAAATTTCCGGGAACCCTCGCATTTATATTTATAGAGGGCTGAGAGGCCTCGGTACGTGGGACGTACGGGCGTACGCAACGCATACCTGTGCGTCATGCATGAGCGAGTCCTCGACTGCCACGGAGCTCGGATGGGACGGATCGCATAGGGGAGACGTGGACGGACTGAGACCAAGGCCTTCGCGTACGCGGGGCGTACGAGGCTACGCAGCGCGTAACCCGGATGAGGACGCTGACTCCTCCTTCGGATATTACTAGAATTTTGATTTAAATTTATATATAAATTACTTAATAAACTTAAAAAAATCATATCTTCTTCATAGGAACTCCGTTTTCGATGGTCTTTATATCCACGCGTAGGTGAGACTATGCTCTACAACATTCGTTTAGACTCCGTTGGCAAATTCCGAAATTATTTTTATTATTTATTTATAAAATGTCGTGATTAAGAAATTTCTTTAAAAATTCATAACTTCTTTATCTGACGTCGGTTCTTGCCAGACTTTTCACCGCTGAAATACCATTGTCGAGACCTTCGCTTCTCGTTTAGGTCATTCCGGCCAAAAGTCACTCGATCTCCGATTCGAGTTTTTAGCTGTCTGCTGCTAAGCCGAACTTGGAAAAATCTTAACTTCAATATACGAAGCCGGATTTGGGCATCCTTTTTACGTACGATCCCGGTTTAATGATATTAAACATAGTAGGCAATTAAAGAGAAACTTTTTGGACATTTTATTATCAAAGTTAATTTCTTTAACTCAAAAGTGGTTACAATACTTGACTTATTAGGCCATTACAAAGAGTTGAAATATCGGGTTGTCACATCATCCCCCCGTTAGAGGGAATTTCGTCCCGAAATTTAAAGTTGTAATGATACTAGTGATCATGAAAGAGATGAAGGTACTTTTGTTTCATCTGATCTTCGCGTTCCCATGTGAATTCAGGTCCCCGCTTGGCGTTGCAGCGAACCTTCACGATGGGTATGCGACTTTGTTTTGTTTGCTTGACCTCTCGGTCCATAATTTCTACCGGTTCTTCTACAAAGTTGAGGCTCTCGTTGATCTCGATCTCGTCGAGTGGAATAACAAGAGTCTCATCGGACAGACACTTTTTCATGTTCGAGACGTGGAAGGTTGGATGTATGTTACTAAGTTCACGCGGTAGGTTAAGCTTGTAAGCCACATGGCCGATTCTGGCAAGAATCTCAAAAGGCCCTATGTATCTTGGATTTAGTTTCCCACACTTTCCAAAGCGTATTAAACCCTTCCACGGTGAGACCTTTAATAAAACGTGGTCTCCTACCTGGAATTCCGAAGGTTTCCTCCTTTGGTCAGCGTAGCTTTTCTGTCGGTCTCTAGAGGCTTTCAATCGCTAACGAAACTGAACGATCTTCTCTGTCGTTTCTTGTATGATTTCCGGACCGGTGAGAGTGCTTTCAGGAACTCTTCCTCTAGCTAACTGGGTATCGCCAACTTCAGTCCAGCACAGAGGGGATCTGCACTTTCGACCATAGAGGGCTTCAAACGGAGCAGCCTTTATGCTTGTATGATAACTATTGTTGTATGAAAATTCGACAAGGGGTAAATGGATATCCCATGCCTTTCCAAAGTCAATCACACAGGCTTTTAGCATATCTTCAAAAGTTTGTATCGTTCTCTCACTTTGCCCGTCTGTTTGTGGGTGGTAGGCTGTACTCATCTTGAAGTGAATCTACTATCTCGATCGGAGATAATGGATATCGGAACACCATGCAGTCGCACTACATCCCTTAAGTAAGTCCTTGTAAGCTTTTCCATTTTGTCAGTCTCCTTGATGGGTAGGAAATGTGCGGATTTGGTCAATCTGTCGACAATGACCCATATGGTATCGAGTCCACTCGTCGTCTTGGGTAACTTGGTTATGAAGTCCATGGTAATCCGCTCCCATTTCCATTCTGGTATCTCCGGTTGTTGTAGTAATCCTGACGGTTTCTGATACTCGACCTTAACCTTAGCACAAGTAAGGCATTTACTTACGAAGGTAGCAATTTCTGCTTTCATGTTAGGCCACCAATACAATTTCTTAAGATCCAGATACATTTTATCTGAACCTGGGTGAACGGAATATCTTGAGTTGTGTGCTTCGGTCATGACTACGTTTCTGAAACCACCATGTTTCGGGGTCCAGATTTGGTCCATGAGATAGTAGGCTCCGCCACCCTTGACTTCTAGATTCTTTTCCATTCCTCGCAGGGATTCACCCGCCACATTTTCAAGTTGTAAAGCTTCCATTTGTGCCTCCTTAATTTGTGTGGATAAGTGGGAATGGATAGTCATAGTCAAAGATTTGACCCTCCGACCAGTGTATTCCTTTCGACTGAGGGCGTCAGCTACCACGTTGGCCTTTCCAGGATGATAAAGAATTTCGCATTCATAGTCATTTAGTAACTCAACCCATCGTCGTTGTCGCATGTTGAGTTCCTTCTGATCGAAAATGTGTTGAAGGCTCTTATGATCGGTGAAAATAGTACTCTTTGTTCCGTATAAGTAGTGTCTCCAGATCTTTAGAGCAAATACCACTGCTCCTAACTCAAGATCGTGTGTCGTATAGTTCACTTCGTGTGTCTTAAGCTGTCGGGAGGCATAAGCAATAACCTTCCCTCTCTGCATAAGAACACAACCAAGTCCTTGATTTGACGCATCGCAATACACTATGAAGTCTTCTATCCCTTTGGGGAGGGATAGTATCGGTGTGGTGCACAAGGCATGTTTTAGTGTCTGGAATGCCTTCTCTTGTTTCGCTTCCGAGCCAAAGGCCACGCCTTTCTGGGTTAATGTTGTAAGGGGTTTCGCAATGCTAGAGAAGTTCTTTATGAATCTGCGATAGTAGCCAGCGAGAACTAGAAATTGACGAATTTTTGTAGGTATCTTTGGTGCCGACCAGTTCTCAATGGCCTTAATTTTGGAGGGGTCCACGTGTATACCTTTCTTGCTAACAACGTGGCCTAAAAATTCGACTCTTCGAATCCAAAATTCGCATTTAGAGAACTTCGCATAGAGTTTCTCAGTTCGTAGTGTTTCTAGGACTTTTCGTAGGTGCTGACTATGCTCTTCCTCACTTCGGGAGTAGACAAGTATATCATCGATAAAGACGATGATGAACTGATCCACGTACGGAAGGCATACCCTATTCATTAGGTCCATAAATACTGCTGGTGCATTGGTTAATCCGAACGGCATCACTACAAATTCGTAGTGTCCATAGTGAATTCGGAAAGCTGTCTTTGGAATATCCCCCTCTAGAACTCGTAATTGGTGATATCCGGATCATAGATCTATCTTTGATAAGTAGTTTGCTCCTTGAAGTTGATCGAATAGGTCGTCAATACGGGGTAGAGGATAACGGTTCTTGACAGTATGTTTGTTCAACTCTCTGTAGTCGATGCACATACGGAACAATCCGTCCTTCTTCTTCACAAACAGGACCGGTGCTCCCCAAGGTGAGAAACTTGGTCTTATGAATCCTTTTCGAAGGAGTTCATTAAGTTGACTAGAAAGTTCCTGCATCTCTGCTGGTGCGAGACGATAAGGTGACTTCGCTACTGGGGTAGCCCCTGGAACTAAGTCGATTCTGAATTCGACCTGGCGTTGTGGTGGTAATCCTGGTAGTTCTCCTGGAAAGATATCGGGAAAGTCGCGTACTACTGAAATGTTCTTGATGTCCTTCAGTTCTAGACTTGTATCAACGATGTGCGCTAGGAATGCTCGACAATCCTTCCGCAAGCACTTTCGAGCTTCGATGCACGAAATGATGCGAAGGTTTGTACTTGATTTGTCGCTGTAGATAACTAATGTTTCGTTGTTAGGGAGATTAAGACGGACTGCTTTCTCAAAGCACATGATGTCGGCGCAAAGAAGACTCAACCAATCCATGCCCACTATGACGTCGAAACTTTTAATTTGGACCGACATGAGATTGATTGGAAAAGAATGGCCGTCTAAAGTTAACGCACAGCCCATGTATATGCAGTTAGTGTTTTCGGTTTTTCCATTGGCCATCTCTATAGTGAATGAATTTTCTAACTTGCTAGGTTTAGGTTTAAGTAAATGAATAAAGTTTAGACTCACGAAGCTTCTCTCTGCTCCATTATCGAATAATATGCATGCATATGAATTATCGAGAAGGAACGTACCAGCAACTACAGTTGGGTCAGCTACAGCTTCTTCGTGGCCTATCGCCAAAACTCGTCCCACACCGCCGGTGCCTGCTGCCTTAGGACAGTTCCTCTTGTAGTGGCCCACCTCGCCACAACCGTAGCAAGTCTGGCCTACACCCGCACTGGGAACTTGAGTGATCGGTGTTGCGGGGTCCTTGCAGAAACGGGTTGTGTGTCCCTTTCTGTTGCAGTTGGCGCACTGCATTTCCCGACAAGGTCCATGGTGGTGGTAAGTGCATTTGGTGCACTTTGGAAGGTTACCTATATAAGGCTTTGTGGGGTAGGGATTTGTAGGGACTGTAGTAGGTACAGTGGCAGCATTCATTGAAACCAGTTGTTTCCTTACGGCTTCTTGGGAAGACCCACCCTTCCCTTTATTCCATACTCTCTTCCTGTTGTTGTTGTTGTTGTTGTTGTTGTTGTTGTTGTTTCCTTGCTGTGGTTCTGGTGCAGAAACGGTTGAGTTCTGATGACCTCCGTAGTCAATCAGAGATTGTGCCAGTTCCTTAGCACTTTCAAAGGTGTCAGGTTTGGAAGCTAACACGCTTGATCGTATTTGGGGCGTCAGTCCCCAAATGTATCTTTCTATTTTCTTGCTCTCGGGAGTAATCATATCTGGGCAAAGGATTGCCAGATTGCATAATCGGTTGGTATAAGTTGCGATGTCGGTACCAACCATTCCGAGAGTCCATAGTTCATGTTCAAGCTTTTGAATCTCTCCCCGTGGGCAGTATTCTCTCATCATCATGGCTTTTAGGCTCTCCGAGCTTATGGAGTTTGCCACTATCAGGGTAAGTACTTTAACGTGGCCATTCCACCAAGTTAAAGCTCTATCAATAAGGGTGAAAGTTGCAAATTTGACTTTGCTGTGCTCGGGACAGGAGCAGATTTCAAAGACTGACTCTGTCCTTTCAATCCACTATCTCAGGGCTAACACACCACCAGATCCATAAAACATCCGGGGCTTGGCGTTAGTAAAGTCCTTATAGGTGCATTCTCGGGGTGGTCCATGACTCTCGCCATGGTTGGATGGGTGTGTGTCAGATCCCGAGCCATTAGTACTCGAGTTATTGATCTGTGACATGGCAGCTGCTACCGCTGCGGTGACTGCTGTTTGGAACATAACAACATCAAATTGAGGTGGTGGAGGTGGTGGTGGTACAGGTGCTTCCCCACCGTTGCTTCGCTTTGGATTCCTACGCGGAGGCATCCTTCAACTATAGGTTGAAAAGGTAAAGATAAGAATTCCATAGAATAGAAAATTAATGTGCCTCATGAACTAAACTGCTATAGTTCAACAACAGATGCTAGTATGAGTCTTAAAATAGAAGAACGAAAGTTATTTGTAAGACTGAAAGTATGAAACAAGCATTTGGTTTCTCAAAGACTTTTCAAGGTTCGAACGAAATACTCAACGTAGTAATAATAGTGTCACTTATATTAATATAAAATTTGATACAACGATCATGAAAATTTGACCCCTATAAGGGTCTCCGATTACAAATTTCGAGAAATTTAAAGACTTTTAGCCGAGGTCCTAAGCTATAACAAAATTTCAGTCTTTGACAAGCACTACTTGCGATGTAGGTTGCGCTTGGAGCTTGACTCTGCATCTGATTGCTTCGACTCCATTAGACGCCTATCAAAAGCGGCTTGTTCTTCCCTCAGTTCAGCGAGGGCTGCAATCATTTGCGCTTGGAATGCCTCGGTTTGGAGTTGAGCATTGTCTTGTATCTTGTCCAGCCTACAGATGTCAGAAGTGTGAACCTGCACTTCCACGTTGACATCCCGGAGTCGGCTAGCTTGAACTCCGGACTGATAGGACTGATTGGCTAGCTTACCCACCATTACCAGGAGTGCCTGATCAGCCGAACCTCCGCCGCGGACATCATAGAAGTCCTGGCACATGCCGTAGGGAGGGCGTAAGTTCTGTTGTTGGCTCCAATGATGGAGGTGACTTCCCCAGACGAGAGTCGGTCCTTGAAAGTTCCTTACGAAGACGGGAGGTTGAACGGGTGGTGGATCGATTACTTCCGGTTCTAAGTCGGTACTGGAGTCATCATCCACTTCTATGGGTTCCTCGTCCTCTTCGGGATCATCTTCGACCTATCCTCCGTTTCCTTGGTTGGGAAAGTAGGGGTCGCCGAGGTGGTGAAATCCAGCCATTTGACTGTACGAGAAATTGGGTTATAAGAGTTGTATAAAGTTGAAACTTGCAAAACATGTAAGTTAAACTAGTTTAGGTAGCAAATACTCCTATAGTATTTAAATTCTTGTGTTTGATTCTAGTACGGTTTGGTAAGTTTTGACTTGTTGCTTACTAAGATCATTCCTCGATATACGTTGGTCCAATATCGGGCAAATATAGTTGATCACGCTATATTTGTCCAAAATCTGATTACATATATCAAGGCTTAATCGTAGTGTCAACTTGTCTAAATACTTGTTGTATAGTTAGATATCATGAAAATAATTTGTTGTATGCATGTAATTGTACTTAAATGAACTATCAATTTAAGTTAAACGTAACGCTGCTTAAGCGTAAAAAGAAAAAATGTTTTGTCAGAGAGTGTTAGTCCCTTAAGCATTTATAGTTTGTATATCTTATGTGGTTCGATATACTTAATTCACTATAAACATTGCTCTGATACAAATCTGTCACACCCCCAAACCTGAACGGCGGAAACGTTCGGGGGCGGATGACTTCATGTGGTAACGTAACAATTGAATACATAGTAAAGAAAGCAATACAACCATCATATATATAATTGAAAGTTTACATTTGTCAAAAAGTTACATGTTCAAAACCAATTACAATATGATGTCAAAATATGAGATGAAATTGGCGCCGCAGCATCCCTTCATCAAAAGTATAATGATACCTGAAATTACTGATTCCCTGGGACATACAAGTAATTTTGAAAGAGTAGATCAGCATTTAAGCTGATAAGTTTCATAAGTATTTAAATGACAATGTTTGTGTAAAATGAAATGTTTTGGTCCTTGGTTGTGTTGTGTTTAGAAAATCCTATATTTTCTACTAGTATAAAAGTAGCCTTCTCTCAAGACCAATGTTGGTTTCTAAAATGTATGTAAGTGTAAAATAACCAATGTGTTTGAAAACCTTGTAAATCAATGCATTTTGAATACCCCATGTGACTTTTATAACCATACTATTGACTCGGAATGCCTATACACAACGTTCTTCAGGCGCTGGAATGTTATGACGTTTGTCACCCCAAATGGTGGACTGTAGCTGACAGTCAGGGCGCGGGTTATCAAGCCCGTATAGATCTATACACAAACACCATGCTCCCCCTCCAAGGGATTCTGGTATATAATACAAGACTTGAAATGTGTGCTCGAACGTACGTGAAGTTTATGTCTCACAAAACCGTGGTATAAAAACAGATTTATGTGTTAAAATGTTCGTTTGTTCTTGTATATGAAAGTGACTTCTTGAAAATCATGTTTCTAGTATGTAAAAGTTAGCAATATCCTCGTAAAACTATACCTATTATAGTTTTCTAAAAGTGTGACTTGTTTGTTTAGAAAAATGCCTAGAAAAGGAATCACATTTTATAATTGTATAGATTTTTGCAGAGCCTAAGGTAGGCAAGTATGCATATAATCTAAGAAAATGTTTAGTTTATATATACATTACAACAATTTATATTATTAAAGATAGGATTCCATTGTAATATATTTTGTATACAAGAGTTCCCTATAAAGTTTATAAATCACATATGATTCTACTTAATAAAAGTGTATAAAAATCTTTATATATAACACTCGATAGTAGTCGTGTCTTTTACTTGTATTCCCCCCCCCCCCCCCCCCTTAGAAAGCGTACAAAAGCATTTAGAATATTTAGAAAAAGTTAATTAAGAGGTATGAACTCACTTGAAAGTTTGAAGATAGCGAGATGGAAAACCGGGCAGAGTTTCGTCTTGGGAAACGGATTTTTCTTGGGATTCTCGGGAATCTCGGGAGTAAAATCGACCCTCGGGACTTGAGCAAAAAGACCAGAGCTTCGGGGTAGTGCGGGCACGGAAAACGAGGCAAAACGCAAGAAAGTAGAGAGAGAATGAGCAAAATTTCCGGGAACCCTTGCATTTATATTTATAGAGGGCTGAGAGGCCTCGGTACGTGGGACGTACGGGCGTACGCAACGCATACCCGTGCGTCATGCATGAGCGAGTCCTCGACTGCCACGGAGCTCGGATGGGACGGATCGCATAGGGGAGACGTGGACGGACTGAGACCAAGGCCTTCGCGTACGCGGGGCGTACGAGGCTACGCAGCGCGTAACCCGGATGAGGACGCTGACTCCTCCTTCGGATATTACTAGAATTTTGATTTAAATTTATATATAAATTACTTAATAAACTTCAAAAAATCATATCTTCTTCATACGAACTCCGTTTTCGATGGTCTTTACATCCACGCATAGGTGAGACTATGCTCTACAACTTTCGTTTAGACTCCGTTGGCAAATTCCGAAATTATTTTTATTATTTATTTATAAAATTTCGTGATTAAGGAATTTCTTTAAAAATTCATAACTTCTTTATCTGACGTCGGTTCTTGCCAGACTTTTCACCGCTGAAATACCATTGTCGAGACCTTCGCTTCTCGTTTAGGTCATTCCGGCCAAAAGTCGCTCGATCTCCGATTCGAGTTTTTAGTTGTCTGTTGCTAAGAAGAAATTGGAAAAATCTTAACTTCAATATACGAAGCCGGATTTGGGCATCCTTTTTATGTACGATCCCGATTTAATGATATTAAACATAGTAGGCAGTTAAATATATACTTTTTGGACATTTTATTATCAAAGTTAATTTCTTTAACTCAAAAGTGGTTACAATACTTGACTTATTAGGCCATTACAAAGAGTTGAAATATCGGGTTGTTACACCTCTCCTCTCTCTTTATACCTTCTCCATTTGCTCTTGGTGTTTGTAAGCCATTAGAGGAGTGACACTTGTGACTCTAAGCCTTCCAAAGTCAATTCAAGGAGGAATTGGGATTGTTATTGCTACATAACAATCAAGGTAATATCATAAACCTAATTATATGTTAATATCGAATTCCATATGCTAGAATTAGGGTTTATTGTCTTGGATAACAAGCATGTACAATAAAGAAACCTAGATCCAAGCATTAGGGTTTGTATGAGCACATAGGATGTCTTATGACCAAAACCCATCAGTGGTATCAGAGACTAGTTGGTTTCTATTGTTTTGATGCTTCATATGTATGAAAAATTCAATTGTATGATCTTGACATATTAGGGTTTATTGCCAATAAACCCTAGGAGGCTAGGTTTTTTTTCGAGATTTGGGTTTGCAAACCCTAATTTGCAAGTGATTGAATAAGATCTTCAAATCCTTTCCTTAAACCCTTAAATTTCGAAATCTAGGGTTTGTTTTAATCCCTTGATTTTCGAAATTAGCCTCCTCCCCAAGATAAGATCCTAAAATTTAGGGATTTGTATTATCCCATATCTTGTAATTATCCTCTAGTTGTTAAATATGGTAATTATAGATTTTGCATTAGCCTATCCTTATTTTCGAAATCTATAGAGATAATTAAGGGATTAGGATATCTTAAATGTATAAATGGTAATTATCCTTTATGATTTAATAATTAAATTGATAGCCTAATTCAACATAATTATTAAATAAAGAGTTTTATATTTAATTTTTTTAATTTAAATGTCATAAATTCGAAATTTTTAGGAAAGATTAAAACTAAATTGTTTTGAAAAGTTTCAAAACTTGCCCTCAAGTTTTGGAATTTAAATTTTGATTAATTGTTTAATTTTGATGTATATTTAAATTCTAAACCCTAATGTTTTGAAATGTTTCAAAACTTGCCCTCAAGTTTTGGAATTTAAAAGTTGATTAAAAGTTTAATTAGGAATATTAAATTCTAAAACCTTATTATAGTTTTGAAAAAGTTCAAATCACACCCTTATGGTTTTATAAATTAATTAAGGTGTATAATTAAAAGAGGTTTAATAAATCCATAAAGTTTTTGGTTTAAAATTTAATTGAATTAAAAGTATAATTGTTAAATTTGACCACCTAATATTTTTAAAAGTGTAAAATACACCCTATACTATATATAACATTAAAAGTCTAACACTATATATATGTATGAGTAAAAGTCAGTCTTACCGTTAGTAGGCCTCATTCACGAAGCTAGTCTATAAGAGGTGTTTAAGGAAATTGCCTATAAAATGGCGATTAAATGGGTATCCACTCTTACCCACTGCACTCTTGACTAGTGGAGGGTCGTTAGCCGAACGGGTAGGATAGGACGAAACTTTCCATTATAAGTATAATGAATTATTAAAGTAACTAAATGTTTTCATAAAATTCCCAATCTTAGTTACTTAGGCAAAAGTGAATTGATGCAATTCCATGAAATTACACTTTGTGCCCTTGCGAAGACGTTACTGGAGCGTGTGTGGTTTACCGGCACACTAAATGGTTCTAAGCAAAGGTAGCAAAGGGTGATTCAATGTTTGTGATAGTTCGGTGGAGCGTGTGTGGTTTACCGACACATCGAATAGGTGACTGTAACATGTGAGGGCACCATGTAAGTTTGCATGGTTATTCACACCCGCTTTGTGATCCTCGGCATCCCAGTCACAAACAAGAGGGGCATATCGAGATTTAAACAGGCCATTGAAAGTTCAATGAATCTCAAAGGATCTAGGAGTTTGCATAGATTTAAAACTTAAATTTCTTTTTCGTTTTTCATGGTGGAAATTAGTGAATCGTCATTCACTCTGCAATTTGGGTTACGGCATCCCTCTCCCGAGTTGTAGAATATTGTGCTGGGTCCTAGCCTTAGTATCTCATTTGGGTGATTTACTAAGGAATCAATCAATCAACTAACTTGAATTCGTTTTCTCCCGTTTTGTAGATGTCAAAGTTTGACAACTATGGTCTTCTCAAATCCCGTGGAACAAGCATTCCACATGAAGATGATATTCCATGATTCGATCGAAGAACAAGAAATCATGCTTCACTTCCTCCACCTCCTCCAATTATTCTCCCTAACCCACAAGTTCAAAAGGCTTGAAAAGTTCAAGATCACTCAAGCCCTTTTGGCAAGTAAACATAAAGAAGGAAAGCCGGTGTGTGCACACGTCCTAGGGATGAAGTCACACATTGAGAGGTTAAGAATGTTGGGATCCGTTGTCTGTGAGGAAATGGCTGTTGATTGGGTTCTTCAGTCACTTCCTAACTCATATATTGAGTTCCTAAGAGATTACCATATGATGAACCGCGACGTGACCCTTATAGATCTCACCTATATGCTTATTGCTGCTGAATCAGCAATGGTTTGGCGCAATAGAAAAGCAAAATTGATTGGTAAATCTGCCTTCAAGACCTGTATGGATATAGACAATGACAACGAAAGACATGCTATGATCGAAAAGTTTGATCACAAGTGAAAGACAATGTCTGAAGTAGTTCCATGTCATGTTCCAAAAGAGTCAATTTGCGTTTATTGCCAAGAGAAAGGGCATTGGAGACGAAGCTGCCCCATTTACCTAAGAGATCTAAGAGATGGGAGAGTCGAAACGTATGGCTCTAATATAGGTAAAATCCATTAACTAACTCTTTTAAGCTTCTATTCCAGATTCTTAATACATAATGTGATAAGATTACAATTGATGTTTTGTAGGATCGAAGAAAAGAAAGGAAGCTTAAGGAAGAAGTGAGCAGAATCTAACCATGAAGGAATGGATTTCGAACGCATTTCTCGAAGATTAGATTCTTGAGCTACTACTTAGAGTTAGAATTAGATTTCTAAGAAAGATGTGTTAGCATAGTTTTTCAATGAATTGCATTGTAAGGACAAAATTTTTCCGCAATAAAATAAATTTTGATTTTATATTATTTATTTATCCTTGCAATGGGGTATATGAAAAATTTATGTTTGAATGTTTCTATAATGGATTTGGTTCTTATTTATGGAAAGTCGAGAATTTACCAAATAGGGAGAGTTTCTCATCGCCCAAGTTTCAATTGGACAGAAATTTGGAATCACGCAACTTGGTTGCATGATGAATGAGAAATTTCATATTTGGAAATTAGACTAATTCATTGACAAAGTGTCAAGTGAAGGACTAGGAGATCGAGCACACAAAGTTGTGTGTTGATCAAGTCCACCATAAGAGTAACAAAGATATTCGTCATGATTTACTAAAGGTTTAGTAAATGTGATTATAGTTACAAGATTAAGTGAAATTCTAGATTGATTGAAAAAAGATTTAAATCAATAGTAGAACGAATAAGAAGAATCAAGTAGGCAGAAAGATAAAAGTTTCTCCATTCTAAGAAGAAGGGAGAGTACCTTTTATGCTTTATGATGGGTCTTAATGATTAAGAACCATATCTCAATTGATCCTCTAAGTAAATCTTAGCACAATTGTATGTTTAAGAAGAGGTATCAAGGATTGAAGAAATGGTTAAATCAAGAGGTCTATCATACTTCGTTCCAATGAGAAGTCTTAAAGTTAAGATTGTGACAATGAGTAAAAAGTATTAAAGGTTTATAACATTCATCAAATGTGGAAGGTTGTGATATCTTGGATAAGACAAAGACCAACTAGAACCAATTTATAAAGAGTCTTGATAAAAGCTACACTAACTCTTGAATATTTGTTTGTCAAGAAATGTTTATTGAAAAAAGGATCTTGTATGTCAAGGAGTCTTAATGGTCTTGAAAAGTTTCAAGAACAAATCAAATAGACCTTATCGATCATCACTATCACACGAGTTGAGGTTTACAACCTATCATGTTGACATTATTTTGTTTCTGTGCTATTCCAATTGAGTTAATTATGCATGTGAGTTCTATGAGTTCTCATTTTGAACGCATAAAAGGCAAAGCACCTTGATCAATGGAAAGTACATTGATAAGAAAAGCTGAGCTTCTTAACTACTTGGAAGACATGGTGGGCAGCTGTGCTACCATAAAGGCAAGAAATCGAGATCAAGAAAGTTCGATCCATATGAGTTTGAGTTTGTCGTAAACTTTGGTTTTGACGAATTCACATGGATAGGAACAAATACACCGTTAAATCTAAGTGTCATAAGATTTCCTCCTTCATGAAAATGATTGTGAGGAAATGCTTTCACTAAGAAAGATTTTAAGAAGATAGTGATTATTAAATTGCATTCTCGAATTCAATTATGGTTACGGTATCCCTTTCCATGATTTGAATTGTGAGGTTTAGCAATTAGTCTTAATTGTTTAGACACACATATGAGCTATCTAAGGCAAAGGTGTATAAGTTTAAAAGGCCTTGATAAAAGATTATCAAAGCATTAAGTATTAGAAACATGAATTTAAGAAATTCAATAAGTATTGTTTTTCTGAAAGTTTAGCTCTTTCTGAATACATGTCGAAGCTAGTGGGAGCATAAGTGTTATGTTTATAATAATCATCAAGATAGTGGGAGCATAAAAGTTATAATTGTATGATTATTAAGGCAAGTATTGCAAGGTTAGCAATATTAATTATAGAAAACAAGAGTCATACTTTGCAAAGTTGTAAGAGTTGAGAGGTTGTTTTGCTATAATTAAGGGAGAGAATATTATGCTTTATTTCAAATCTAAAGGTTTAGGTTGAGAAATGTTAATAAATTTAGTCAAGGGTACATAGTGTGTTCTTAAAATTTCAATTATGATTACGTCATTCCTCTTCACAATTCAAATTTTGAGAACATAGCTAACAAAACATTATGCATCGCGTCCCATACGCTTCGGGTAAAGGATCAATTGCAAATGCTTGACCATTCTAAAATTTTCCAAATGTCTAGCGCATTTAGAGGGAAAAAGGACTAGAATCGGTTTTGACTAAAATAATTAAACAACTGTCAATGGATAATCCAAAGTTTGACGAGGATTGGTTGCTTGTGAGTAGTTGGAAGTATAGTATTGGAAGATATGGAAATGTTTTCATATTGGATGGACCATATCGACATTATTAGGAATAGATAAGATTCTATTAAGAATAAGTTGTCATATGGAAAATATGGAAATGTATCCACATTTGGAATTGAATATTGATTATCTATGACTAGATTAGAAACTTTTATGCAAAAGGATGTTCAAAGGAAAGTACTTTTAGTGAGAGACATCATATCTAAGGAATTGTCTTGTAACAATTTCCGATAAAAGACTTTGTAATATCATTGGCAATAGTCTTTATGACTTTTGTGTAGTGACATTACGAAAGTATAAGTTGCATAGAATGTTAGAATCTAGCATATTCTATATGTAGCAAGAATTTGTTATTCTTTCACTTATGAAAAGGATTTGGAGTTGTGAAATGAGAATGATTGGAAATGTGTTCAATGTGATCTATTTCACAAAGTAAGAACCATAGGTAAACATTGTGTGCATGCTAGGAGCATGGGACAAGTGTTGTAATTCAAGTAAGAAGTTGATTACCCGAAACGACAAATCATGAGTAATCAATATAGTGATAAATAAAAGGCGTTTTATTTATACTCAAAGGTTTGAGGACATATGGGATTAGTATTATTGTGTTTCACTTTGCATGTTTTGACTTCCAGAATAATTGAATTTATTAAGAATAATCAAATTATTTGAACGGGCCACAGTCATTCATATGTTGGAAGTAGATGTGAATGAAGACTGTCGTGAATTGGTGTGTGGATTGTCTAAAAGAGTATTAGACATAAGCAAATGTTTGCTGCAACGTTCATGAGTGCTCATGAATATGATTTGAGCATTGGATTAAACCCACACTCACTTGGATCACTCCATGAATTTTATCACGAGTGATTGGTGAGACGATAACATCTTATATTCTTGAAACCGAGATGTGTGAGTTGTATCATGCAAATCGGTTGCACATTGATAATATGTAAACGCAGTAGTAACTTGGTGTTATAAAACATATTGTTGTGTGTAATTCGGTAAGTGAGTGCAAGCAAGCATTGTATCAAGGTGTATCTGTTCCTTTTATCCAAAGAAGGATAAAATCGATATCTTTGGGCCCCTTGATGATTTTGTGATGACAAACGTAAAGGCTCGGCCGGGCTAGGGCTAATTTGATTTGGTCAATTAGTCAGTCGTCATAAATCGGGAATCGAGATATAGTACAAAGAGAATGATTTGAAATCATATCTCATATGATATCTAGAATGGAGGAATATATGATCCCTTATCTTAAGGACACGCGTATCTGATAGGATCAGAGTTGACAGCGACTTTGGAAAGCTATGATTGCAGATAAGGATCTGAAGTCATACGAATAATAGTTATTATACTTATCCAAGTGGGAGACTATTGGATTAGTGTCTAAGTCCATAACTATTTTGGTATGTACTTGACCCGATGGTGCATGGTCCTTTTGGGTTGCCTTCACCAAAGCAACTTGATTGGAGAAATAAATAGAGAGAGAGGTTATTATGATTTATTAATATGTTATAAGAGTAATATATTAAAGCAGAAATCATATCTGTTTAATTAATATTGGTCAATAATTAATTAAGAATTAATTTTGTGATCAAATGTAATTAATTAAACTAGAGGGGCTGAATTGTAATTATGTGATAGTTACAAAATAAGGTACGGATTATCTTAAGGATAGGTTGTACGAATTTGCGGTGATAAGGACCTTAGAATTCGACTATGATACGGATTCAAGGCTTATCTTATGGGTTGCTTGGTAAGCAAGCAACTAGATAAGGATAAGGACTGAAACCCTATCTGTACACCTATATAAACCCCCTTTGGCTCTTGATTTCGTCCAGACCTTCCCAAGGCTTCTTAGGGACGAAATCTTATACCTCTCCTCTCTCTTTATACCTTCTCCATTTGCTCTTGGTGTTTGTAAGCCATTAGAGGAGTGACACTTGAGACTCTAAGCCTTCCAAAGTCAATTCAAGGAGGATTTGGGATTGTTATTGCTACATAACAATCAAGGTAATATCATAAACCTAATTATATGTTAATATCGAATTCCATATGCTAGAATTAGGGTTTATAGTCTTAGATAACAAGCATGTACAATAGAGAAACCTAGATCCAAGCATTAGGGTTTGTATGAGCACATAGGATGTCTTATGACTAAAACCCATCAATATGGTCATAATTGGGAAGATATAGCCTGATCACCTATATTATCCGAGGGTTGACTAGCATGTGCCTAAGTATAATTGTGTGGTTGAAACAATGTTAAAATCTTACCAACCCTACCACAATGAGAATAATAGAACATAACATTAAAATTAAAATACTATAGGAGTATTTGGTGTTACTATAAGTACTTTATACTTGAGAACTAAAACAAGATCTTCATTACTAAGTTGATAGTTGCTAAGTGGATACACTAAGGCTATATGTAATTAGGATGTTATAGACATAGAATCTGTGAAAATTTTACTTCACCCATATTCTGTGTGAATACGGAGTTAAGGTCACTTATTCAAAGGTCTATCCTGTTTAGATTACACATAACTAGTATGCACTTCACAAATAGCGATGTAACTAATGAAGGTTTTCTAAATAATTATCTAGATAGTTCGTCTAATAATTATTCTCTTACCCTAAATTCTCGCATAGAAAACATAGCTGGACTCCATCCCCACGGCAACCAGTATCTTCAGAACGAAGTCATAGTTGGTTGGTTTGGAGAAGAACCAGAGAATGATCAACCTATCCCTTGAATGATCACCATGATGAAAACCCTTCGGACGATGCTAATTCCGAACCAGAGGTTGAGAACCTACCCCAAGCAGCTCCCATTCAAATTCCTAACCCTCGTCCGGCTTTTCATGGCCCGATCCCTGAGTGGGTGGAATGATTGGAAATGAGGAGCCAAGGAAAAGATTAGCCCATGCCATTTAATGGCGACCGAAGCTTTTATGACCTTAGCAATGGGGGCTCAGCAAAAGAACCTTGCCAATCTTGGTCCGCAGAGTGGCCCGAAATGAGATTCAAGGCAGGACAGCCTTACACCAGATTACCGAAGTTGTCGCCGATGCGAGAATCCATACCCTCCGCACCATTTGTCTAGAAGATACTCACAAGAGACGAGAGAGAAACCATGAAACCCTACTGCAAGCACTGACTGAATCACAAGCCGAAGTTATAGAGCTCCGAGTATGCCAGAGGTTGTACGAAAGACACCTACTTGACATAGAACGTCAACTGGCTGAACTGAGAGTTCACCAGAGGGATGACCGTCGCCAGTAGTAGATGCTTTACTTTATTGTCCTCGTTAGAAGGAATCGTTTTCCTTTCTATGCCCGATGAGGCATTTTCTATGAAATTATGTTGTACCATAAGTACTTTAGTTAGGTCTTTATGCTGTCAAGAACTATCTTCTCTGGATATGATGTAAGACCTTTACAAGGTCATTTTCCCGAATCGTTACGTCGTGAATATCAAGATATTGACAGCCGGCTAAGTTTTGTGTCATTCGTAATTCAAGTACTCTTATCATACATTCATTGGAGTCTATCTGAATCATGCTTCAGTCAAGTCATTGGACAATAGTAATTTAGCTCCGGAGACATTTCCAAGTCTCTTTTGGGGGTTGGATCCTTTTATTCACCAACCAAGATACCTCGGCTTGAACGACAAACGTCTTGAGACCATTCTACGAACTTACTTCTACTCATTACTAGGACTGCATCATAGGGATGTAGGTCAAACCTTCACGATCATACTTCCATTTCCGTGCTAGGACTGCATCATTGGGATGTAGGTCAAACTTTCGAGAACATACTCTTACTCTTTGATTGAACAATCGCTGTACACCTAGGGTCAACCAGAATCGCTCACAAAATCCATATCTTTCGTTTTACAGAATCATGTCGTCATCCGGAAGCAATCAGTCGAACGGCGAAACCTCCACCTTTCCTATGGACGCCGCTACCTTTCAAACAACAGTTACAGCTGCCGTGGTGGCTGCCGTAACCGTGGTCCTTGCGTACCGTAGCACTATCAACACAGTCAATGTTGCTGATGGGAATGAAGTTTCCAATCGTGGTATCCATCCAGGGAGTCGCCAAACAGTAACAGTCACAGGCTCGCAAAGCCGAAAAGCAGAGAACAAGAAACGAAAGCCTCAAGCCCGGAAAGAACGCAAGAGATCCCAAAGATTGGCTATACAACAACAACAAGTGGAAACCCATGCCATCCCAGTACCGAGCAGGCCATACGAGGGAGAACTCCTGAAGTGTGATAAGTGTAGTTTCCATCATCATGGGGCTTGCCATGAGATGCAGTGTTGGAATTGCCTGAAAATAGGGCACCATGCTCGTGGTTGTGGAGCACCGGCACGACCCATCACTCAAGTCCCTTTCATCGGGACTAACCCTACACACAAGAGTAGTTATAATGCCGAACGATTTAGGAAGCAATTTCCAAGGTGGAGTAATGAGGAAGGCACTCGTGTCCACATAACACTGGCTAAACACCTTAGTTCCACCACCAATATTGGTGTTGTACAGATATATGTCACCAATGCGTTGAAATTGGGCACTTCAAGAAAGATTCCCGGTAGCAAAGAACTCGGGTGCTGATGGGAAGATTCTTAGAATCACAGCTGCTGGAGAGCCTACGTCGGAACCCTCGTTAATGTAACTTAGGCGTGTTGTTGTAAAAGACTTATAAACTATCCAGAACTAGTGTAACTAGAGTCTTACCTTTTGCGAGATCCTGTCTGTATAGGGATTCTCGTGCTGCGTATACTTGTCTTTTGTAGTATATCTTATTCGCAGCAATAGTCTTGTGGTAAATCTAAAGTACTGTAACTCTGTTCATGGTATCACGGTTGTGTTTTGTCTGTAAACGTCTTATGTTCAAATCTAATGTCATTAAGTTTCAGTATGATTCTGACATTATCATACGACTCGATTCAATTTGATCCTCACAAAAACAGCTTTATATGTACATCTCTTTCTTCTAGATCGCTTTTCCAACGAAGCTGTCATATTAGAACACCGAAGTACTCATGCTAGGAGTACCTCTTAGTTATTTTCTTTCCGAAGAAATCCCCGAAGTACCACTCGTGTAGTACGTCAAGTTCAATCCAAGGATTTATACGATTGATCTATCACTGAGGAATGTATGCATAAGAGTGATATATAATCAAGGTTCTACAGGTTTAGAATTGATGAGTCCACTTTAACTTCTTTTTCCCCGAAGGGATGTGAGATTAAAGAAGAATCATTTATTCGACTACCTTTTCAATCTTAATTATATACGACTCGTATACACGAGATTGTGATTTTGAAACCATGTATGAATTCTAATATGAACTTCAGAAAGGAGAACTGCCTAAGTCTATGAGTAATCACATCTTCATGTGAACAAATTTAGAACCCAGTAGGACCCTTGTAAACAGATTGCCCTATAGTCTAAACACCTACGGAGATACCATGACAGTATAGACAACTTAGCGAACTACACAGAAAGAGAATTAGAAGACTAGGCTTCTCACCCTGGAGAACCCCAGTCTTATTCTCCCAGAGATCGACGGATTGCATCGTATGTGCCTCGGATATCAAGGACTCCGTCAAGATTTTTCATTAGAAATCGTTATCTCTGCCTCGCATAGATGAAATAGTTGAGCAAATGCAAAGAAAGAATTACTTACAGAAATGGATCTGAGATCCGAATATCACCAGTTCGAGTGTTAGGGAAGGATGTCCGGAAGACTATCTTCCAAACTCAATGCGGACACTTCGAGTCCGTAGTGATACCCTTCGGATAGGACCAATACGCTCATTGTTTTCATGAGCTAAATGAGTAGGGTACGTCTTTCTTACTTGGATCAGTTCGTCATTTCTCCATGTAATGACTTACTTATCTACCCTCGTAGTAAGAAGAAACCAATGGAAACATTTCCTACAGAGGAACTTTTAGCGAAGTTATCTAGGCACGAGTTTGAAATTGAAGAGTCAAATTTCTATGACACACTGTTAGAAATGTGGGAAATTTTGAGTACTCTTTCAATTTGTCAAAACCGTTGAGCATTTTCCAACACCAGAGATGCCAACAGTCTTTCGCCAAATTCTAGGTCTTACAGACCTGCTATCATAGTTCATCCAGAAACCCTCGCAACTCACAGGAAACCGTAAGACTTTAACCCAGCAAAGGGTGGCCTTTGTCTGGGAAGTTAAACAAGAAAAAGAAACCTTGGAGATTCCAAGTGAGGACCAAGTTCTTTATGAGAACTCACTCTGGGAATAGCTTAATATGCTTCGTATCGCATGGAAAGCTGAATCCTATATAGTTAGGACCTCCGAGATTCTTATCAGAATCGGTCATGTGCCTCGCACACACTAGACCTACTCTGCGAACTCAGTAACGTACATTCTACTTTTCGCGTCTCGATCGTGAAACCATACCTTTCCGTCAGGACACTTGTAAGTCCACTGGTCGAGATCCTCGCCTTCGTATTAGAACCGTAGTGACCCTCGACCTAGAGGTCAAGCGGATGAAGCGATGCCATCGCCCGATAGTGAAGGTTCGTTGGGATGCCAACCGAGAACCCGATATCACTTAGGTGCGCTAGAACCAATCGATTAGGAAGTTTCCTCCTCACGACTCGATCATTCGTACATACTTCCTTGCCTAAATTCTAATTTCGGGATGAAATTCCATTCAACAGAGGGATGATGTGACAACCTGAAATTTCCATTCTAAACAAACCATATCAAGCCAATAGAAGTAGAACAGTTACAGTGAAAATTCAGACTTCGAGTTTAAGTTTGGCAGTTTTCAGGATTTACACTTAAGGAGATATTAGGAGAGTGGATGCACTAGGGTTTTGTGCAACACTGTTATTCCAATACTCTAGGATATTAGTGTTCATTTCGGGAATAAAAATATTTTCTGCCAAAAATCCCAGGACTATATATAGAAAACTGAACCAAATAGTTCATTAGTTACATTTCCAATTAGAGAAAAGCCAAAATTCTCTCTCACGGATCTTCGGGTTTTTATCCCAAATTGTGAGTACTTCGATCTAGTTATGTTATATAGCTTAGATAGTGTTTAGAAACATCAATTTCATAACAAAACAACTAGATTCAAGAGTTTATCGCCCAAGAACATTCTTGGAGAGTAAACTCCAATATGTGGCTTAACTGCTACCTAGTCCTTTCCCCGTGATTTGTAACTACCTTAGACTTGTATGCTAGTGTGTATATGACTAGAAAACATCAAAACCAGAATAAGACACCAAGATTTGGGAGTTTACTGCCCAAGAACACTTGGGGAGTAAACTCCATTTTAAGTGCCAAAAGTGTCCCAATGACCATCAAAGCTTTAGAACTCGAACTAGAACCCACCATTGCATGTTTAGGACACCAAAAGCAATTAAAATCAATGATGAAAGTGAGTTCACGGTCCAAAAGGTTCTAGGGCCGTGAACTCCATGTTTAGGGGTTAAAATGCCTTGAAACACTTCCTAAGGCTTAGGCTTGAATTAGGACAAGTACCCTAGTGTTTTTGGAGCAAGCAAACACCATTAAAACACCAAGAGTAAGGTGTTCACGGCCCAAAAGGTTCTAGGGCCGTGAACTCCATAAAACATAAACTCTTCTAAAGCCAAGTACAAAAACCTAGTTTAGTTCCTAGTTAATTTAGAGACTTGAAAACACCATAAAAACTTTCCCAAGGGAGTTTACGGCCGTAAACTCCAAGGGAATATGGTCCCAGGGTCGTGAACTCCTCAAAGGAGTTAATAGGAAGCCCAAACACTTGTTTAAGCCTTGAAGCAATTCACCACATGAGTTGTATAATTGTTAGACTTCATTTAGGGATATTGTTGAGAGTTTACGGCCAGGAGTTTACTCCCTTGGGCCGTAAACTCCAAAGCATATCGTCATTTGACCATACACTCCCATTAGAGGCTTTGCACTCCTTTGTTGCAACCCATTAGCCTCCTAGCACTTGACCAAAAGTGTTTTCCTCGCGTTAAAATGTTTATACTTGTATAATTAGTGTTTTAATCACTAATTATTTATATACGTATGCCTTCATATGAAATTAGGATCATTGTGTGTGTCTAAAGTCTTCACTTGACACCAAGCACTTGTTCGATCCTTCTTTACGATAACAGTCCGTTCAATTCCAGTCACTTACAACAGGTGAGTTCATACCCCTTAATTAATGTTTAAGCTGCTTTTAAATGTTTTATGGGGGGATACAAGTAGAATCATGATAGTTATTATATCAATCACATGTGATTAATACGTAGAATTATGCTAGTTATTATATCAATAACATGTGATTAATATGCAGCATTCAAATGATTTACTACACATTAACCGTTTTACCAAGCAGGTTCCTCAAATGATTTTCTTAAATGTTTTATATGTTTAAAAATCCTTATTAAACTGTTCATTACACACTGTATGATCCTTTTCAAACCATTTTACTCCGATCCGTTTCACTCCAAGCTATTAGCAAATCGTTTTACTTCAAACTGTTTTCACTTCAAACTGTTTTATCGATTGACATCAAGTCGATCTTCTCTTAAGATAATAATTATGTTCAAAGGTTTTACAAAACTTAGTTATGCTTTTCTATTATAAATTGCATGCCTCTATATGTATACTTATATAAGAAATGTTTAAAAGACTTAGGAAGGCTATCCACCCTATTTCCTTTTCGCGCTTGAGATGTGGTCTGGTGGGATATCGGGTACTCGTCCGAAGGTCGTTTAAATATTAGTTATATAACATATGTACATATATAGTCATAAAGGCCCTTCCAGTTCACCCAATGCCCTTGGGTAGCAAGGGTATACATCCATGTTCATACATACCAGTTAGATTACTAGTAAACTACCATATGGGTATTTTAGAAGATACTAGAACTATTACTAGAACGCGATACCATACAATGAGTCAGTTCATTCATGAGTCTATACTTGCTAGATAGAGAGCACGTATACTACAACTAGAACATTACAGTACATTACTATACTTGCTAGATAGAGAGCACGTACACTACAGCTAGAACATTACAGTACATTACCATACTATTACATAGATATGGTCACATGGTCACATTTACATGAGTACACTTACAAGAATTACTAGTACGTGTTATATGTATAGACCCTGTTATATAATCCTCATTCTTATCTTTACCTTGTGATTCAATCAAATAATCGACGAGATAGATTGGATTTAATATCCTAGTACCAAAGGATACGTTGCAGGATTGACCATTCCTAGAATCTCTGTTAGCTACAGAGGTAAAAGCACATCCACGGATGTCAACGGTTGATAACATTACATGTATACTTTTGGGGACTAACTATTCCTATACCCAGCTGTTAGCAACAGAGGTAAATGTACATCTACGGATGTCTTCAGTTAACATTGTTAGTTGCCTATGTTCCAAAGGGTAATACTAATACAGTTAAGTCTTGGTAGAAGACTACATTTAGAACAGTTAGGTCTTGGTAGAAGACTACATTCAGAACAGTTAGGTCTTGGTAGAAGACTACATTCAGAACAGTTAGGTCTTAGTAGAAGACTACATTCAGAATAGTTAGGTCTTGATAGAAGACTACATTGAGAACAGTTAAGTCTTGGTAGAAGAGTCCTTTTGTTACTAATAGGAATCATCGGGATTTCTAGGGTTTTTCAAACGCTTACAGTTGTTTAACAAACATTTTCAATACTTACAATTCATATGCTTACAAATTCTTACATACAAATTCATACATACAAATACTTACTTACAAATTAAGACACTAAAATACTTATGATCTCACCAGTTTCAAAGCCGATACTCGCTTTCAAAATTTCTTGTATCCTCAGGTCATCTTTAGACAGGTACCGATGCAAGGTTTAGAGAAGATGGAGCTTCTTCAAGACTCATCTTTCATTTTGATATATGCTTTAGTGTCTATTATAATTTGACAGAGCACACTTGTATAATAATTATTTTATTAATGCAATGGATGATGTTGTTGCTTGTTTACTACTTTACATTGTTGTGATACTGTACATGACGTCCTCCGCCCCATAACGTTTCCGCCGTTCTTGGTTTTAGGGTGTGAGATACTTGTACTTCTTTGGATAATATGAGTTGAATCAAGATCTTATTTACATCTCTTGTTCATATTAACTCTGATTTCATATATGATTGATAAAACATCGTATCACAACCTATCTACAATTCACTTTTTGTCACAGATACATTATATCGTGTCGAACGTGAAACTTAGATAAATCATAACTTCGTTATACGAAGCTAGATTTAATCATTCTTTATATCCATGAAATTTTCATTACGTCTACTACAAGTTTCCTTAAGATTATTTCTCCGAAATAATCTCAAATTTTTAATCTTTATTTTATCGCTTCAATGATAAATTTTATTTGAAGGTTTTATACAAATATTATATAATCCTAATATTTATCCACTTAATGTGTATACAATTATTATTTATTGGCTTGAAACACCTACGAAGAACAATTACAATAATCAAGGAATTTAATTATTTGTTAAAATGTATAATAATTATTATTGTAATATAAATATCTAGCCCGAAATTGAGGGCGTTACAGTTACCTCCCACTTCAGATGATTAAGTCCCGGAATAATACAACAGAAAAACAATTTTGAGTAATGATTACTAAATCGCCTCTCGTTCCTCAAGTATGAATTTATCTTATGTGACAACCCAAGTTGTCCCGTTACATTTCCCCGTTACCGTTAACGGAATATTCCACTATATAAAAGTTCCGTTAATTAAAGGGCGTCAATTTAATAAACATTCCATTGTGTTACATTTAGCATGCCGTTATGTCGTGATAAAAGGAAATAAAAACACAGGACACACATTTCCATTTATTGGGAAAATGTCAAGTTTTATTATTACGACCACTAAATCGGGTGCGACCAAAAGCCCCATTTAACGGCAGTATCGGGTGAAATTCCACTGAGCCCCGACTGAGAAACCCATATAAGGGTGAGTCGAGTCCATTGGAGACTTTTTACACTCTCTCTCTATATACTCTCTCTCTAGACCCGTTTTCGCCCCGAATCCGCAACCAAACGCTTCCAAATTGTAAGTCCACTTACCTTAGCGTATTCTAAACGTATTGATTTATGTTTATAGCCCAAAAATCATCCAAGAAGGCATGGTATAAGGAGTTTACGGCCCAGGAACATTCTAGGGCCGTAAACCCCTAAAATGGTGCCAAACATGCCTTTAAACATGTCCATAAGCTTGGAAATATTTAGGGGATATAGCCTAGGGGTGTTTAAACACTAAAATGCATGGTTTTAGGACTCAAACAAGAGTTTACGCCCCAAGCACAAGCTTAGGCCGTAAACTCCTCAAAATCATGTCAAAATGTCCCAAAAACACTCCCAAACTCATCCTAGGGCTTATTACATAATTTAGGGACTTATCCTCTTGAGTTTAGACCCTTGAAACACTTCAAAATGATTTATTAAAAGGAGTTTACAGCCCAGACAAGGGTCAAGGCCGTAAACACCCTTAAACTTGCCCAAAATAATTGTTTTGTCCCCCAAATGGCCTTAAACACTTACCATAAAATACTAGGAAGGGATTTAAGGGCTTAAACTCAAGGAAATGAGGGATTACTTGGAGTTTACAGCCCAAGCATTTATCTAGGCCGTAAACTCCCCAAAACCCCCTCAAATGTTGGTTTTAATCACCCAAAATAGCATCAAACTTCATAAGAAAATTCTAGGAAGGCAATAGGGGCTTAAAACTTCACTAAACTCAAAGATTGAGAGTTTACAGCCGTAAATTCCCATGGGAGTGTCCCTAAGCCATAAACTCCTATAAAGTACCCTTAGAGGCCTCAATTCCACTCATGCCTTTTGGGAAAAATGCTTAGAATAATTCAATGAACAAGCTAGAAGCATCAAACACCCAAGAATAGGACCTTGGGAGTTTACGGACATAAACTCCCTTAGGTTGGGCCGTAAACTCCTTGTTTGGTCCATGTTGATGTTTTAAATCCATTCACACACTTGATATTTGAGTTTAGCAAAGTTCCACAACTGATAGGAGACCCTTAGCACCCTTAAACGCTACCCGGGACCCCAAACACTCAACCAAAAGTGTTTTCCGCTCCTTTGAGTGTGTATAATTGTTTAATTAGTATATTATATGCTAATTGTATGTGAACATATGTTATCATATGTTAAAATAGGTCCTTGTGTGTGTTCAAGTCCTTGCGTGACCCCGAACGCCGAAACGACACCTTCGTCGGACCTACTTACACCAGGTGAGTTCATACCCCTGAATGAACCTTTTAAATGCTTTTAAATGTTTTATAGGGGGGATTACAAATTAAACATGCCGGTTTTCATAATCAATCACATGTGATTGATAACCCGCATGCACAAGAATTTACCACTGTACACTGTTTTACCGAGTAGGACACTATAAATGGCTTTCAAAAAGGGTTTTTCAATTGTTCAAGTTCTTACTTTTATTGCTTATCAAAGATTCATTTTCAAACTGATTTATAAAAGATTCCTAAAGATTTCTAAAGGTTTTCACACTTATTTTATCAAAGAATACAAATGCGATTTTCCTGAGTATTAAAGTTTTCAAAGGTTTTCATGAATATTTTTAATTGTTAGTTATTGCTGCTTCACTTATACTCATTTTATACTCCTACTCTGTAACGCTTTCACTTATACCTGAAGTCACTTATACCTGATGATGCTTATACTTATTCACGCTCTTACTTAGTGATACGAGTCTACTTCGCTTATACTTGAGATCGACTCTACATCACTTATACTCGATACGTTCTTACTTCACTTGTTGCCATCTCCACTTCGCGATATTCTTATACTTGTTCGACACTTATATTTCACTTGCGAACGCTCTTACTTCACTTGTTAGACACTCCTACTTCACGAGAATCACTTTTACTTGATACCCACTCAAGCATACTTAGATGTATGTCTGTGCTTGTGTAAATGCATATAAATAATGGTTGAAGGACTTAGGAAGGTTTGTCCGCCCTATTTCCTTTTCTTCGTTGAGATGTGGTCTGGTGGGATCGGATGTCCATCCGAAGGTCGTTTGAATCATTAGTTATATACTATGTATACAAGCATAGACATACAGGTTACTTCAGTCAATTCAGTTAAGAGTCTCTACCTCTATTTTACACTTTCATTAGAAACCCACTACTGGGAAGTCTCTCCCTCTAGTTCAACACTTTCATTAGAAACCCACTATTTGGGATGCATCTACAGGACATGGTCTTCTCCGTCGTCTAGTTGGTAACCAGAGTCTCCTGTAGGGAGAGCGGACATTGTGTGTATAGGCCTATACGGGATTGACACCCCCGCACCCTAACTGCTAGCTACAGTCCACGGCTCACCAAGCCAAGGGGTGACAAATGTCACATTATATAGACGCTTGTAGGGCGTCTGGTACTCTAGTGTTGGTTAGTATGGTTACGAGTATCCCGGGTTACCTTATAATTCATGGCCTTAAGGTAACGGTATTTCTCCTGAAATTTACACTGTATGCTGGTAACTAATTTTCAGAGTCACACTGTTTTGACCCTACAAGATGTATCTTTCATTTGAGACTGTCTGGGGTCTGTCTCTTCTGTTTTCACCCTACAAGACGTATCCTTCATCCGATGTTGTCTGGGGTCTGTATCCGCTGTATTCGCAGATTTCACTGTATTCACTGTGTTCACTGTTTTAGACCTTGCCAGACGTATCTTTCATTTGATATTGTCTGTGGTCTGTATTCACTGATTTGGACCTTACTAGTTGTACCATGCATTTGGTACCTTCTGGGGTCTGTTTCTCCACTTGTTAGACTGAACCAGGCATATCATTCGATTGATACTTTCTGGGAGTCTATGGTTACTTGCCTTAGTCATCAGTCCTCACTGCTGAGGCATATGATATCCCCTGATGTCATTTGCTTTCCTCAATATTCAAATTCAGTATTTTGATAATGATAGCAACTTAAGGAAAACCACTTTTTACCACGCATCACTGACCAGTCTTGGTAGAAGGCTGCTTTATTTAAAGAAAATGTAGGATTTTCTGGAAAAGACTCTAATACACTGAAACCTCTTAAACTATTAGTTTACTTAGTTAATTGAAAGAAATGTCACTAAATGCTTATGAACTCACCAGCATCTGTAAAAATGCTAATACTCACTTTTCAAATAACTTGTATTCTCAGGTTAGCATTAGATAGGTATGTCCCGGAGTTGTTGATGAAGATTGCTTAGTACCACGCTGTATTTATTCTATTACTTGTATACTTTGAATTGTTGTAATGTAACCATGTAAAATTATTACTATTAATGCAATGTCTTGTTGTACTTTGATTACTATAATGCATGTGTTGTGATACTTGACATGACATCATCCACCCCAGAACGTTTCCGCCGTTCCGGTTTTGGGGTGTGACATCTTAGTACTTGTTTCACACAATACTATCTCAACCAACCTCACCATGTTATACATGAAATAACATTCTAGGTTCCTTCATGACTGCTTAACAGCTTGTCGACCTAATATTGGATTAGGTGCCTAAGCCAATAACTAAATGGTATATACTTAAGCTGTTGACTAAGTCCTTTTGGGTTTCCCTCAAACCTGATAATTGAATATGATGACTTTTAGAGAGAGAGCTGATTTATTAACTTATTATATAATTCATAAATAGCAATTAATGATTTTTTAATATATTACCAGAAAGATATATTAATAAGAAATAGTATTATTTAATTAAGAATTAATTAGAAATTAATTACAATTAATTTTAGGATTAATTGGATTAATTAAAAGTGGCAGGACTTAAGTTGTAATTGTATATATATATATATATATATATATATATATATATATATATATATATATATATATATATATATATATATATATATATATATATAGGTTAAATGTCACTGACGCCCTACAATGTTTTATGTTTTGGTTTATAATGTTATTTTTTGGCTTTGTAGGGGCAACAAGTCCATTTTAGTATGTTAAAAAGGTCATTATATGATAATGGAAGGGGTCATCCGGTAAACATTTGCGTAGTTAAAATGGTTTACTGCCACATCATTTGAAATTGGTCCACATGTGGTGCAATGATTTTGAGTCTCTCTCTCTCTCTCTCTCTCATTACTTAAAGAATCATTGATCACAATAGCATCATCATAGCAGTAAACCCTTCAATAACTTATATCATACTTTTGTTTTCTAGATTAAAAAATTAATTAGACTTTTTTAATGTTTCATGAACAATATGAATAAATGTTTGATTTCAACCCATCACCAACATCTTTAGTTTGAAACCCCATTTTTGGGGTTTAGATTTAAATCCATAAACCAACAGCCATCGCCCACCACCAACATCTTATGTTGTTCACCACTAGCGTCTTCCACTATCTGCCATTATCTTTTTTCCAAGATCAGAACAAGCAAATCACACTTAGATTTGGAACAAAATCGGGAAAAAAAACTGAAACACAATGTGCCTGAGGAACAGAACACCAGAGGGGAGTTCCATGAACATGAGCTCAGTCCCCACACCAAAGATGAAAATGAATGGGAGGTCCGGTCAGCTAATGCAAATCTTTGAGTTTTGTCGTTTTCATTCTTGCATCTGTTTCTTAAGTTTCAAAAACAGCCACTAGCAATAAAAACTTAGAAGGTATGATTTGGTTTAGATTTACTATGGTTTTTGTTTTTGACAAACAGATCTCAAAACCATCTCTTTACAGCACAGATATCCGAGATCGCTGATTACAGTTGGAGGTCATGATATCATTGTTCCCGCTATGTTTAGCGGTAGACATATTGATGTACACAGATTAGATTCCATGCTTGGGTCGATTATGATGGACTTATTTTGTTAGAGGAAGACTGGTGGCTGGTTTTTTGAATGGGAGAAACTTCAAAGATTTGTGGAAGAAGAAGATGGATAAAGATGCGATGAGGATTTTAGTTTAATTTCAATTTTAAGTGAAAAAGGCATGTTAATAAGGAAACTGGTAATTACAGGTTAAGGTCCTTTTTTAATAGGTAAAAATGGACTTTACGCCCCTAAAAGACAAAAAAAATATTAAGGAACATTTAAAGTAGAACCTGATAGTTGGTAGGGTTGCAATGACATTAGCCCATATATATATATATATATATATATATATATATATATATATATATATGGCCATTAAATGGGTGTCCACTGTCCCCCACCGCTCTCCTATGTGATGTAGAGTGGCTAGCTGAACGAGTTTTATAAGACATAATCTCATTAATAAGTATAATATTATAAAGTAACTAAACCGTTTTAAATCTCACTCTTAGTTACATTAGGAAAATGTGAAAAGTATGATAATCCATGAAAACACACATCACACTTTATATGTCGTTAATGGAGCACGTGTGGTTAACAAACACACTGGTAAGGACTATAAAGAGATATGATGGACATCTTGAAAATTATTATTATGGATGGAGTGTGTGTGGTTAACCGGCACATCAATGTGATATGATAAATGACATCGAGGTTGCAAAACAGATTTGCACGCTTACTCACATCTCGCTTTTTGATCCTCGGCACCACAGTAACAAAAGTGACATCATAATCCGAGATTAAACATGTCATTAAGAAGAATCAATGAATCTCAACAGATCTAGGATTTTCATAAGTTTGGAATTGGTAAAAGCCTTACCTACCTAAAATAGATTCGAACTTCATTATAGCGTCCCTCTTCAAAGATCAAATCAAAAATATGGATCCTAGAATTAATTTAAATTTATGGGTTAATAACTAAGGAGTAAAATCAACTTTCGGGGATGGTCTTCCAATTTCAAGTCAAGGTGAAATTAGTTTTCCCTTCCTTAGGAAATAATGGAACTAGACATCATCTCTGTTACACCTCCTCCTCCTCCTCTGACTCTCCCAACGTTACATTTTGCTCAAGTTAAAAGATACAATACTACTCAATCTGTATTGGCATGTAAACATCAATATGGAAACTTTGTATGTACGCATGTTATGAAAAGAAATCATACAACGACGAGTTAGATAGATTGGGTATCATATTCCCAAGGGAGAAAGTCATTGATTTGTTTTTCCTCATGCTTCATAAGTCATATGGTTAGTTTGACCTAATTGATTTGACCTAAATATTGATTGTTAATGATGCTCAAGAGAACATTTAAAGCATAAATGCTTAGTTGGTCTATTTCTAACGTTTCCATGGATATTGAAAATAGTGACAATGGTGGTGTAGAAAATATTTATGTTCCTAATGGTAAGGGTTCATCAAATATCAAACTGTTTAATCATATGGTAAAGAGAAAGGATAGTTTTGGGATATTTCCATGTGTTGACCACAAAGAGTCCATTTGTATTTGTAATCAATTGAAGTTAAGTTGGAAATGAAGCAGCCCAAAATACCTAAAAGATCTATGACACAGTAAAATTCAAGTCGTGTGACTCTACATCAGGTACATTCATTATTTTACTCCATTGTCTTGTAGGTTCCTATTCGTAGACTATTAATTCATGATGTGATGATCACATTTTGATAGGAGCTAAGATAAAAAAAGGATGTTTGAGAAAGGTGAGCTAAATCTGATAATTAGAAATCGACTTTAGTCACATGGTTTGAAGATCAAAGTTTGGAGCTACTACTAAGGAGTTGTGATAATTTAATAGATAGACATTACTCTTACGAGATGTCTAGAAACATAGTTTTTCATTTTTTGCGTTGTAAGTATGTGTTCCAATTTTCTTTTATTTTCAATAAAAGTGAGATTTTTGTTTATCTGGTTTCCATATCTATATTTCCCTAAAATTGAATTTATGAAAATGTTGATTATATTTCTCATATTAGAAATATTAATTATGGGTTTGATTCTTATGATATCAGTTGTGGTATTGTCTTAATTGACGAAGTGAAAAGAAATCTCATCACCAAATAAACAGATACTTAGTGTTGTACAACTAGCATTGTATAGTGTAGGAGAATCGTGTTCATTGAAAAATTATGACCAATTCGTTGATCACATCTTTATGTCAGTCAAGTGAATGACAAATGGATGTAGTACATGTTGATATGGACTATTCAGATCCACCACAAAGGACGATAACTCTATTCATCATAATTTACAAATGGTTCTGTAAATATGGTTGTTTTATAAGATTAAGCATAATTCTGATACTTTGAAAAGATTCAAAGAGTAGCCAAATGAAAAAAAGAATCTATTAGGAATAAAGATAAAAGTTTCTCCAATCATAAAAGAAAAAAGAATACTTTAGTATCATGTTCTATGATCATCTTAAGGATTGCAGATTTATATCATAATTGATCCTCAAAGAATATCTTAGTGCTATTGTATGACTAAGAATAGGAATCAAATATTGTTGGAAATAGTTCAACTAAGAGATGACTGATACGTCATTCTAAATCATGTTTTAGAGCCATGCTCTAGTAGATGTGAGTCATATATTTGAACTATTTTCTAGTAGTTGTGACTCATATATTTAGCTAAGAAGGTTGAAAACACCATGAAATATATTGAGTAAAGATGTTTTCTTACTCTAGTTGATGTAAAATTGGAGTTGTGACACTTTTTTGTTAATAGAGACACAAAATATAAATCGAGACCTATTCTATGAAGTCTTTTCCTGTTAGGAATCCACACAAACTTGTGAATACATGTTTTAGCTCGTCAAGGAATGTTCCTTGAGAAAATATTCATATCTGAAGAAGTCAATGAGAGTCGTATTGATCTTGAGAGTTTGAAGATTCAATCGACAATAAGCCTTTTAGTTATCACTAACATGCGACTTGAGGTTGATAACCAGTCATGTTTGATTGAAACATTCTTATTTATGTGTACCTTCCAGTTGAGTTGGAAATGCTTATGAGTTCTATGGTTTTCGTATAACTACAAAAAAGAAAAGAACGTTGGTCGGTTAAAGTACATTGATCAATATGGGTGAGCTGCATAACAACACTGAAGCACTGGTAAGCCCTTGTGCTACCAGAGGCCAAGAAATTTATAATACGTGAAGATCGGTCAATGAAAGAAAGCTAAATTTGAATTTAGATTGGTCCTAAACCTTATCTTATGATTGTGGGTTGCAAATGATAGACTAATATGGATGGGAACGGATGCATCATAAAATCTTGGTGGCAAAATTTTCGCTTTAATTCATGAGAATGATTATATGGAAACACTTTCGATAGTAGATATTAAAGATTTGATAAAAATCAATACGGATATTAGTTGTGGTAATTTCATTGCTAAATTCATAAGATGATTACAACACCCCTGTTCATATTCCGAATTTTGAGAAATGGAAAGAATAGTTTGAACTTTCAAACACTTATAGTTATATGTTACGAACAGGTTTAAACACACACATATATGCTATCCAATTAAGGTGTATCTGTTGGGTTTTGAGCAATCTAGCACTCCTAAGTGTACATGCAACCCTAAATACCTTGGATCTATGTTTTCTCTATTATACATGCCAATATCAACTTTCAAGGTATTGTTCTATTCTAGCATACAAAACTTTGAATAACACAAGTTAGAATAACATACCTTTTGTTGGTCCTTGTCTTCATGAAGCTTGAGTGCCTAGTGCCCCAAGTGTGACACCTCAAATGGTTCACACAACACCATAATCACTTGGAATAACTTAGAGAGAAATTAGAACACTTCAAGAATCGGCTTGCCATCCATGCATATCTTAGTCGCTGATTTCTCACATCAATAAGATGCTTATATAGTTGTTACAATTAGGGTAAACCCTAATTGTCATGGCTTTCCATTTCCTTGGATCCATGGGTTCAAATACACCATGGAGCATCCATGGAGCATCCAATGGGTTTGAGCCCAACTTGATAATCCATGGAGCATTAGCCCACTATATAAGTATGGATGATTTACACAATCAACCCATATATTTAATTAGTCTTCTTTTGATCACTTAATTAATTCTAGATTAATTCTTGATCAATACTAATTAAATAATCTATATTAATATATTATAACTTATAATATATTAATAAACCTTAAGTGTTATTTCTCTCATTTTAGTCTATCCAAGTGCATGAGGCCATGCAACCCAAATGGACCATGTCGGGTCCGGTCAAGTATTACCAATTATAGTTATGGACTTAGACATTAATCCAACAGTCTCCCACTTGGATAAGTCTAAAACTATTATTGCAAGTATGACTTCAGAACCCGACTAGCAATCGTAGCTCTCAAAAGCTTCTGTCGAACTCTGACCTTGTAGATGAACTATGACCTTTGTCAATGACTTGTCCATTAGATAAGTGATCATATATTCCTCCATTCTAGATATCATATGGACAGAGACATGGATTATAATCATTCTCTCTGTCCATTTGTTGTTTCCCGATTTCTAATTTATGACGACTGACTAATTGAACAAATCAAATCAGTCCAGGCCCGGCCGAGGACTTACTTTTGTCATCACTAAATCATCGAGGGGCCCACAGATATCACTTTTATCCCGAAGGTAAAAGGAATGGATAAACTTCGACTCATATTCTTGTACCAACTATTTGTTGAATCATACACAAAGGCACGTTTTATCGTCTCATGATTCACTCGTGATAAAATCCATGAAGTGAATCCAAATGAGCGTGGGTTGAATCCAATACTCAGCCCTTATGAGTACTCATGAATGTTGTAGAAACTATTGCATTGTCTAAAGCACTTTAGACAAATCATACAAGCCAAATTCACGACAGTCTTGATTCGTATCTACTTCCAACATATGACCAACTGTGGATGATTTGAATGACATGGTCAATCAGGAGAATGACCTCGTTATTCTGGAAGTCAAAACATGCAAAGTGAAACACAAAATAATACTAGTCCTATATGGCCTCAACACTTTGAGCGTAAATAAAACACCTTTTATCTAAGCACCATATTGATCAATCATTATTCATGTTTCGATTAATCAACTTAATACTTGAATTGAATCAGTAGTGATGCCATGCTCCAAGCATGCATACTATGTTTCTCTAAACAATAGTTATGCCATACTCCAAGTATGCACACTATGTTTACATATGGTCATCTCTTTGTGAAATGTATATCAATTGAACATGACCTCAATGATTTTCATTTCACAATCCCAATCCTTATTGTAAATGTAAGAATACCAAGTTCTTTTCATTTACCATAATCTATGCAATGATCCTCTTGTAATGATATTCACACAATTCACAAAGACTTGGAAACATACATTACAAACTATTCCAATGGAAAGCAATTCCATGGAGATGAAGTCTCAAATTCAAAGTACATTCCTTTGAACATCCTACACTGCATTAAGTTCTTTAATCTTACACAAATTCAAAGAATAACTTCCACCTATGGAAAAAATTCCATATTCCCATCTTGACCATCACTTTTGAACAAGAGTTGCCTCTTTCCAAAATATGTCAATACGAACTTTACTCTATACTTCCAATTGTCCATGAGTAACCAAACTTTGGAAAACCCCAAATTGTTCTCGACAATTGCTTAATCATCTTAGTCATATCCAGTTCTAATCCCTTTTCCCTTCTTAACGCTCTAATCATTAGGAAAATTTAGAATGGATGGATATTATAACACATGCAATCGATCCTATATCCGAAGCATATGGGATACGATTCGTGCTATAAAATTTTTATTTTCCATGTTCTCATAATTTGAACTATGAAGAGGGATGCCGTAATCATAATCGAATTTTGAGAAAGCAACATATATAGAAATTCCTTATGTTGAACCATTCCACCATAACATTCATATATATTCTTGACTAAAGTTGATTAAAATCTCAATCTAAGCTTGTAGAATTGGAATGAAGTATAAATTTCTCTCCCTTAATTATAGTAAAACAACTTTTTCAAAGCGAGTTGAAACTTTTGTTTTCCATGATTAACATTGCTAACCTGCAACATAATCATCATGCTCCCACTAGCATAATGATTATTATCTAACTAGCATAACACTTTATGCTCCCACTAGCTTTGACATGTACCTAGAAATCAGTCAGATTTCTGATACTAGATTGCCTTGATAAGACTTTATCAAATCATACACCTGGAGTCTAAACCTTTCCTTAGATAGCTCACATGTGAGTCTAAACCTTTGCCATTCTCATTAGTTAGTGTGCCGGTTAACCACGCACGCTCCACTAACGACATGAGAATGCAAACTTCACACTTGCTATCCACTTAAATCTACTTAGTGAAAGAGTTTCCTCACTATCATTTTCATGAATCGGAGAGAAACCTTATGACACATAGATTTAATGGTGTATGTGTTCTTATCCATGTGAATTATCAAAACCAAAGTCACAAGACAAGGATAATGACAAATCCAAACTCATATGGTCTTAGTTGGTCTCTGTTTTATCCAAAACATCACAACTTACCAATTTCAAATGTACAAGAGTAAGTAAATATTTTACTCTACATTTAACAAGTGTTTTAAACCTTTATTAAGATTATGTCACTCAAGGCTTAATCTTGGAGTATGACTCTAAGATTTAATTTTGGAATGAAGTATAATTTATCTTTTGATCTAACCATTTAACGATTCCTCTCCTTAGCCAAACAAAATGAACTAAGGTGTCCTTAGAGGATCAATTGTGACATGGTTTCATAATCACTAAGATAATCATAAAACAAGATACTCAAGTACTCTCCCATCTCTTCAGATTAGAGAAACTTTTATCTTTGTACTTTATTTGATTCTTCTTACTCATTATGTCTATCATTGAAACTTCTCCAATGATCCAGAACTGTACTTAAACTTGTAAGTATAACCATATTTACTAAACTTTAGTAAATCATAATGAATAATCTTATCAACTTTGTGGTGGACCTGATCAGCGCACACCCAAGTGTATCCGATCCCGTTATCCTTCACTTGATTCACATATACATGTGAACAAGGAATTAGACTTAATTTCCCAAATATAAAAAAAAATTCTCATGATCATACAATACAAGTTGCATGATTCCAAGCTTCTATCCAACTAAAACTTGGGTGATGAGAATCTTTCCTTATTTTGTAAATTATGTCACTTCCACTAATGAAAGAATCAAATCCATTTACCCATATTGCTTATCAATGGAAACATATAACCAACAATTTTTCACAAATGCCATTGTAAGGATACTTAAAATAAATAAAATCAAAACCATTTTTCTTTTATTTTAAAACTTTGCGGAAAAAATTTATCCTTACAATCCATATGGAAACCTTGTTGTTATCTATTCCTAAGCAATATATCATAACTCTTAAGTAACAACTCAAAATTCTGATCACCGAACCATGCGATCAAAATCCATCTTCGCGATCAGAATCAACATATACTTCCTTTAAGTTTCTTCACCTTTTCTTTGATTCTTAAACCATCAACATGTGACCTCGTCACATTATACAATAAGAATTTCAAAATAGAAACTTAATAGAGTTAGACAATGGACTTCACCTGAAGTAGAGTCAAACCTATTGACTTTACCATCCTTAAGATGTTTCAGGTAGATTTAGCAGCTTCACAACCAATGTCTTTCCTTTGGAAAGAGAATCATATGGACCTTTGGGAAACGTTACATGGGACTATCACATACTTAACCTTTCTCTTTACCATTTGGTCAACCGAGTTGACTATGGCCGATCCCTTTCCATTGGGAAGAGGAAGTTTTTCCTGGACCTCCAATGTCACCATTTTCAATGTCCAAATAGGATTGGAAAGTAGATCTTCCAATCCAATTTGCTTTACTAATGCTCCAAATCACTGCTGATTTAGCATCCTTAAGCAAATAGGTAGGATCATTAAGGGTCTTGTCGCGACCTGTCATCAGGGAGTGACTGAAGAACCAAGTCAGCAGCCAGCTACCTCGAGACTTCGACACCCGACTTGTCAATATGTGGCTTAATCCCGAAGATCTAAGCACATATAAACTTTGCTTGTCAATAGGGATTGAGTGACTTAGAACTTATCAAGTCTTAAAACTTGTGGGATAGGGAGATTTTGATAAGTTATTAATTAACTTGATGATCGATTAGATCTATGTAACAGGTAAGCGATGAATATATAAACAGTAAATAACCCAAGTATAAATCAAGATGTGTCGAATGATTAGATTACTCAATCCTCAGCAGAGCTCGACTAAGAACTTCCGTTGTAGAGGATTCTAGGGTTACAAGAACGATAACAATAAGCTTGCTGAATAATAACTCTCTGATCGTTCTATTCTATTGTTACTTTCTAGGAGCATGCAAGCACCTATATATAAACTAAACCCTACTAAACTCACGGATGGACAGGCCCATACCGGAGATACATAATGGACTAACTAACGAGCCCAATAGACGCAATACATAACACATAACACGACCCAACAATCTCCCCCTTTGCGTCAAATTGGAGCTAGACTACTTCTTCTTCTTGCTTGGGCCAGCAGCGGGAGCCTTCTTTACGGTATCAAACAGATGTGTGATAAGAGCAAGAATAGTCTGTCTGAACCGAATGTACCATTGAATCATATCATCAAAGTACTTGATATCATCAGCTGTGTTCTGCTTGCATCTGTGGATGATCCCCAAAACTTTTCCAAACATGCAGTGGTATAAAGATGTTTGTCTGCCAAGGCAAAAAGACATTTCTGTCCTTCGTTCCTGGTAAACATGACAGAGTTTCTCTTCGGGTCAACCTTACCCATCTGCATCATGTTGAGATCACTGGTAGAGCCAACAAGAGATATTGTAGGTTTCTTCTTAAATATGCTCGCAATCTCTTGATCCATCAATGCAACTTCCATGATGTAGCACACGAGCATCCTCTTGAAATGGTCGATGATCGGACCGTATTCAGCTTCGTTGGTGAGGAGGATGTTGTGCAAGATAATCCAATCATGGGGATTAAGGTTGGGAAGATCTGCAAATGAGATGGCATGTTCGATCTTGGCAGATCCCCGAAGTACCTTGAAGAGAACATTGATGAAGTTACCTTCACTGTACGGCTTCAAGACCCGAACGTTGACAATTTTCTGAGCGCTCCAAGTTTGATATTGGGGTTGAGCATCCTTCAAATAGAAATTGATTAAGTCCCGATCAACCTGTGGATGAGGATGAGGGAACTCTGCAACGCTTTCAAAGGCATGAAAAACAAACGCCTTTCGGGTCAGTGGCATGTCGAACTGTGAGTCGACATTATTGGAACGATCTAAAGAGATCACAGGTTCCAGCCACAAGATACTTGGTGTGTTAATGGCTTCCTTAATCAGCCTCTCAAGAGTGCAGAAAGGAAAAAGAGTTTTCCTGCTCTCAAGAAGGTTGTGGGCTTCCTTCTGTTTACGTTCGGCTTCTTCAGCCTCTCTTGCCACACGAGCACTGATGTCAGCCTCATTGTTTTGACTTTGCCGCTTCAGAATGTCGGCAATTGTTTCTTTATCATCATCTTCACTCTCCTCAAAAATCTTTTTGCCTTTGTCATTCACACCAGAACCGGAGGCTTGGCCTACTGGAGGAGGTTCGATTGTGTGAGTTCCTGAAGCAGGAGGTGGTTGAGACATTGTTTCCTTCTCTCCCCTTGTTTCGAAATGGACACGAAATCAAGGAGCCCTTCGATTTTGCTGAGTAGGGTGAGGGCGGGAGCGAGCTTCTCTGCAAGGGTACGACATGCTGAATAATTGATGATTGGGTCATGTGCTTCAAGGATGTTGGAGATAGCAGAGTGGACATCTGAAACACACGATTTAACCACCTCTCTTTCAGATCGAAGAGAGTCAATCTCCTGTTGACAGTTGGAGAGTTGAGTACTTTTGACCTTCAGAGCGGTATTCTTCCTTGCGAGAGCATCCATGAGAGAGTTCTCGGTAGCTAAGTCTTCTTGAATCTTGGAGAGACGCTCCTCAATGGTGGTTCTAAAAGCTGAGTTATCGTCCGAAATAGACTGTCTGAGAGAGGCGAAGGACTTCAGCTCAGAAGCGACTGATGTAGCCAACTGGTTGATGATGGGTTCTAGCGTAGTCTTGGTGGCTTCAGCACTTTCCTATAAAGATTTCAACAGGGAAGAAGCATCAGTAAATAGTTTATCAACTTTTTCGGTCGCTGCCTGACAGGCTTTGGTTGAGGCATCTATGGCGGTGGTGGTTGAATCAAGTGAAGCTTGCTGAGCTTTGGAGAAAGCGTCAACAATTTTCTAAACTGCAACTTCAGATAGGGATGACTGAGAAGTGGAAGAGGAGGCGATGAGTGAGTCAATTTTGTCAAGGAGCTCCTGGAGATGCCTTTTGGTGACATGAGCGTCATCATCGTCATCACTTTGCACTTGAAACGGGCTATAGTAGACCGAGTCAAAAGTCATATTCTCCCCGACAAGGAGTGATTCTTCTTCCTCTGAGGCGTGACCAGGAGAAGATGGTGGTGGTGAAGCTGGTGGTTCGGTAGTATGGGTAGGTTCGGGTTGGGTTGTTTGTTCGGGTGTAGGTGTGGGTTCGGGTGCTGGGGTGGTTTCAGGTGCTGGGGTGGATTTTGGTGCGTCAGTATGAACCCTCATATCAGATACGTTGGTTCTAACATCTGCAGTGGTGGTGGTGGTTGCTTCGGTGAATATTGGTGGAGGTACTGGGATGGAAGTGGGTGGTATTTGAGTAGTGGAAGTTATGGGGGAATAGAAATAGAGATGGTTTTAGGTGGAGAGGAAATAGGAGAAGTAGAGACATGAACTTCAGCAGTTGGAGATCGTGGTGGAGTGTTACCACGTTGAGAGCCTTCAGAATCAGAACTCTCATCCTCAGACTCGCTGGAGGAGGAAGCGATAACCATCTTTCGCCTTCGTTGGGTTTTTCTCCTCTTCTGCTATGGAGACTGAGCAGCCCTGGTGGGTTTCCTCTTCTTTGGAGATAGGCCTTTTGCCCCCTTGGCCACCTGTTTTCCCTTATCAGCCTTCTTGCCTCTTGGAGAAGGCTTGTCGGCGTCATGAATTGATTTCAGCATCTCTGGAGTAAGATCCCTCGGACCAGAACATCTGAACTCCTTATACGTGTGAATGATCCGGCTATCAGCAGGAACATCCCCATACATGGTTTCCGGGATAGACCCGTTGAAGCGAAACTTGGAAGCATCCGACACAATGATCTTCGTGGTATGGAAGGTACCAATCGAAGACATTGGAGCACCAGTGACAATGGGGACGTGGTACTTGTCCATCACCCATTTCGTGACAATATTCCAGAACTGGGCATATGAGATCTCTGAGTGTCGGGAGATCGAAGAGAGACTCTGGATAAGTTGTTGGCACAGGACTGACCCGTAGTCCATGTTGATGCCATTGTAGATCCCGCACATGATGGAGAGAAATAAACGACTTTCCCCATCGGATCTAGCACTTCGTTCAGATAAGCCCTTGAACAAAACAGTGAACATCCCATTCCACTGTGGAGGTAGGCACGACTTCTTGAATTTCATCACCGTAGTAAGCACCTCCGTGTATCCCATGTTGTAGAACATGTTGAACAGATGACCTATGGGGATTGATTCCGGATTGACCCTGGAAGAATCCGCATCAAACCCTAACAACGAGCAAAACCGCTGCTTTGAAATCGACGCCTTGTGCTGAAAGACATCGAAGAAGATTCTGTCGAAGACCTTGTCGTAGTGAGCAGTGGCAAAGATTTGTGACAGGAATTCCATTGGAATTGTTTCAGCCCTGGTAAGTGCTGGAGCGATTTGAGAAAACTTCAGGCATTCGATGATGGGGACCATGAATGCGTCATACGAATGAGGGGTTAAATCGATGATCAAGCTTTGCTGTGGGCGAATGGGCAAGATGTGGGATGTTGCGTGGACTGAAGAAGAATCTGCCATTGTTTTGAAGAAAGTGGAAGAGATGATAAACAATGAAGGTTGAAGGATTTCTAGCTCTCTGGAAATATAGGCACGGTAAAGAGGTAAATGGTGGTTTATACTGCCTTTTATAGTGAGGGTAAAGGAGAGAGAAAAATCTTTCCAAATCTTCAATCGAAAAATGAAGAGTTTTCGGAAGTGACTGACGCATGACAATTGGCGTGACCGATGATCACGCATGAGAGAGAATGTCAGTCCCTAATTACACGCCTTCCCATTAGGCGCCGTTTGGAGATGAAACAGTTCCTATTCACACGCTTTCCCTCTAGCGCTGTTTGAAGTCAAATCGATTGGACTCCCGCCTGAGTCATCATGTCGTCATCTTATCCCTTTAAATTGAAACGGCATCTTTAAAAATTCTCCCACGTGGATTAAAATTCACCAAAATCTTTTATAACAACCAAGCCAATTAAAACTCCTTCAAATGAATGAAACCAGAATTTTGGAAAATCAAAAAGATTTTCGTGCTGAGTGTGTAAAAAATAAAAAGAAATAAAGCAACACTTTTTGAGGGATTTTGTGATGTCAATAATGACACGAAACAAAAGATCCCGGGCACGAATCTCTTCCTTCAAAGTCAAGAGAGACTTTGAAGTGTTTGTGTGGTTTCCCGTTGAATAACGATCAGACACTTATTAAGAAGTGTTGAAAGGCTTCTTTTAATTTAGGCTTATGAGGGTGGCTTTCGCTTCAATTCAAAATTCCTAAGCTTGATATAAGACAGAAATCGAACGAAGTACTTGTGAGACCGGGGTAGTCTGTTGACCAAGTAGGTTGAAAATAATTTAATTTGGCTAGGGAATGTATAAAATCTCAACAAAAATTAAAACTGGATCCCAAGGGAAGAAATGTTATGGGTGTTAACAATTTCATAGGAATCACTCAAAAGAAAAATAGAGATTTCATGTTGTACGTTCGTCAATTCATTAGTGAAAGCTTGAGCAAATTAATTGTTCACCATCAATTCGTATTGGGTATTGAATTTTGGGTTTCACATAGCACGTAGTGGCACGATACTAAGATCATAAACGCAGAAATTGTGTTACCATAAACTTCAGTTGTAATTTCTGATAGTCTCAAGGGTTACATTTTGTGAATCGAATGTGATGGAGAAATGCAATGTAGATGGTGTAAAGAAACCAAAGTACCTCTGCTGTAAAAATAGGACCAAGCAGAAAAACTCTTATCTCATGTGAGAAGAGAGTTAGGTAGCTCATGATTAAAATAAATATGATAGCCTAATTGGGAAGACAAGGTTTGTTTATACCAGGTCAGTAAGGTTATTATTAAGAATCAAGTGAGGCTTTGGACACATACAACAACATGCTTCTAGGGACATTTAGCTAGTGAAATGATTTACCCACAAGTAGACAAAAAAAAGAAAAGTCAAACTAAGAAATAAAAAAAATAAATAATAAAAAATTAAAATATTTTTGGAGTTTTTGAATTTACGAGAAAAAATATTTTTGGAATGTTTGATAATAAAAAAATAAGACATAAAAAATACAAAAAAATAAAACACTTTGGAACCAAACCCGAGCGTTCGGTCTATTTCGGTTGAGAAAAACTTTGGAACTGAACCCGAGCGTTCGGTCTATTTCGGGTGAGAAAAATTTTGGAATCGAACCCGAACATTCGGTTTATTTCGGTTGCCAAAGAAAATAGGTTTGAAAAAGAAAATAACTTTGACAATAAGATAAATGAATTTGGAAAAATTATACATAAGATCTACAACCAAAAAAAATTACCTTTGAGTGATAAGTGAAGATCAGATGATACAACCGAACCCGAGCGTTCGGTTCATTTCGGTACATGAGCACAAGACCCGAACCCGAACATTCAGTCTATTTCGCTTCTTACTTTTCATCGTGAGAGGTAATTTTTGGTACTAACTCCGATTCCATCATACCTAGCCCTTGTAGTATTTGGTGAAGATGTCAGCCAGTTGATCAGTGGTTCGAACAAAGTGAACTTCGACATTCCCATCTTCCACATGATCCTTAATGAAGTGATACCTCAGCGCTATGTGCTTAGTCTTTGAGTGTTACACTGGGTTATGACAGATCCTAATTGCACTTTCAGAGTCGCAATATAGTGGGATCTTTTTCATATTGAGTCCATAGTCCCAGAGTTGACTTTGGATCCAAATCACTTGAGATGTACATGAGGCAGCTGCGATGTCTTCTGCTTCAGCAGTGGACAGAGATACACAGGTCTGTTTCTTTGATTGCCAACTAACCAAGTTCCTGTTAAGGAATTGGCAGCCTCCAGTGGTGCTTTTCCTGTCTAGTCCACAACCTCCAAGGTCTGCATCTGAATAGGCTTGAACGAAGAAACCTGAGTTGGATGGATACCATAAGCCGAGAGAGGTAGTTCGCTTGAGATACCAGAGTATGTTCTTCACTGCAAGCATGTGAGGTTCATGAGGATTTGCCTGAAATCTAGCACAGTAACAAACAAAAAACATTATATCAGGCCTGCTAGCAGTAAGGTACATTAAAGAACCGATCATTTGGCGATATAGCGTAATATCGACTGCTGGCTTATCCAAGGATGGAGTGAGCTTGGTGCCGAACGCCATTGGAACTTTAACCTTTGATTCTCCCATCATGCCGAATTTTGCAAGGAGAGTCTTGGTGTAAGATTCCTAGTTAATAAAGATGCATTCGGTTCCGTGTCTAATATTTAAACCAAGAAAAAAGTTAATCGGACCCATTGAGCTCATTTCAAATTTAGTCTTCATCAGCTTTCTGAATTCAGCCGTTAAGCTAGGATTCGTTGAGCCAAAACTGATATCATCGACATAGATTTGAACAATCATAAGGTGGTTACCTTCCTTCTTACGAAAGAAGGTTGGGTCAACCGAACCTTGTTTGAATTTGGACATCTTTAAAAACTTGGTTAGCGTTTCATACCAGGCCCTCGGTGCTTGTTTCAGTCCATATACCGCTTTTTCCAGAATATAACAGTGGTTGGGATATTTTTCATTGACAAATCCAGGAGGTTGCTCCACGTACACCGTTTCTTCGAGTTCTCCATTTAGAAATGCACACTTTACGTCCATTTGGTAGACCTCAAAGTTCTTGTGTGCAGCATAGGCAAGAAATATTCGAACAGATTCCAGCCTAGCCACAGGAGCAAAAGTTTCCTCATAGTCGATTCCTTCCTCCTGGCAGTATCCTTTCACCACTAGACTAGCTTTGTTTCTTATCACATTGCCTTCCTTGTCCATCTTATTTATAAAGACCCATTTGAGACCAACAAACGAGGCATCTTGAGGAGTTGGAATGAGGCGCCAAACTTCATTTCTTTCGAATTCATTAAGTTCGTCTTGCATAGCTTGAACCCAATCGGAGTGATCAAGAGCAGTGTTAACTGTCTTTGGTTCAACTTTTGAGACGAAGGAGTTAAACATACAAAACTCTACTTTTGAAAATAAGCAAGTTTGCTTTTCCTTTAGTTGAGATCGGGTCAGGACCTTTTCAGAGACATTACTGACAACCTGTGAAACAGGATGATCTTTGGTCCGTTTGACAAGAGGAGGGTAATTTGGATCATAGGATGGATCCAATTACCGACAACCTGTGAAACAGCATTTACCATCTCTTCTAGTTCAGATTGATTATCATCGTCATAAGACATATCAGCATTCTCCCCCTCGACAGATGAGCTTTCAAGTGTATCTTGACTTTCCGTAGCTACAGGAGTTTCGGGTGGTGTTGAGCTTTTGGGTGTTGCAGTACCTTTGGGTCTTTTTGAGCTTTTGGGTACCACAGGACTTTCGGGTGCAGATTGGGTTTCGGGAGCAGCAAAAGAACAGTTCTCCCCCTCAACATGTGAGCTCGGCTGTGTTGAAGAAGGTTGATCCTCCCCCTCAACTGAAGCACCGTGTTGTGGCGGGTCGTTTGGACTTGATCCTCCTTCATTCATTTGCTTGGCAGCATCTTCGATGAGTTGCTTCAGATGATCTACTTTGTTGTCTGCTGCAATGGCTTCCGAGAGAGTAGCCTTCTCTGGTTCATCGAATAACTCAACAAACTTCTCAAACAGATTAGTAATCGAGGCTGTGACTTGGCCTGTTTGAGAAAAAATTTCTCCAGCTGTGTCTTCACTGGCCTTCAACTTTTTGACATAGCTATCATCAAAAGTCACATAATAAGTTTCTTCTATCTTCCTCGAACGCTTGTTTAATACTCGATAGGCTTTTGAAGTGAGAGAATATCCCAGGAAAATCCCTTCATCGGCTTTGACGTCGAACTTGTTACGATGTTCTTTAGAATTGAAGATAAAGCATCGTGAGCCGAATATGTGGAAGAATTTGACCTTTGGCTTTCTGTTGTTGATGATCTTATAAGGAGTAAAAGTGAAACGCTTATTGAGATAGGACCTGTTCTGCGTAAAATATGTTGCATCAATAGCATCAACCCAAAAGTATAAAGGTAAACAAGCAAAACTTAGCATGGTTCGAGCCGCCTCACACAAAGATCGGTTTTGTCTTTCGACAATCCCGTTTTGTTGAGGGGTGTAGGGAGCTAAGAAGTTGTGACTGGTTCCTTTTTCTGCCAAGAACTCTTCGAATTCTTTATTTTTGAACTCCAACCCATTGTCGCCCCTGATGTTGCGAACGACTTTCCTCAGCTGCACTTCAACCTGCTTGATAAACATCTTTAGCTTGAGAGTTGCTTCAGATTTGTGCTTCAGAAAGAACACCCATGTAAAACATGAAAAGTCATCAATAATGACAAGAATATACTTACTGCCGCCGATGCTTTCGATAGATGATGGACCACACAAGTCAATGTGAATTAACTATAGTGGTTCAACAACTTTAGTGTTTACAATCGATGGGTGACTTTGACGACTCTGCTTCCCCATTTCACACGCAGCACATAAATGTTTGCAATCGAACTTGAGCAACGGAAGACCTCTAACATGACCTCCTGTGACATGTTTGTTGATATCCTTGAAGTTGAGATGAGAGAGCCTTCTATGCCACAGCCAGATTTCGTCAGATTGTGCTTTGGACAAAAGGCAGATAGCTGGATTTCCTTTGATAGGTTTGAGATTAAGAGGAAACATTTCGCCTTTGCGCTTCGATTTGAGAATCACTCTTTTTCTTTTCTTCTCTATTATTTCCGAACCCTCGTCGTCGAATGAGACCTTGAGACCGGTACCTCCAACGAGCTGAGACACACTGATGAGGTTGTGTTGTAGTCCTTCAACGTATGCAACCTTTCTAATTGTGAAATCTCCATTTGTTATCATTCCATAACCTTTTATTGTGTTGAATGAGTTGTTCCCAAACTTGACATTTCCCCCGTTTGAAAGAGAACAAAATTCCCTCAGCTCTTCCTTCCTTCCTATCATGTGACATGAGCAGTCACTGTCAATATACCATTCTACGTCAAACTGCTCGTCACTGATAACCTGCAAAAATTAAGCAGATTTAAGAACCCAAAGTTTCTTGGGTCCACGTGAGCCTTTCACAGGAACAGGAATAGTAAGAGAGATGTCAACAATATATGTTCTATTTATTAAAGTTGTTTCATCTTTCTTTTTAATGGTGAAAACCTTAATTTTGTTGAGATTTGTTACAGTCGGTTTGGATTCAGGTTTAGGCATTTGGACTTTGGAATGATTTTGATTAGTCTTGACTGAGGAAACCTTTGATTTTCCTTTCAAATCTGTTGAAGATTTTGGATTTTGAGTATGAACAGAATTGGATTTAGAATGAGGTTGAGAGGAATTAGAAGAATTAGAACGAGAGAAGTTAGACTGAGAAGTTTTATTGATTTGAGGTCCTGAGTGACACTTCTGTTTTTGGTCATTTCTAGGACCGAATCTCGAACTTTGGTCGCTTTTGCTCTTGGAACTGAACTTATGCTTTCGGTAGCTGGTGTTCTCTGAACCGAACCTTTCCCTTCGTTTGTTATGATCCTCAGAACCGAACCTTTCCTTTCGGTTATTATTACTTTCTTGCTGCCTATCAGCACTTTTCTCTGACTTTGAATTTCTGTCATGATAAGAGAAATGGGCGTTTTGAGATCGCCAAAAATGTTTTCGTTCAGAGAGATTTTTCTTGTATCTTTGATTCCTTTGCTGCTTCTGATCCTTTACTTGCTTCGGCTGTCGGTGGATGTTGGCTTTTTGCTTTTGCTTCTTGTCAGCTGGTTCACTTTGAACTGATGATGTTTCGCTTGAAGGAGTGACTTCTTCTGCCGGAACTCCTTTTTCTTCAGGAACTTCTTTTGTACCACTGGTACTTGGCACGTCGAAGTTGTCAGGTTTGTTTAGTAGCTCTGGCACATATCTGCCTTTGGTTTTCCAGGACGTCCGCTCCGATAGACCAACAGTTTCATCAGCATTATCGATAGGGGAGGACCAGAAGAACTCATCACAACCATCAGCATTATCTTCATTTACAATGGCTGTGAGTTTGGCTGTCTGATGTTCGGTTACTCCTGTGACCTTATACACCTGATTTGGAGTCGTCCTTACCTTTTGGTATACAACAACTTTTTCTTCAAGGATCGGGGACTTTTGTTGGGACAGACGAGCAAACTCCACAGAATTTTCTGAAATAAGATTTTTGTGGTTTTCGGGTTCGCTCTGGACAAACTCAAAATAGTCAACTTCATCCTCTACAGAAATTTCACTCATATCATCATCCTCATTAAGCTCAGATGCATTTTCAACATCAATTTTATTTTCTGAGCTCAAGTTGGCATTCAATGAGTCAAACTTTTGTATGGTTTCGGTCCTTAGTTTCAGTTTATCATTTTCATCCAAAAGATTTTTCAGCATGTCCTTATGGTCCTTGGACTTTATGAAAGATTCGATTTTGTCTAGACCATACATATAAGTCGGATTTACATCCTCAGACGAAACTACACTTTCGTAATTATATGCTTCAACGTCAATTTCATCTTCCTTAAACTCAAAGAAGGGCAAAATCATGCGATGAATATTCTGTCCTATTTCACAGTTAAGATGAAGTTGAGTGATGTTAGAATACAGACGCTTAGCAACCAAACAAAACACATTTCTTTGTTTCAAAAGTTTTAAATTGTCTCTTTGTAAATAAATGTTTTCGCCTTTGGATTTGATCAACTCCGACTTCTTCAACTCTATCCACATCCTCCGTTCCTCACTCTTTGAAGACACCCTGCTTATTTGGTCAGTTATGTTAGAATTGGTGACCCGTGTTTGAGTTAAACTGCGGTCTAGATGAGAGATTCTTGAATTTACATTTTTTAATTCTTTTTCATATGAATTTTGTGGGACTTTGAATGAAACAAAAATGGATTGTACCTTCTTGATTAATTCATCAAGCTCATTAAACTGCACGCTGAGAGGTTTTGCTGTGAAGCACAAGTCCTCTCGCTCCTTCGTGTCTTCATTCCCACCGTCTGTGTTGTATCCCCTCATTTGAGATACATCCGACACCATCAAACACTTTCCACCACTTCCTTCACCTTTCGCAACGTAAGCCTTTCCATGAGATGGCTTTCTGACTTCATCATCCTCAGAGTCGGTTGACCAGACCTCCACGCCACCGAACTCATCATCCGCTACCGAACCCTGCACAATTAAAGCATTCATAGAAGGGTTAGCAGTAGTTTTCTTTCGCTTGATCTCTTCCAGCTTTTTCATGAACACAACTTCTTCATCTTTTTCTTCATCCTTTTCTGCCATTTTCTTTAGGACACAGTCTTTGGCATAGTGGTTCTTTCCTCCGCTGTAGTAGCAGTTCACACCTGAATCTCCTTTAGCTTTCGGCTCTTTCTTTGGTTCTTCTTCCTTCGGTTCCTCCCTCACTTTTTTAGAACTATAGCTTCCTTGCCAATTTCTGTTCTTATTGGTAGGAAACCTTTTATTAATAAACCTCTTTGGATTTGACACCATCATAGCATAATCATCAGAGGTAAGTTCATAGTCTTCTAAGTTAAGATCTTCATCTTCTACCACACTTTTGCTTTTAGATAGAAGGGCCAAGGAACCCAAGCTTGAAACCACATTTTTCTCCTGCAAGACAATCTTTTCTTGGGATTTCAAAATCCCTACCAGTTTAGCCAATGAATATGATTTGAATTGCTAATGAGCTTTAACAGTGGACACAACCGCTCTCCACTCAGATCTAAGACCATTCAAAAACATAACTTTTTGTTCAATCAACTTCCTTTCAATATCGTGTTTAATCATCTTACTGAGAAGATGATTGAAGCGATCGAATGTCTGAGTAACGGTTTCCTCGGGATTCTGCTTAAATTCGCCAAACTCAGATAAAAGTAAGGTCTGAATGGAATGCTCCAGATCTTCGTCTGTGGAATATAACTCTCGTAGCCTATCCCATATTTCTTTGGCAGTGCTGCATGAACTTACTAGCCTGAATGTATCTGATTGAAGAGCGAATCTGATTAGTCTCAATGTTTTAATATTGCACTGAAACTTATTCTTTTCGTCTTGAGCAATATCTTTTACGTCCTTCAACAGATCATTATACTCTTTCTGAGTTTTAATGATTTAAGACGTTGCTGAATGAGCGAATGGTCCAGACACGATTGCTTCCCAAATAAGATATCCATTGTCTTCAGATCCAATGACATAATCTTCAAAGTGATGTGCCCAGACTTCGTAATCCTGGGTGTAAAGGTTGGGAATCTTCGTCATTGATGCAATGCTGTTTGAGATGTTTATGGGATTTGATTGTGACTCGTCCATGCTTGATCGTATAACCTGTTTGAAAGATCAGACATGTAATATATAAGATTAGGGCAAAACAAATAAATGCTGAGTTACGTAAATTATGGGATGACAGCTCAATAAATATTAGTTAATGCGGAATAACCCTAATCGCAACCTTTTTCACAGAAAAGATGTGTATGAATTACACAACCTTCTGCTCTAATACCAATTGATAAGTTATTAATTAACTTGATGATCGATTAGATCTATGTAACAGGTAAGCGATGAATATATAAACAGTAAATAACCCAAGTATGAATCAAGATGTGTCGAATGATTAGATTACTCAATCCTCAGCAGAGCTCGACTAAGAACTTCCGCTGTAGAGGATTCTAGGGTTACAACAACGATAACAATAAACTTGCTGAATAATAACTCTCTGATCGTTCTATTCTATCGTTACTTTCTAGGAGCATGCAAGCACCTATATATAAACTAAACCCTACTAAACTCACGGATGGATAGGCCCATACTGGAGATACATAATAGACTAACTAACGAGCCCAATAGACGCAATACATAACACAAAACACGACCCAACAGATTTATTGGAGGAGGTGGATGAAGTGAAGTATGACTTCTAGTCCCACAAATGAATAACAAAGGGATTGATCTTTCGCCTTGATTGTCATTTGGGATATCATCTTCATTAGGAAGCTTGTTCCTAAAGATTTGGAAAGACCATAGTTGTCTAAACTAGATTGGGAATTTATAAGTGTTTAGTTACTTAGTATTTTTCATTATACTTTTAATGAAGGGAGAATTATAGTCCATTCCTACCCGTTCGGCTAACGACCCTCCACCAGTCAAGGAAGCGGTGGGTGAGAGCGGAGACCCATTAAATTGCCATTTTATAGGCAGTAACCTTATACCCCCCCTTATAGACCGGCTTCGTGAATGAGGCCTACTAACGGTAAGATTGACTTCCTCTTAATCATATCTATATAATTAAAATTATAATAATAGTATAAGGGTTGAATTTTAAACTTTTTAAAATTTCAATGTTCAATTTGGAATTAAAGTATACATGAGGAGTAACTTTTTCAAATTCCAAAACTTGAGGGCAAGTTTTGAAACTGTTTCAACACTCTTTAAATCATAACTTATGAGTTTAATGGTTCAGTAAAATGAAGACTCTTCATTTTAATGTAACCCCTTATTCTTTAAAAACACCTTAAAGAAGTGTCTCTTCAACATCCATAACTTGAGGACAAGTTATGGAGTCATTAAACTATTTAATGGAAAAAACTTACATTTTATGTAACCTACAAAACTTTTATGAGTTTTTAAGATTCATAAATATGACTTTTCACATAACTTGAAGACAAGTTACGAAAACATATTTTATGAACTTCTTTTAGACTAATATGGATTGAAAACAACTAAAACATATTTTTTTTCAATATCAATCTAAACTAACTCATAAATCAAGGAAACATAAAATACTTGAAAATTCATAACTTGAGGACAAGTTATGAACTCCATACAATTTACAACAAGATCACAAATTATATCACGAAACAATTTGCACACAATTCCTATGATCTAGAAAAACTCATAAGCATGATCATTCATAATCAACAATTTTCAAGAATAACATGAACACATATAAACTTGAAACTATTATTATAGCATTGAAATTGGATTAACATAATCATTACTACATTCAAAACAAGTTTTATAAGCCCAAAACAGTCAAAGGTAATGATTCTAGACCAATTCCAGCACCAAAACTCGAAAATATGCTGTCTGGGGGTCCAACTCGTCGAGTGCATGAACAAACTCGGCGAGTTGGATGCATTTTGCCTTGGACTCGTCGAGTCTGCTGAGCAGACAGCACCAAAAGTCGATTTTTAAGCAGTTTAAGCAAGTACAACAAGAAAACAAGCCTAGGCTCTGATACCACTGTTGTGTTTTGAGCAATCTAACACTCCTAAGTGTACATGCAACCCTAAATACCTTGGATCTATGTTTTCTCTATTATACATGCAACTATCAACTTTCCAAGGTATTGTTCTATTCTAGCATACAAAACTTTGAATAACACAAGATAGAATAACATACCTTTTGTTGGTGCTTGTCTTCATGAAGCTTGAGTGCCTAGTGCCCCAAGTGTGACACCTCAAATGGTTCACACAACACCATAAGCACTTGGAATAACTTAGAGAGAAATTAGAACACTTCAAGAATTGACTTGCCCTCCATGCATATCTTAGTCGCCGATTTCTCACATCAATAAGATGCTTATATAGTTGTTACAATTAGGGTAAACCCTAATTGTCATGGCTTTCCATTTCCTTGGATCCATGGGTTCAAATACACCATGGAGCATCCAATGGGTTTGAGCCCAATTTGATAATGCATGGAGCATTAGCCCACTATATAAGTATGGATGATTTACACAATCAACCCATATATTTAATTAGTCTTCTTTTGATCACTTAATTAATTCTAGATTTATTCTTGATCAATACTAATTAAATAATCTCTATTAATATATTATAACTTATAATATATTAGTAAACCTTAAGTGTTATTTCTCTCATTTTAGTCTATCCAAGTGCATGATGCCATGCAACCCAAATGGACCATGCCGGGTCGGGTCAAGTCTTACCAATTATAGTTATGGAGTTAGACATTAATCCAACAGTATATGCTTAAGAAGTCTAGTTGTAAACCTATGGAAGCATCGTGTAACATAAATTTTTGGTTCAGTAAGAAATTCAAGAGTATTGATTTTTAGAAGTCCAGTTAATTTTTGGGTACATGTCAAAGCTAGTGGGAGCATACTATTATGCAAGTATCACATGTTTGACAATAATATTCGTAGGAAACAAAGTTTTCAATTTGAAAATTGCAAATTCTGGGAATTGATTCACTATAGTAGGCTTCTGGGAGAGGGCACTCGTACTTCTTTTCAAATCTGAACGATTAGATCGAATAGTTAGTAGAACTTAGTCATAGACATATGTGAATATCATGTTGAAATGGTTCAACATAGAAATTTCCGTATATGAAAATACTATAGCAAGAAATTGAACAAATATTGGATATAATGAATTGTTGGATTAGTGTCTAAGTCCATAACTATTTTGGTATGTACTTGACCCGATGGTGCATGGTCCTTTTGGGTTGCCTTCACCAAAGCAACTTGATAGGATGAATTATGGAGAGAAAGGATTAAATATGATTTATTAATATATTATGAGAATAATATATTAAAGGAGAAATCATATTGTTTAATTAATATTAGTTAATAATTAATTGGTAATTAGTTTTGTGACTAAAAGAGATTAATTAAACTTAAGGGACTGGAATTGTAATTATAAGATAATTGCAATTTGGGCCATGGATTGCCTTGAATCAAGGGGTGGACGAATTCTATGGGGAAACCCACAAGGAAATCGTCCATGTGCTTGATTAAAGGAGTCTATGGGTTGCTTAGGGCTTAAGCAACCAAATTAGGGTTTCCTTGTTAGATAGCCCTAATAGCCTCACTATATATAGAACCCTTAAGGCTCAAAAACGTGGGGGAACTTCTTTTCTAGGGTTAGAACACGTTTTGGGCAGCCTCTAACCTCTCTCCTCTTCATCCTCTTGCTTATGGTGTTTGTGAGCCATTAGAGGAGTGACACTTGTGACTCTAAGCTTTCCAAAGTCAATTCAAGGAGGAATTCGGATTGTTATTGCTACATAACAATCAAGGTACTATCTTAAACCTAATTATATGTTAATATTGATTTCCATATGCTAGAATTAGGGTTTATAGTCTTGGATTCAAAGCATGTACAATAGAGAAACCTAGATCCAAGCATTAGGGTTTGTATGAGCACATAGGATGTCTTATGACCAAAACCCATCAGTGGTATCAGAGCCTAGCTTGGTTTCAATTGTATTGATGCATTGTATAACTGGAAAATTCGTTTTTTGGGTTTCTGGAGGCTGGACTCGCCGAGTCCATGATTGAACTCGCCGAGTCCAAGCCTGACTCGACGAGTCAACTCGTCAGATGGAGGGTATTTCGCGATTTCTTGCTGTTTTTGCTTATGGATAGTTACCTTATAATATGAGATCAATATAAATCCGATTTTTTGATATATATGACTATATTTTTGATCTAATTGAAGATATTTATCAATTAATAAGATAATTGTTTCCTTATGTGATAATTGATTAATTATTTTGACTAAATTGATAAATTGTTTTGCAAGAAATCATTACGTAAATCAAATATGGATAATTATGTGATTAAATGTTAATTTGAATTATTTGTTATTTGATCCTTCTTGTTATGAAAAGTTTCATATTTTGCCCTTTTGGGTTTTATAGTTTAAATATGAACCCAAAGGTTTTGTTGTTTTGAAATTTAAATAGTTAAAACCCTAATGTTTTGAAAAAGGTTTCAAAAACTTGCCCTCAAGTTTTGGAATTTAAATTTTGATTAATAGTTTAATTTTGATGTATATTTAAATTCTAAACCCCAAATGTGTTGAAATGTTTCAAAACTTGCCCTCAAGTTTTGGAATTTAAAAGTTGATTAAAAGTTTAATTAGGAATGTTAAATTCTAAAACTCTAGTATAGTTTTGAAAAAGTTCAAATCTCACCCTTATGGTTTTATTAATTAGTTAAGGAGTATAATTAAAAGAGTTTTAATAAATCCATAAAAGTTTTGGTTTAAAATTTAATTGAATTAAAAGTATAATTGTTAAATTTGACCACCTAATATTTTAAAAGTGTAAAATACACCCTATACTATATATATAACATTAAAAGTCTAAAATTATATATATGTATGAGTAAAAGTCAGTCTTACCGTTAGTAGGCCTCATTCACGAAGCTGGTCTATAAGGGGTGTTTAAGGAAATTGCCTATAAAATGGCGATTGAATGGGTATCCACTCTTACCCACCGCACTCTTGACTAGTGGAGGGTCGTTAGCCGAACGGGTAGGATAGGACGAAACCTTCCATTATAAGTATAATGAATTATTAAAGTAACTAAATGTTTTCATAAAATTCCCAATCTTAGTTACTTAGGCAAAAGTGAATTGATGCAATTCCATGAAATTACACTTTGTGCCCTTGCAAAGACGTTAGTGGAGCGTGTGTGGTTTACCGGCACACTAAATGGTTCTAAGCAAAGGTAGCAAAGGGTGACTCAATGTTTGTCATAGTTCGGTGGAGCGTGTGTGGTTTACCAGCACATCGAATAGGTGACTGTAACATGTGAGGGCACCATGTACGTTTGCATGGTTATTCACACCCGCTTTGTGATCCTCGGCATCCTAGTCACAAACAAGAGGGGCATATCGAGATTTAAACATGCCATTGAAAGTTCAATGAATCTCAAAGGGTCTAGGAGTTTTCATAGATTAAAAACTTAAATTTCTTTTTCGTTTTTCATGGTGGAAATTAGTGAATCGTCATTCACTTACCTTCAAATGTTCTGCAATTTGGGTTACGGCATCCCTCTCCCGAGTTGTAGAATACTGTGTTGGGTCCTAGCCTTAGTATCTCATTTGGGTGATTTACTAAAGACTCAATCAATCAACTAACTTGAATTTGTTTTCTCCCGTTTTGTAGATGTCAAAGTTTGACAACTATGATCTTCCCAAATCCCGTAGAACAAGCTTTCCACATGAAGATGATATTCCACGATTCGATCGAGGAATAAGAAATCATACTTCACTTTCTCCACCTCCTCCAATTATTCTCCCTAACCCACAAGTTCAAAGGCTTGAAAAGTTCAAGATCACTCAAGCCCTTTTGGCAAGTAAACATAAAGAAGGAAAGCCGGTGTGTGCACACGTCCTAGGGATGAAGTCACACATTCATAGGTTAAGAATGTTGGGATCCATTGTCTGTGAGGAAATAGTTGTTGATTGGATTCTTCAGTCACTTCCTAACTCATATAGTGAGTTTGTAAGAGAGTACTATATGATGAACCGTAACGTGACCCTTATAGATCTCACCTATATGCTTATTGCTGCTGAATCAGCAATGGTTTGGCGCAATAGAAAAGCAAAGTTGACAATGGCAATGACAGACTTTCTATGATCAAAAAGTTTCATTGTAAGAGAAAAGCAATGTTTGAAGTAGTTCCATGTCCTGTTCCAAGATAGTCAATCTGCTTTTATTGCCAAGAGAAAGGTCATTGGAGATGAAGCTGCCCCATTTACCTAAGAGATCTAAGAGATGGGAGAGTCGAAACGTATGGCTCTAATATAGGTAAAATCCATTAACTAACTCTTTTAAGCTTCTATTCTAGATTCTTAATACATAATGTGATAAGATTACAATTGATGTTTTGTAGGATCGAAGAAAAGAAAGGAAGTTTAAGGGAAGAAGTGAGCAAAATCTAACCATGAAGGAATGGATTTCGATCGCATTTCTCGAAGATTAGATTCTTGAGCTACTACTTAGAGTTAGAATTAGATTGCTAAGAAAGATGTATTAGCATAGTTTTTCAATGAATTGCATTGTACGGACAAATTTTTCCGCAATAAAATAAATTTTAATTTTATATTATTTATTTATCCTTGCAATGGCGTATATGAAAAATTGATGTTTGAATATTAGCAATAATGGATTTGGTTCTTATTTATGTTATTTATGGAAAGTCGAGAATTTACCGGATAGGGAGAGTTTCTCATCGCCCAAGTTTCAATTGGACATAAATTTGGAATCGCGCAACTTGGTTGCACGATGAATGAGAAATTTCATATTTGGAAATTAGACTAATTCATTGACAAAGTGTCAAGTGAAGGACTTGGAGATCGAATACACAAAGCTGCGTGTTGATCAAGTCCACCATAAGAGTAACGAAGATATTCGTCATGATTTAGAAAAGGTTTAGTAAATATGATTATACTTACAAGATTAAGTGTAATTCTGAATTGATTGAAAAATTTTAAATCAATAGCAGAACGAATAAGAAGAATCAAGTAAGTTTCTCCATTCTAAGAAGAAGGGAGAGTATCTTTTACACTTTATGATAAGTCTTAATGATTAAGAACCATATCTCAATTGATCCTCTAAGTGAGTCTTAGTACAATTGTATGTCTAAGAAGAGGAATCAAGAATTGAAGAAATGGTTAAATCAAGAAGTCAATCATACTTCGTTCCAAAAACAAGTCTTAGAGTTAAGATCGTGAAATTGAGTGATAAGTATTAAGAAGGTTTATAATATTCATTGAATGTGGAAAGTTGTGATGTCTTGGATAAGACAAAGACCAACTAGGACCAATTTATGAAGTGTTTTGATAAAAGCTACACCAACTCTTGAATATTTGTTTGTCAAGAAAATGGTTGTTGACAAGAGAATCTTATATGTCAAGGAGTCAGTGGGAGTCTTATTAGTCTTGAAAGGTTTCAAGAACAAATCGAATAAACCTTATCGATCATCACTAGCACACGAGTTGAGGTTTACAACCTATCGTGTTGACATTATTTTGTTTCTGTGCCAATCTAATCGAGTTAATTATGCATGTGAGTCCTATGAGTTCTCATTTGAATGCATAAAAGGCAAGGACCTTGATCAATGGAAAATACATTGATAAGAAAAGGTGAGCTGCTTAACTACTTGGAAGACATGGTGGGCAGCTGTGCTACCATAAGACAAGAAATCGAGATTAAGAAAGTTCGATCCATATGAGTTTGAATTTGTCATGAACTTTGGTTTTAACAAATTCACATGGATAGGAACACATACACCATTTAAATCTAAGTGTCATAACATTTCCTCCTTCATGAAAATGATTGTGAGGAAATGCTTTCACTAAGAAAGATTTTAAGAAGATAGTGATTGTAAAATTGCATTCTCGAATTCAATTATGGTTACGGTATCCCTTTCCATAATTTGAATTGTGAGGTTTGGCAATTAGTCTTAATTGTTTAGACACACATATGAACTATCTAAGGCAAGGGTGTATAAGTTCAAGAAGCCTTGATAAAAGATTATCAAAGCATTAAGTATTAGAAACATGGACTTAAGAAACTCAATAGGTATTGTTTTTCTGAAAGTTAAGATGTTTATGAATACATGTCGAAGCTAGTGCGAGCATAAGTGCTATGTTTTATAATAATCATCATGATAGTGGGAGCATAAATGTTATGATTGTATGATTATTAAGGAAAGTATTGCAAGGTTAGCAATATTAATTATAGAAAACAAGAGTCATACTTTGCAAAGTCGCAATAATTGAAAAGTTGTTTTGCTATAATTAAGGGAGAGAATATTATGCTTCATTTCAAATCTAAAGGCTTAGGTTGAGAAATGTTAATAAATTTAGTCAAAGGTACATAGTATGTTCTTAAAATATCGATTATGATTACGGCATTCCTCTTCACAATTCGAATTTTGAGAACATAGCAAATAAAACATTATGCGTCTTGTCCCATACGCTTCGGGTAAAGGATCGATTGCAAATGCTTTAATGTTTGACCATTCTAAAATTTTCCAAATGTCAAGCGCATTTAGAGGGCCTGGAAAAGGGACTAGAATTGGTTTTGAGTAAAATAATTAAACGACTATCAAAGGACAATCCAAAGTTTGACGAGGATTGGTCGCTTGTGAGTAGTTGGAAGCATGGTATTGAATGGACCATATCGACATAGAAAAGATTCTATTAAGAATGAGTTGTCGTATGGAAATTATGGAAATGTTTCCATATTGAATGGACCATATCGACATCATTACGAATAGATAAGATTCTATTAAGAATGAGTTGTCATATGGAAAATATGGAAGCGTGTCCATATTGGGAATTGAATATTGAAAATCTATGTCTAGATTAGAAACTTTTATGCAAAAGGATGTTCAAAGGAATGTACTTTGAGTGAGAGACATCATATCTAAGGAATTTTCTTGTAACAATCTCCGTTAGAGAACTTTGTAATATCATTGGCAATAGTCTTTGTGACTTGGGTGCAGTGACATTACGAAAGGATCGTTGCATAAAATGTTAGAATCTAGCATACTCTATAAGTAGCAAGAATTTGATATTCTTACACTTATGAAAAAGGATTTGGAGTTGTGAATGAGAATGATTGGAAATGTGTTCAATTTGATCTATTTCACAAAAGTAAGAACCATAGGTCAACATTGTGTGCATGCTAAGAGCATGGGACAAGTGTAATAATTCAAGTAAGAAGTTGATTACCCGAAACGACAATTAATGAGTAATCGATATGGTGATAAATAAAAGGAGTTTCACTTTGCATGTTTTGACTTCCAGAATAATTGAATTTATTAAGAATAATCGAATTATTCGAACGGGCCACAGTCGTTCATATGTTGGAAGTAGATATGAATGAAGACTGTTGTGAATTGGTGTGTGGATTGTCTAAAAGAGTATTAGACATAAGCAAATGTTTGCTGCAACGTTCATGAGTGCTTACGAATATGATTTGAGCATTGGATTAAACCCACGCTCACTTGGATCACTCCATGAATTGTATCACGAGTGATTGGTGAGACGATAACATCTTATATTCTTGAAACCGAGATGTGTGAGTTGTATCTTGCAAATCGGTTGCACATTGATAATATGTAAACGCACTAGTAACTTGGTGTTATAAAACATATTGTTGTGTGTGATTCGGTGAGTGAGTGCAAGCAAGCATTGTATCAATGTTTATCCGTTCCTTTTATCCAAGGTAGGATAAAAGTGATATCTTTGGGCCCCTCTATGATTTTGTGATGACAAACGTAAATGCTCGGCCGGGCTAGGGCTAATTTGATTTGTTCAATTATTCAGTCGTCATAAATCGAGAATCGAGATATAGTACAAAGAGAATGATTTGAAATCATGTCTCATACGATATCTAGAATGGAGGAATATATGATCCCTTATCTAAAGGACACGCGTATCTGATAGGATTAGAGTTGACAGCGGCTTTGGAAAGCTACGATTGCAGATCAGGATCTGAAGTCATATGCAGAATAGTTATTAGACTTATCCAAGTGGGAGACTGTTGGATTAGTGTCTAAGTCCATAACTATTTTGGTATGTACTTGACCCGATGGTGCATGGTCCTTTTGGCTTGCCTTCACCAAAGCAACTTGATAGGATGAATTATGGAGAGAAAGGATTAAATATGATTTATTAATATATTATGAGAATAATATATTAAAGTAGAAATCATATTGTTTAATTAATATTAGTCAATAATCAATTGGTAATTAGTTTTGTGACTAAAAGAGATTAATTAAACTAAAGGGACTGGAATTGTAATTATAAGATAATTGCAATTGGGGCCATGGATTGCCTTGAATTAAGGGGTGGACGAATTCTATGGGGAAACCCATAAGGAAGTTGCCCATGGGCTTGATTAAAGTAGTCTATGGGTTGCTTAGGGCTTAAGCAAACAAATTAGGGTTTCCTTGTTAGATAACCCTAATAGCCTCACTATATATAGAACCCTTAAGGCTCAAAAACGTGGGGGAACTTCTTTTCTAGGGTTAGAACACGTTTTGGGCAGCCTCTAACCTCTCTCCTCTTCATCCTCTTGCTTATGGTGTTTGTGAGCCATTAGAGGAGTGACACTTGTGACTCTAAGCCTTCCAAAGTCAATTCAAGGAGGAATTGGGATTGTTATTGCTACATAACAATCAAGGTACTATCTTAAACCTAATTATATGTTAATATTGATTTCCATATGCTAGAATTAGGGTTTATAGTCTTGGATTCAAAGCATGTACAATAGAGAAACCTAGATCCAAGCATTAGGGTTTGTATGAGCACATAGGATGTCTTATGACCAAAACCCATCATGAATCGAGTCCCATATGCTTCAAACATTTGATCGATTACATATGTCGTAACATTTACACATTCTGATTTTTCCAAGTTCTTTGAGAATTGAGAGGAAAAGAATTAGAATTTTTGTATGATTAGAGTTTTTAAACAACTATCAACAACATTCTAAGGTTTACTGAAGATTGGTTACTTATGGATATTTGGAAGTATGGCATTATTAGGGAGGAGCATAGTGACATGTCTTAGATTGAAATGATTCTTGATTAGAATTGATGGTCATATGAGAATATGAAAATTTTTCCATAATTGGAATTGAATATTAAATCTACATGTGAGTTGGAAACTTTAATGCAAAAGAAGTATTCAAGGAATACCTTGAATTTGAACATTCATTATCATGGAATTGTTTCTAGCAAAAAAGTTTGAATGGAACATTCTAGACAGTGAAAAGAAGGTCAACGCATGTAAGGATGGAATTTCAATACATTTTAGACAATGACAAGAATTTGCAATTATGAAATGAGCATCATTGGAATAGTGTCTAGTCGATCTGTTCACAACGGAAGGACCATAGAGAGGCATAGTATGCATGCTCATAAGATGGCATAACTGATGTTATTTATTTCAAGTGGTTAGTTGGTTACTCAAAACATTATACAATGAATAATGTCATCATTATCATGATGATTAAATAATAGATATTTATTTAAATTCAATAGGTTTGAGTCCATTGTTAATTTATTTATTATTTTGTTTCACTTTGCATGTTTTACTTCATAAATGATTTGATTATTTGAATTTCCACAGTTACTCATACTTTTGGAAGTAAGTAACGAATTAATGGTGTCATGAATCTAATTTTAGATTGTCTATAGAGATTAGACATTATAATGGTTGTTATAATATTCATGAGTACTTAGAAAATGGAGATTTTAAGTATTGGATAAACCAATGCTCAAAGAATTACTTCATGAATTTTATCATGAGTAATTTTGAGACGATAATATCGTATACTCTTGAAATGGTGATGTATGAGTTGTAATTTACAAGTCGTTTGTGCATTCGTATTGCAGAAACACATCAGTAACATGATGTTATAAAACATAGTGTCATGCATGATTTAATGAGTAAAATATATGAGAATATAAGTCGAAGTTTATTCATTCCTTTTTCCCTAACGAGAAAAGTGATATCATTGGCCCCCTAGATGATTTGATGTCGACATCTGAAAATCTTGGGCAAGCCTGGACATAATTGATGTGTTCAATTACTAGTCTAATTTTAGTCGTCATAAATAAAGAAATCGAGAAACAAAAATTTGGACAATAAGATTGATTTCAATCCATGTATGGTGTTCATATGAAATCCTGTAGAATGGAAGAATATTTGATCACTAATCTTAGGACTAATGGCTGATTAGATCAGAGTCTGGAGTTGCACGAGGAAGCATCCTTTGTTGTTAGTTTAGAAGTTATACCTGCAATTGTAGTTATAGACTTATCCAAGTACGAGACTGTTGAACTAGGTGTCCAAGCTAGGAACTAAATTGGTATATACTTGAACTACTGACAAAGTCCTTTTAGGTTTCCCTCAAACCTAGTAACTGAATTGGATGACTTTTGGAGAGAGAGAGAGATAGAGATTGATTTATTGATTTATTATATGATTAATAAATAGCAATCAATGATTTATTATATTATGAGAATGATAAGTTAATGTAACATCGTGTTTTGAGTTACTTTCATTTTTACCCTTATATTGAGATTTATTGCATGTTTGGTCCTTATAATGTAAGACTTGTGGATGGGAGAGGTTGTTATTGCTACTTTTGGATTGTTAGGGTGGAGCCACGTACGCGGTGCGTATGCTATGCGTACGCAATGCGTACACAGTGAAGTCCCAAACCATAAGGATCCTATTTATTAATCATTAACTCCTAACCTTAGCTCCTTCTATCATCCTCCATCCTTTCAGTAGTCCTTACAACCCTAATCCATGTTATGATGAATTTCTAAGCGTGTGTGCATGTTTTGAGCCTTTGAAGAAGAAGGAAGGAAGTATAGACCATCTTAGCATGTTCTTGACCTAGTAAGTCATCCTTTCAGATCTTTGGAGGGGTCTTCATTCAAAAAAAAATGTAGCATTAGGGATTAGTTTCACTCCATGCATTCCTTAGAAGGTCTTAATGCATTAAGATGTTGAGCTAAGTACCTAATAGACATGCAAAGTCATTAAGTTGGAAACCATATGACTCCTAGCGATATTTTGGCACTAGATCTGATAGATAGACGTGAGAACATAAGGCATTAAGCTCGTAATGGAAATTTGAGAGGTTTGGGTGTAAACCCTGCGTACTTGGAGTATGCAACATGTACCAGGTCAACCATCCCATTTATGGTTAGGGCTTCATTACGCCCAGCGTACCTTAGGAGTACGCCCCATGTATGCGTTCTATGTCGACTTGGCTAAGTTGACACGACTATGTTGACTCAGTTGACTAGTTAGCTTTATCCATGTTTCACTAAGGCTAATTTAGGAAATTGTGATTATTTTATCAATGGGAAATGTTTGGTCATTTAGGACTTAGGTGGAGCCAGTATTCAGGATCAGAGTATCGATTAATTTTCTTTTTCAGGATGTGAAGTAGGTCTTCTTCATTGTACTTATGAGTCGCAGGCACCTAGGCTAGCCTAGTGGATAGTATATCCTGTTACATGATAGTATGTTGTTATGATGTATAGATCTGTTAGATCAGTATCCTTGTATATAGGAAGTTAGCATGTGGTAGTGATCTGTGAATCTGCCTGTTTGTTAGATGCATGGTTATATGCTTATTTATTATGTATATGCCAACATGATATGGCTGGTTGGGTTGAGGCAGACCTGCTTTCTGCTGAAGGCTAAGATACCCAAGGCAGTCCAGATGGACTATAGGCCCCGCAAGGACGTCCAGTAGTCCAGGCCGAAGTCCCGACAAGCGGTCTAGATAGGCTTTAGGCCCTGTGCAGTAGTCCAGTCATGTCGAAGGGTCAAGAGCGGTCCAGATAGGTTGTAGGCCCTGCCAGGCGGTCCAGTCAGGCTAAAGGCTCGATTGTGCATGTTTTTTTGATATATTGTATTTTGTGGTAATTTAGGAGAACTCGCTAAGCATTGGCTTACGATTTTTAGTTGTTGTTTTAGGTATTTTTGATGATCGCGGGAAGGCGAAGGTGTGACTGTACACATCTTCTTTTTATGGCTTTATGATATTGGAATACTCTCATATGGATAAACAATTTGGAAAAAATGATTTTTTAAATATTTTTTTACTATGGGTGGTTTTTTAAAGTTTATATTTGTTGTGATTTTTAGGATGTTACAAGTTGGTATCAGATCCTTGGTTTGAGTGAACTGGAGGAACACCTGTGTGAATCCAGTCTCAAACTAAGGAAATGAAAAGGATTAAAAATGATTTTCAAAATTGTTTTCAAAATAATCAAGAAAGGATGTGATGTGTATGATCAGTCGGGGATAGTATGTAGACCCCAAATTGCCACACTATTATTTGATATTGTGATATGTTAGAACAACATGCTAATGATAGGATAGGGTCTTTGGGAATTGCATGATAGAATTGGCAGATTATATGATGCATGATAGCTTAGGGTTTTCCTTATATGAAATTGCCATCGTTACTGTGGTAGCTTAGTGTAAGCATCAAAATTATAGATAACTAGGATTTTATAGCCGATGATTGTTTGCTCTAGCCTTATTTCCTATTCCTTTTTTGGTTTTTATATTAGGGTAGAATCAAGTATCCGAATGTATATATGATCCAGTGTTATGTCTGATTAGCATACACGAATGTTGTAGTGTTAGTGGAAGTTTCACAGATGAGTTATGTGGGGTTAGCCGACTAGTCGTGGAATGTCCAACCTTTCTCTAAGAAGCGAGAATATGGTATATGTTCATTTCTGTGAGTGTTGTAAGTGTGGTTGTCATTATCCTCTAAGACAAATACGGTTAGGAGTTGTTTCCCATGATATGATATGAGTTTATATGATATCTCCCTGCTTTATTTTTAGTATGGCGGTTCAAGGCAATTTTAGTCGATATCCAAATCAAGAGTCGGGACAGGTAGCCAGGATAGGCCGGGATTCACTGATGATCGAGTTAGGGAGATCATTCGAAAGGAGGTTGTATCTATTTTCTAAATGTAGATACCAGAGTTGTTTGGTTCTATAAAGACCACTATGATGGTATTTGTGGACGATTTGTATGTTGTACTTTCTGAGACTGCTACTGCTACAGCCACCACAACCATTGCTGCCTTGGGGATTGGCACTGGGAGAGACTTCCAGTACTGGGACTTCGACAAGAAGGTCAAGTGTACTCTGAACCTTCTTCGGTCCGGAGCAAAGGATTGGTGGATGTTGGTTACTAGTTTATACAACCCAGAGTTACGAACTGCAGTTTCATGGGAGTAGTTCTCTGATATGTTCCATCCAGATACGTTCCTTTGGTATAGCGGGAAAGGCTAGCCCAGGAGTAGATGGATTTAAGGCAGAGGACCGACTCGGTGATGGAGATCACCAAGATATTTACAGAGAGAGTTATGTTTTGCCATGATTTTGCTGCTTTTGAGCAAGCTCTGATGACTCGGTACTTGAGCATGCTCAAGACGGACATCTGCTAGTTCATATCTACTTAGCGCTATAGATCACTCCTTGATTTATAGGATATTGCGAGGCGACGTGAGATCGAGATGGAGCTCCAGGCGAGGGAGCAGATGCAGGCCCCGACGCAGTCGCATCCTTCTTCGAAGCGGTTCAAGGGCAATGATGTTAGGTCTACGATTCAATGTGCTTGAGTTTTCTTGTCAACTTGTTTCTGGATGCCACAAATGTGATAGGAAGGCCACTCTGCGAGGGATTTTCTCCATTCGGCCCCAATATCGAGTACCTGGATTTATTACCACTATGATCAAGTTAGCCATATTAAGGTCAAGTTTCCATTGCTTGCCGCCAAGCCGACACAGACCATGCGGCAGCCACTTTGAGGATCACCGATGGCCGTCAGGGGAGGTAGAGCCCCCGAAGGCTCGAGGTTGTGTTGTTTAGCTCACTATTGAGGAGGCCATATTAGTGCCAGACGTTGTGACCAGTACTATTGAATCATAAAAGTGACCCTCTTAAACTTGACCTACGACAGCCCCTTGAAGATCCGCAGTCAAGTCAGTTCAGCAACCGCATCGGAAGTCATCATTATCAGCAGTTCACTATCTAGTTTTCTTAGAATACTCATTTTTATCCAGTATGCCTTGCATGGCTACGCTTAGATAGTTGAACAAGTGTAACCTTTGAGTCTCTATATATAGAACTCAATCTTTCTCAAATTAATAAGCATCTGATAACACTTCGCATTCTAAATCTCATATATTGTGTTATTACTCTCATCTCTTTCTTACTCTCCAAACTCACTATATCATAATTGAACATCATCTCTCTTCGGAGCAAGTCATTCTTGACTTAATCTCTAAGTTTGATCTCATTTACTAACTTGGTTTGAATGCAATCCTTGTTAAGGATCAACTTACGTGTATACTTGATATAATATTTGCTGTCATTATATTTCCTTACATTTTCGCATCTAACTCACTAATTATCTAACTCTAACTTACTGTTATTATTGTTGACTTTTTAGATCCTTTGAGATAAACTATTCCACAACTATACTTTTTCTAACATTTGTTCAAGTGTGGCTCGAGTTTTTCTCTCAACAATTGGTATCAGAGCCAAGGTGGTTGCCTTTTGAAGCAAAACTCTGATTTTCAAAAAGCCTCATATACCACTGATGCTCATATCTTTTAAATAAAAAAAAAACTTTTCAAAACAAGGAAATATGGCATATGCATTATCTCTTAATGTATCAAACAATGTTGGTGGTTCGAATAGAGCACCAATACTTGTGGCAAATGAATATCATCACTGGTCTCTAAGAATGGAAATATACTTAAGGAGACTTGGAAGAGACATATGGAGATTTGTAGAAGAAGGACCCCATGTTCCTGTTCTTACTCCAATACAAACCGATGGAGCAACAGCCAGACTAGGAGGAGGTCAACCAACATTGAATCGTCCCACCAAGGACAATCTTGAAAAAATGGAAAATGATGCTATTGCATTTTATGAGATTTCTAGTGGAGTTGCGCCTAACAACTTCGACATAATCATAAATTGCAAATCTGCAAAGGAGATTTGGGATGTTCTCAAAAAGTCTGTATGAAAGAACTAAACAAGCTCAAGACAAAGAGCTTACTACTGTACTCAATGAGTTTAACAACTTTAAAACTCATGTGTGTGAAAGTTTGGAGGATTCCTTTAAAAGGTTTGATCTGATAGTCACCAAGTTATCCAATACTGGTCTGATCCGAAGCAACCATGAAACAAATCTTCAGTTTCTTAATGGTTTAGGAAGATACTAGACAACTGCTATAATGACTGTTCAAGGGGATAGAAAAATCCACTCTCTTTCTCTCTACAAGCTATATGGTGAACTGCAAGCTCACGAGTCTACAGTACTCAAAGACTATGCAGACTTCGGTGGTCCACTTGCTCTCATGGCATAATCCCCTCACTCTCAGTCATACTCCGCTGTGTATGACAACCCTCTGCAGTCATATGAAGCAGACTCAGAGTATGATGCTGAAGAAGAATTTTAGAATGCAATTGCTCTTGTCAGCCAACAGTTCAACCAATTACCACCTTCATTCCGAAAGAACCAGCAATACAACAAACCACCTTTTAACCGTAATCTTAACTCTCAAAAAAATCACTCTCGTTTCACTAAAAAAACTTACCCATCACCACAGTCTCAAAATACTCAACCCGAGGAGGCACCGCAGTCCATCCAAACTATAGACGCTAGTACTCCTTTAGAAGATAAAAGTGATATTGTGATATGTCACAAGTGCAACAAAGAAAATCATTTTGCCAAAGTCTACAAGGGAAATGTTGTTAAAGATAGAGCATTCTATCTAAGGATGGCTCAAGAGATGGAAGAAAAGGAAAAAGGAAGAGCATATGTTGCTCAAGTTAAAAGAGACCATCAAGTTTGGTCCTCGGGGGATGAAGATGAGGACATCAACAACATCAAAGGAAAGGGAAATAAATGTACGCTTGCAATTGCTGATGAGGATGGCTCCACAAAGACGGAGAAGAATTACTGCTATATGGCTAAAGATGGGACACTCAACATCGTCGAATAGGTAAAAATTATGATCCAAACTCTAAATTATAGCATGTATGATTGTCAGCCCTTCATAGACAACCATAATGACACATGTGTTGCCATCCTTACAGACTATGAGAAAGCATTAGACGAGAAGAACATTGCGTCCCAAGAAATGTTTCACGTAAGAGGACGACTGGATAACAAAAGACTCAAAAATGGCTATGATAGAAAAGGACTTAACGTTAGAGAAAGATGCAACAATGTTAAGTTAAACACAGTTAGAAATAGCTTTGAATCAGAGATATTTAGCTCAGAGTGAAATTGTACGCTTAAATATTTTAATACAAAAACTGTTTAATGAAAGTGAAGCCATCGAGAATCTTGTTAACAATGGGATTACTGATAATACTTACAATTAGCATTGGTCCAATGGGTACACTACCACAATGGACTCATCACCTCGATTCAATAAGGACCGTCCCTACATCCCTCCTGGCCGTGAGTTTATGTTTCCGGTCAATGAAAAAACATTTACTGAAGATATCAAATTTCACATTGTTAGACTTCATGATCTGAGTAACAATTGTGTTATCGAAGAAATTCTTCCTGAATTGTCTAATCCTGTAGACAACACAACTATTCCTAGTTCTCAGACTTCATCAATCGTTGATGAGGAAATTTTCTGGGAAGGTCCCGAAGTCTCATTAGACTTACCGTCTCTGTCGTCTAACCACAATATCCCTTACTGCCGTCATGAACCTTAGTTTGTCCATTTACCTTCCGTCAACTGTCACACCAATGTATCCACTCAGACTTATTATGCAATTGTTCAAGGCTCTAAACTGTAGGCCTTAGTCAAAAGTATTGTGACCATCCAACAAATTCATCATGAATTACCAATCGAAAACATTGAAGTTGGTTAATGTTCCCTTAATCCTGAACTCTCTAGTTCGGATGAATCAAGTCCTCGTTTTTAAAAATTACCAAATGTCTCAAGGAAACCGCAACTAAATGTCACTGACTGCGGTTCTCCTAAAACCAAGGTGAGAAAGGCTTTAAAGTAAGAAATTCGATCCCGTGTGCAAAAGCAGGAAAATATTTCAAAACAAAAGCAACTTGTCGAAATTCCAAAGCCTAGAAGTCCAGAAAAACTTGTTTTCGCAAATTATTTGACCAAAAACTCTGCAGTCAAGAAAACGAAGAAAAAGAATGTACAGTTTCTAAATCCATTTCAAATCCATCTGACACAACCCAAAAGAAAGTAAAGTCTTTTCGAAGTAACGGTTTTCAAATCTATTCCTTAGATAACCGAAAATGGAAGGTTATTTTGCCAACTCCAGCACTCTTAAAGTCACATCAAAGTTTTAAGAAATCACTTCACAAAAGGTCTACACGTGCTTTTACAGCTGTGAAATCTGCTTTTTCAAATCCTACGGTCAGACCTCATAACCCTCGGACTGGTCACAAACATACTTCCTCACAAAGACCACTGGCTAAACAAAAGTTCAAATCAAATGTCAAAAGTCCAGTTTGCAAATGTCAGTGTCAAAAGTTTTCTTCTCATATCAAATCACGATCTTTTAAAAAACGTCGTATCTTTTCTCAATCTCACAAAACTCCAAAAAATCTCAAACACCCAGGACTGGGTCTAATAGTTGACACAAAACATATCCCTGCAACCTCGTATCATGCATCAATAAAAAACTCTTATGTTACCCCAGGCTCCAAACTCATTTGGGTGCCTAAACTGACCGTTTAATTCTCTGGCATTGTGCAAGGAGGACCGAGAAGAAGAATGGTTGATCGACAGTGCCTGCTCCTTACACATGACTGGAAGGTTAGAATACCTTCGGGATTTCAGGATAATTTGTAACAGGGGTAATGTCACATTTGACAACAACGCGAACGGGATCATCTGAGGTTACAGTGTTCTTACTACTAGAAACTTTTCACTTGAAAAAGTAGCCTACGTAGAAGGCCTCAAACACAATCTCATTAGTGTTGGCCAACTATGTAAGGCAAGCCATCGGGTTGAATTTGAGAACTAATTTTGCTACATAATGAAAAGCGATTGGGGCACTTGTCTTATCAAATCCAGATCCGAAGGTACTATCTATCCTTTGGATGTCTCCCTGATCATCGGCAAACTGCAGTTCTGTTTCCTATCAAAAGCCATATTCGAAGTTAGTTGGCTCTGGCGTCGTAAGCCTGCTCATCTCAATTTCCGGCATATTAAGAACCTGGTCACAAGGGAACTTGTCTGAGGTCTCCCTATTCTTAAGTATCACAATGACACTCTCTACCCTGCATGTGAGTGTGGCAAACAGTCCAAAGCAAGTCATCTTATGGTGATCGACTCCTCAATCTTAGAACCACTGGAACTTCTCCATATTGATCTCTGCGGTCCATCCACCATAGCCAGTCTTCACCATAAGAAATTCATACCGGTTATAGTAGATGACTTCACACGTTTCACATTGGTCTCCTTTCTTAAACTCAAGTCAGAAACACCGCATGCACACATAAATTTTATCAAGGAGATAGAACTTCAAATCAAACTACCAGTGTGTCGCATCCGTAGTGATAATGGAACCGGGTTCACTAATCATCATCTCAATAGTTTCCTGATTTCCGAGGGCATAAGTCACAATTTCTCAGCTCCATACACCCCACAACAGAATGGAGCAGTAAAGCGAAGGAACCACGCTCTGGTACAAGCAGCCATATCTATGCTCAATTTTGCCAACCTTCCTCTTTACTTCTGGGCCAAAGCAGTGGCCACAACCTGCTTTTTGCAGAACTTAAGCATCATATGCAAATGTCATAGCAAAACACCGTATTAAGGTCTCAACAACAGGAAGCCTAATGTTCGTTTCTTTCACATCTTTGGATGCAGATGTTTTGTGATGAACAATAAGGATCATCTCAACAAGTTCGTACCAAAATCTAATGAAGGCATCTTTCTTGGTTACTCAAGAAACAAAGTAGCCTATAGGGTTCTCATAAGATGTACGAGACTAATAATCGAAAGCTTTGATGTGAAGTTTGATGATTATTATGTACACAACACTTCTCCTTCCACCGATACCAAATCAATCATGGAATGTGATGTTCTTGACTCTGCGGGTCCACTAAAGATAGTTGAAGTTAACTATGATGATCTCTTCAATCCCATCAAAACTGCTAAACTATCTGAAATTATTGTGTCTCCTGAAGCTCAAATGCAGCATGCTGAATTATCTAGTCCTATGCCATCCAATGATGTGTCACTAAATACTTCCACCTTGCCAGTTGAGGGGGAAAACTCAACTCCAGATCGTATTACAACCATCGAGGTTGATGTATTAGAAGAAGCAGCTCCAATGCCTCTCCACAGAGGATCTCAACCACCAAACGTTTCTTCGGACTAGGATGAGGAAAACATAGAAAATATCGACACCAGAACTAACCCAAGATTTCTCTTAATTCCAACAATTCAGGGGGAACTTTCTCACGCTCAAGAGGATTTTCAAGCAGCAATCCAGGGGGAACCACTTCCAATAGAAAATGCTAATCTCGCTCCAACAGTCCAAGATGACTCCTCAGGGTGCTCTCAAATCCAGGGGGGACTACTATCTCCAACCACAGGATCTTCCAATATTGAAGATATTCCCTCTACCGCAGCTGCTGATCATCTGCAACCCCGTCTTCACGTATTGACGAAGGACCACCACCGGGTCAAATCATCGGCAACCCATGCGCAGGTATCCAACTCGATCTTCCAAGGATTTATCTGATGATTGTAACTATGCAACATTTATGTCCTCGGTCGAGCCCCGAACAATCAAAGAAGCATTACTAGAAGTAGACTGGATATCCGCAATGCAAGAAGAATGTAACACCATGAAATTTGAACAATTTTTCACTTTTGAAAAACCATAGAATATCATTCACAATCATTTTAAAAACATTGTATCAACATTGTATCAGTACAAAACCAAGAGATCAATATATATAAACGCCAATGTGCGTATGTACAAATCATGTCGGCGCCTTCCCGCGCTCATCACTGGTACCTGAAACACATCACACAACAACTGTAAGCATAAATGCTTAGTGAGTTCCGCAAAATACTGCATACAACACACACGCCACTTGAGGCTATAATACGACCCTCTGGTCGATGTGTCTTAGCGGGACCCTCCAGTCCCGTAGCTCGTTGGACCCTCTGGTCCGGTCATAGCTTGTTGGGCCCTCCGGCTCGGTCTGTATCGTTGGACCCTTTGGTCCGGTCTATAACCTCATACAACACACATATAATCACATAGCACATAATCTTATACATAACACATAAGACCCTTTGGTCCACACATAATACCACTCTAGGTAACGTATAGTAAGAAGACTCACCTCGGTGTCTCGGTAAGTCTCTGACTCGGTAGAAATGTGATCTAGCCTCCGCCTAATCACATAAAGTAAATACTCTCATAAATACAACTATAGTCAACCCTAAAAGTCAACAAAGTCAACGGTCAAACTTTGACCCGACTCGTCGAGTGCACTAGGTCGACTCGGCGAGTCTACACGTGTCCAGCGACTCTCTTAGTCCCTCTCTTGGCACGTCGAGTACTTCCCTGACTCGAAGAGTTACACCTGGCATGAATCGTGGGGCCAACCCGACTCAACTCGGCGAGTTTTGCCTTGAACTCCAATCCCCCTAACTCTCCCTGACTCACCGAGTTAATCCCCAACTCGGCAAGTCTACTCACTGAGTGCTTTATAGGAAACCCTCATCCTACTCGTCGAGTCTGTTCCTCGAACTCGGCGAGTTCATGCCATGCACAAACTCTACAGGCCTCCTGAGGTCAAATCTATTCCATACATTCATAGATCTGGCCTTCCCAAGCATGATAAACACGTAAAGTTCAGACCTTAACACTCATATAACATCTAAATGGTCTAACTTGGTGATTTAGCCCCAAAAATGACATCTCAAGCTCATGGCTCCCAAAATCACTCATAAAGCTCCACGGGTTAAGGTCTCTGGACCTCTTTGGGTCCAGATCCAAAACATAAACTCGAGAAGGGACCAAATGCTCCACTTATCCAACCTCTAAAAGGGTTAGAAAACCCTAACACTAAGAATCAACACAAAAACTGAAGAAGGTCCGAGCAAAATACCTCAATACGATCTCTATGAACTCAGAAATCACCAAAATCACACCTACTTCAGCCTCCTCTTGCCTTGGTCACCTCCTTCTTGCAAAACACTAACAAAAGGATCAAGAATGGCCTCTCCTTCCTCACCAACACTCTAGATCTCTTAGGGTTTCTCTCTAGGGTTTTGTGGCCTCAAATAACGGCCCTAAGGGCCTTTAAATACGTCTCAAACCCTGGAAATTAGGGTTTCATTAAATAGCGTGGACTCGCCGAGTCCACTCATGAACTCACCGAGTCTAGCTGTGAACTTGGATATGAATCCGCGACCATACTCGGCGAGTTTAGACGCCTACTCGCCGAGTCTCCTCGAAACTTCTAAAAATAAAAGAATAAAATATAATACCTTGGAATCCGGATGTTACAAAGAACTAGAAGAATTCAAAAGAAACAACGTCTGGCAACTCGTTCCAAAGCTGCAAGGTCACAATATTGTTGGTACTAGATGGGTGTAGAAAAACAAGTTGGATGAATCCAGTGCGGTCGTCAAAAACAAAGCAAGGCTAGTTGCCAAGGGATATAGTCAACTTGAAAGTATTGACTATGATGAAACGTATGCTCCAGTGGCACGAATGGAAGCCATCCGAATCTTCTTAGCATACGCAGCTCATAAGAACATCAAAGTACATCAAATGGATGTGAAAAGTGTTTTTCTCAACGGTGAATTAAAAGAGGAGGTTTACCTTCAGCAATCTATGGGCTTCGAAAGTCTTGAATTCCCAAACTACTCCCTCAAGCTTGAAAAAACTGTCTACGGTCTAAAGCAAACTCCAAGAGCATGGTACGAGACACTCTCTGAATTTCTTGTCTCGTCTAAATACAAAAGTGGAGTGATTGAACCAACTTTATTTAGAAAGGCTAATGGTAATCACCTTATGCTTGTACAAATATATGTGGATGATATCATCTTTGAATCAACTGATCAACGGTTAGCGGATGAATTTGCTAAGCTCACGACCAACAAGTTCAAAATGAGCATGAATAAAGAGATTAACTTCTTTCTACGACATCAAGTAAAGGAAATCCCTCAAGGAATATTCATCCATCAGGAGAACTACACCATATAACTATTGAAGAAATACTTGATGGACAATTTCTCTTCGGCCAAGGTTCTCATGGCCTTCAGATATAAGATATCTGTTGATCCTTCCAATGAATCGGTGGATCACAAGACTTGTAGAGGAATAATTGGCTCATTGATGTACCTCACCGCAAGCCGACCAGATATTGTCTTTGCAACAGGTGTATGTGCAAGGTACTAGTCTGATCCAAAATTGTCACACATGACTGCAGTAAAGCAGATTCTACAATACTTAAAGGGTAGTAAGACCCTTGGTCTATGGTATCCCATAGGAAATGACTTCAGCCTAAAAGCATTCACTGATGCGGATCATGCTGGATGCAGACTAGATCAAAAAAGCACTTCAGGTGGATGTCAATTTATGGGTGGAAGACTCGTCAACTAGTCATCAAGAAAACAAAGTTGTGTATCATTGTCTACCGTAGAAGCTGAATATGTGGCCGCAGGCAGCTGTTGTTCACAAGTCTTATGGATGAAAACACAAATTATGGATTATGGATACAAAATGTTGTGTATACCAGTTTATTGTGACTCTGAAAGTGCCATAGCGATTTCTCACAATCCTATTCATAACTATAAGACAAAGCATATTGAACTACAATATCACTTCATCAAAGACCACATCCTAAAAGGTAACATTGAACTAATTTTTGTTCATACTCATGAAGAGGTTGCTGATTTATTCACAAAGGCAATTGACTCTACAAAACTCAACAATTTCATACAAATGTTTGGAATGATGAATCCGGACCAACTATTCTTCTTGAATTAATAGGTACCATAGACCAATCTTGGTATCTGATTGTGGTGCTAATTAAATTTATTTATGATCGATAGTTTTGGTGTATCCCAAGTATCGTAGTATATTCTATCTATTGTAGTATCCCTCTTACACCGCAACTATATATCATATCTATCTTTCAATGTTCCTTATTGATTGTTATTACTAATTTTGGTTCAAGTGTTCTCCTCAGCTCTTCTACTGCAGTTATCAAACCATCCATCCACATTGATAAAAGATCCATCGGCAATGAAGTCTCAATCTGCAATGAAGTCTCAATCCGTAATGAAGTCTCAATTTCTCATCAACTTCATAAGTTCTTGAAACGTTGTGTGCTATTTATTGATCCTTCATTAAATAAGAAAAACATGCTAAAAAAACTTTCTTGGTGTAGCATACAATCGTTTCAATTCTACTTTTCAAATAAACCTTGTGTCAGACGTACTCTAGGTATGATGACAAAAAGAACAGTTTTCCATAAATATTTCTTTTTAAGAAATCCTTTTCCTCTAAACTATCGCTTCCTGTTACCCCAAAACGTCAAATCCGTTACATATTCCTCCTTTATACAACAGATTAACCCCCTTACCACACGTTCTTCAGACATGATGGTTTAGGGACTGACATTTCGTTAAATGCAACTGCTTTTGAAAATTTTAAAAATAAAAAAATAAAATAAAATAAATCTTTTAATGATCTGTGGATGAGATTGCTTTGAAATAAAAAAAAAAAAAACAAAACGTTTTATTTTACCTGACTCTACTTAGGGTAAAATCAATTAAGTTTTAATCCGCCACTATAAAACTCTATTTTTCTTCCCAAGAAAGGTTTACGCTTTCTGAAATCTCTCAAGAAGAACTTCATCTTCTTCATCTTCTTGCACTCAGTTTTTCAGCAAGATTCTTCGAACCTTTTTTCAAAATGGTGAAATCGGTTATCTCCAAGAAACACTCCAAAACGTCTGTCTCTGTTCACCCAATTGGTCCAGACTCTACCTCAAGAAACCAAATGCTAACGATTGCGTCAAGAAATTTTCGGGCAATGTTTGATGTGGATTCTTTTTACAATGATTCAATCAAGTTGATGATCAAGTTCTTGTTAAATCATCCATTGTCCGGTCCTTTTGACGCTTTCACAGACGTGGTACCACTGTCCACACTCTACAAATGTGCTTTCACTACATATTGCCCCCTCAAAAACCTTCAGGAGGTGCATCTGAATCTGGTGAATGATTCATTGGTTATTCTGACCAAAGAATTTTTTTCAACTCCATTAATCTATTAGTTCATCCTTGAACAAAGTTCTTCACCCCAAGCACAACCGCTATCTTGTCTGTACTTTACCAGATGGGTTACAAAAACAAGCTCAAAAGTGTAGGCGAATTCAAGAAGAATCAGTTGTATGCGGTATGGCAGTTCGTATGCCACTTCGTAATATGCAGTCTGCCTGGCAGGAAGGGAGGCACTGATAACATGGTCCTCAAACTGTTAGAGTTGGTATTGAGCATCTTCACTAGTAACAATGTCAACTATGGTCAAATTTTGTGGGTTTACTTCATGCAGTACATTCCCAAAGAAAGTCTAATAGAAAGTCCTACCGAACTCACATTTGCAAGATTCTGGTCTCTATGTATCTCCGATCTAAATGCTGATGCGGGTCTGAGCATGGGAAAAGATGTCAACCTCTTCATCACCAAAGATCTTAAAAGGTACAATCCCTCTAAAGATTAATCAATATTTAGATCCATTACACGACTACCAATCCACATTTTGTCCACACTTGGACTTGAAAGCACTAATGTCACAGATCACTTAGAGGCTACGGAAGGTATTGACCCATACCTAGCTACCCCACCTCTACATAGTCAGAACATAGAAACCTCAACCCCACCTATCAATCCTGATAGTACCAAAGCCCCATCCTCTACTAATCTATCAAACTTACCTTTATCGCAAAGGGTAAAGAAGGTTGGCTCAACGAAACAAAGCCCCCACAACATCTCTAAGAAACATGGAACCCCAAAGAAGAAAGATGGTCTCAATCACATTGAACCATCAAAGAAAAGGAAGCTCAAACCAATTGTTCCTTCAACTGACGAATCTGATGATGATTCTGATGATGACGCACAACCCATTGCAATCCTCAATAAACAAAAAACCAAATCCACTAGCCAAATGCATGACCGGACAGATACCACAGCCTCTCAAAAGGCTCTGGTAGTCCTTGGGGTGGCCGCAGACCCATTGAACTCATCCATCGAATACCACTCAAACACAGAAAGTGTGTATGTTTTAACTATTCATGGAGAATCACCCCCAGCTTAATCCCAAGGGTATGGAACTGGTTGTCGCCCTAACATCCATGAACCCGAGGGACACCTTGGTGCAATTTCAAGGAATTGACGATATTGATCTTAATGACTCATTGAGTACTTACAAACCATCTAACGAAGTTGAAGCAAAGAAATATGCTACTTTCTGTAGGGCATTTCAAGCAAGAAAGGACCGTCAAACAAAGCAGCTTCAACAAAAACAACTAGAAATTCAAACTATGGCGAAGTACTGGGCAGACACAATTAACAACGCCAACGCCAACACCATTACCACTATTCTGTAAGTGCAGGAGTGGATGTCCAACGTGGTTGAGACAGTCCGCAACGTTCAGACCACTCCCGGTGATCAAGGTACTTCAAGAATCCCTCCAACTCCAAATGCTCAAACTTCTCAAGACGATGGCACCGCAATCGAAGTCAACTCCACACCTACATTCGGGCTCGATGACTTTGATCTCAATGAGGTAAATCAACCTGCTCCTTCTAATGAAAATTTAATGATATTTGACGAAGAAGAAGCTTCAAGTGGCTCTCAACACTCCACCTCCAAGCCCAAAGAGAAGAAGAAAAAGAAGAAACTGGTTGTCTCAAGGAATGAATTTATGAGTCTACAAGCCAAAGTAGAATAGATTCTTGCTGCAGTCAGGCCCACTCAACCGCAAGCTGAAGACATTCCAGGACCGCAATCCTTAATTGAAAGAATCAAATGACTGGAAACTCGTGAACGACTGGCTGCTGAACGAATTTCTCTGAATGTTCAAATGGGGATTCGTTCTTTAGACACAAGTCACAAGGCTAACCATCAACAATTTATGGCTACTATGGAGCGCCTCATCTCTGAGGTATCTACAATCAAGGCAGACCTTCAAACTACCATTGCGGATCAACCAACACACTCAAAGAAGCTGATAGATGAAACTCATACTACCTATGACTCCACCATATAGGTCCTTGAATCTATGATCAACTGTCTTTGACGTTCACTATCTTAAAACATTCATGGTCCAAAGATCATTCAACTTACCAAACAGATTCATCACTTACTTTTTAACACCACCATTCCCAACAATCAGCAAGTGGCTGATGCACTTAAAGATCAATTGGACAATGTGTGTGCTAAAGTCGATGGTCTTCAGCAATGGCTTCAGGAATCCCCGACTCTGCATTCCTCAAGAGGGGGAAGTGAAGAAGACTATCATTCAGGGAGCATCTCTCATCAACATAGAATCTCTCATGTTATTAATGCAAGAACTCCTTCACCGTAACATCAAACTCCACCACAATCAATCACCAATGCAACAGGAAAACATTCAAGAAGAAGATCCTAAGCGACCGGAAACTCCTCCCCGCTTCAAATATTTAGCATCCAACACGTCATTAGAACACTGAAATGACTCTCCCACAAGAAAACGAAAGAAAGCATACTGGAAAGCATCCAAATTTGCTGAGCTTATCTGGAGAGCAAACGGATTCGACATCACCATGGATGAATCCTTAGTCAATTCTTGGATCAACCCTCACTGCTGATTGATGGATGATGACTACAAACCCAACCTTACCTTTTTTGAACCCCCATCTTATGGTTACTGGGATGTTCCAATATCCCCCAATGCAAAATACTTCATTGTATTTGAGTAATTTGACCGCAACTTAGCTGATCACAAGAGACTACCCATGGTATTTTGAAAGACTCAATCGATTCCATGCCAAACATGCTTCCTCAATAGAGAAAATCTAGTCTAACGACAAACCATCCATAGTCAAGAACTTCAAACCCTAGAAATTCATGAAAGCTGACTTCATCTAGTATACTCTCACAAGAAGGAATCCAGAAGAAGTCTTCATGATAGCCAAGTTGTTCCAAAACACAGCAGAAAATTATCCAAAGATGAAGATAGAATTTGAAAGGGAAAGCACATTCCTAAGGGAAATCATCTGTGCCTTTGCAAAGAATGATGCAAACATCCACCCTGTCCTGGCCAAAAAGTTTGATCTACCACAACTAGATCTTGCACCAATGTTAACTAAAGGATATCAAGAGAGATCTCTGGGTGCAACAAACTTTCCATATCTTGAAGTCATTTTCAAAAGGAAACTCAATGAAACCAAGTATTTCATCCCGATAACTGCCATGAATCATCTCATAATGAAGCAAATTGAAATTTGTCGAACCGCAGTTCAAAAGTCCAAACACATAACTGCTGAAATCAAGTTCGAAATTTTAAGAAGGATCACCTGGTTAGAAAATATAAGAAAGTTTTGGTGGATCCTAATCAAGTTCCTAAAACTTGATAACTGAAGAAAAAGTTGAAGAGGTCACTTAGGTGGAAATTGTTGAATCATAAAAGTGACCCTCTGAAACATGACCTACCGCAACCCCTTGAAGATCCACATTCAAGTCAGTTCAGCAACCACATCCTAAGTCATCATCATCAGCAGTTCACAATCTAGTTTTCTTAGAATACTCTCTTTTATCCAGTATACCTTGCATGGCTACATTTAGATAGTTGAACAAGTGTAACCTTTGAGTCTCTATATATAGAACTCAATCTTTCTCAACTTAATAAACATCTGATAATAATTTGCATTCTAAATCTCATATCTTGTGTTATTACTCTTATCTCTTTCTCACTCTCCAAACTCACTATATCATAACTAAACATCATCTCTCTTCGGAGCAAGTCATTCTTGACTTAATCACTAATCTTGATCTCATTTACTAACTTGGTTTGAATGCATTCCTTGTTAAGAATAAACTTACGTGTATACTTGATATAACACTTGCTGTCATTATATTTCCTTACATTTCCGCATATAACTCTCTATTTATCTTACTCTAACTTATTATTATTATTGTTGAGCTTTTAGATCCTTTGAGATAAACTATTCCGCAACTATACTTGTTCTAACATTTGTTCAAGTGTGTCTCGAGTTTTTCTCTCAACATGTATGTTTCTATTTATTGTTCAGTTAATTCTTTTTATGGTATGCTTATGTTTATACTGCTAATAGGTACATTGTTAGTGAACACTTTTCCTGCTCTTGGGTTATTTGACTTGGGTGCGAGTTGGTCCTTTGTGTCTTAATCTTTTAGTAGGTATTTTGGTGTGCCCCTTAATGAGTTGGAGTGTCCCTTGCAAGTTTCTATCGCCAATGAACAAGGGGTTTCTACATCCATAGTGTATTGTGGCTGTGTATTGGAGATTTTTGGGGTGCCCTATCTGATTGATTTGCTCCTTATCCTCATGGGGGATGTTTGCGTGATAGTGGGGATGGATTTTATGAGTAGGTTCAGTGCTATGATCGATTGTGAGGGTCAGCGAGTGGTAGTTCGAACCCCAAGTGGGGGAGAAATAGTTATATATAGAGAGGGTACCAGGGTTGGTTCAGGGTTTTGTTTAGCAGCCAAGGTGTGATACTATATTCAACATGGGTGTGAGGGTTATCTGCCTTATGTGACTGACACTCAGGTCAGGGAGCAGAATTCAGTATCAAAGGTATTGGTTGTGAGGGAGTTTACCGATGTTTTCCTCGAGGAGTTTCCCGGTGTGCCTCCTGAGAGGCAGGTTGAGTTTATGATTGATCAATTGCCAGTTGTAGCTTTGATTACCAAGGCGTCATTCATCTTGGCAATGCCTTAGATGAAGGAGTTTTCCTCTCAGCTTTAGGAGTTGTTAGGCAAGCAGTTCATCAGACCTAGCAGTTTACCCTGGGGAGCGTCGAAACTGTTTGTCAAGAAGAAGGACGGTTAACAGCGGATGTGCGTTGATTATCGGGAGTTTAACAAGTTAATGGTGAAGAATTGTTATCCCCTTCTATGGATTAATAAACTCTTTGATCAGTTGCAGGGTGCATATTGGTTCTCCAAGATCAACCTGAGGCCCGGGTATCATCAAGTGAGAGTGAGAGAGGATGACATGGAGAAGTCCGTGTTCCAGACTCATTATGGGCATTACTAGTTCATGGTGATTCCATTAGGCACCGCAATGCGCCTTCTGTGTTTAACGATTTGATGAATCGGGTGTGAAGGTCGATGCCCAACCGATATGTCATTATATTTATCGATGAAATCTTTGTGTATTCCAAGAACAACACGAGGAGCACCTTCGAGAACTTTTGGCAGTGTTGAGGTGGGAACGGTTGTATGCAAAGTTCTCGAAGTGTGAGTTTTGGTTACAAGAAGTCCATTTCCGGGGACATCTCATTAATCAAGATGGGATTTTGGTCGATCTAGCCAAAATTGAGGTTGAGATGCAGTGGGAGGTTCCGAGATCTCCCTTAGAGATTTGGAGTTTCTTGGGTTTGGCGAGATTCTATCGAAGATTTATTTAGGATTTCTTCAATATTACGGTACCTCTCACTCGTTTGATGAGGAAGGGAATGGATTTATGATGAGGCCTGAGTAGCAGTTGGCCTTTGAGACTCATTGGCGGAGTTATGTGAGGCCCGGTGTTGACCCTTCCAGAGGGAGTCGAGGATTTTTGGTACTTACGGGTCGATGGAACCAAGCATGAACCAAAGGATGATATATCTTGTTACATGATAGTATGTTGTTATGTTGTAAAGATCTGTTCAATCAATATCCTAGTATATAGGATGGTAGCATGTGGTAGTGATCTATGAATCTAACTGTTTGTCTAATGTCTGGTTATATGTTTATTTGTGTTTGTGTATGCCGACATGTTATGGTTGCTTGAGTTGAGGCGGTTCAACTTTGAGTTGAAATCCAAGATACCCAGGGCGGTCAGGAAAGACTATAGGCCCCGCAAGGCGGTCCTGTCAGACCGGAGGCCCGGCGAGTGGTCCTGATAGGATGTAGGCCCTGCAAGGCAGTCCAGTCATGCTGAAGTCTTAGGAGCGGTAGGTTGTAGGCCCTGTGAGTCCATCTAGTCAAGTTGAATGCTCGGTTATGCAAGTTATTGTTTGATATGTTGTATGTGGTTGAACTTTAGGGGAGCTCACTAAGCTTTGGCATATGGTTTTTAGTTGTTGTTTCAGGTACTTTTGATGATCGCGGAAAGGCAAAGGCCTGACCGTACACATCCTCTATTTATGGCTTTATGATTTTGGGATTGTCTTATATGGATAAACAATATAGAACTAATGATTTTGTAAACATATGATGAATATGGGTTGTTTTTAAAAGTTTAAATTTGTTGTGATTTTTGGAATATTACAATTAATTAGAAATATGATTATTTAATTAAGAATTAATCAGAAAATAATTTGAATTAATTTTGGCATTAATTGGATTAATTAAAAGTGCAAGGACCTAAGTTGTAATTGTTCGATTGTGTAACAAAAGGCATTCCAGAACCTTCAACCAGAGGTTGACGGTTTGGAGGGAATTCTTGGGTTCTACACTATCCCATGGAGATAATTAGGAAACTAGATAATTATCTGATTTAAGATATTATGATTTTAATCAACCAATTGTTATCTAGGGTTTTCTTATCATCTATAAATAAGATCTGTTGTGTTCATGTTTTTAACCAATCATTCCTTTAGAAGGATGGCTGAAAGTTACCTTCTTATCTTCTATCTCTTCAAATCACTATGGTTGATAGGGTTTGGGTGTGAAACATCAGAGGCGCGGTATTTATGGTGCTTGCTTCCAAGAGTATTTGAAGTAATATTGGTTTGATTGTTTACTACAACAATCAAAAAGGTATGTAATCCTTAACTTGTTATCAATTTTGAAAATAACTTGGGCTTGTAAGGTTCTTATTTTTCAATAGAATGTTACTTCATTAATGTTATGACTAGATGTAATAGGTTGCATGTACCCTTAAGTGTATAAGGATTTATCCATGTCATTGCATGTAAAACCCATCACCTAATTCACTAGCATTAAGTTTATTATGTTAAGGTTTCATTTAAGAGACCTTCTTACGTGAAGATCCTCTCGCGACCATTTTTCCTTATACAAAAATGAAAAAGTTCCTGAACTTAACTGTTACATGCCCCTTTCAGGTTTCGACCTTGTCAGACTATAATAGTTTTCACATTATCACCACCATAGATATTTTTAAGATGGTAAGAGAACGGTCTTAGACCAAAATCTTTGTTTATTCCAAATAACGAGTCTATGAAGACATTTTCTAGAGACCAATTCACTACATATGTGAGACTTATGAATGTATACTTTTATCACTTCGTCAATTCTAACCCATAACATATTATAATTCTACACAAGCCTAGGACAATTGATGTTGAGATCTAAGGTAAGATCATTCAATTTACACATAGGCTAAGGTAAAAATCTCTAGTTCCCTCAAGATATTCGATGTTGTTTTCTTACTTTACAACCAAAACATCCATTCTATGATATACATAACAACAATCAAAGCAAATAACTCTTCTCTGAGCATCTTGTGCTGCAACTCTTATGGATATTGATGTTGAATCCGAAGTTAGTTTTCCTTTCTCAGTTTTTCCTTAAGGGTTTGTTCTCCCTTACATGGGTTTGAACATATATGTTCATGTTTGTGCTTGAACTTGGACTTGTTCTTTTATCCACCAATGGCCCTTTAGTCCTAATTCCTAAATCACAACTCGATTTTCATACGAGACTACTGCTCCTTTCTAAATTAGGTCGTAAACTCAACCCGAGATAAGGTGTTTACTTTGGCTATAGTAACAGACCAAATGGTCACATTCTAAGTATATTCCATTGCATGACACAACATATATATATATATATATATATATATATATATATATATATATATATATATATATATATAATGAACTAAATTCTTGAGTCTACAAAAGACATTAACATGGAAGATACCCTCGGTCCTATGTTTACAACCTAATCGTTCCTCTTCTTGTCAAGTAAGAAGGATCTACAACCACAGCATAGCAGATGACATCTCTAGCTATTGGCTACTTAGCCCTAACAAAGGCTTCAACAGTTTTGTCAATTGCTTCGATCATATCCTTTTTTAATCTCCTGACTAATGTTAGTCACTATGCCAGACATGGTTCACTAAACAAATTAACTCACATATATAAATTTATTTTATTCGAACATGATCCTTTATGACCACGTTGGTCTAAACTAAAATTACTTTCCTAGTCATCACGATAACACATGTAATAATGGACACAAACAAAAGAATTCAAATACTAGTCCCTTAGTAACCTTACAAGTCATCTTGATTCAAGTACAGATCTTGTGCTTTCGTTAGTACTTGCCTATAATAGCTTTCACACCTACGCACACTTTTCCCAAGAATTGAATCATAGTCCCCAAATCATTATATATGATAACCACTAGACAATTTAGAACACACAAGTGTGTCCGTAAAAGCACATAAACAATTTCTTAGACTCCACTAGGATCTTCGCTTCTCTTTTAAGTGCTCTAAGAATAGCCACGTGCTTTACTGAGCATGTATTAAAGTTTTTAGACTTCTTTTCTAGGATTCATCTCGCATATGTGCCCGATCTACTATATTCTAAAAATTTCCTAGGTCACTAGAAATTTCCATTTTCGAACTCTCCTTATTCTTTCCAGCATAGTGCCTGATCTACATGGCATATAAACCTAAATTTACTCTGGTGGTATGGAGATAAACACTCTTCAACTTACTTGTAACGCGTGTTAACATATGAAAGTCATCATGCATATTTTCTTATCTCTACTCTTCATTATCCTTTACTTTGTAGGTGTCAGTCCAAAAAAAATATGCTTCTCAGTTGCATGTATTTCATGTCTAGTTCATAGGATTCAATCCTAAGAAGTATGTATTTTAGTTGTATCTTAACATGTTCTACTACCTTCCACTTTGTTCTTTGTCATATCCTGAAATTAGTGTTTCTCCTTGTGCAATACAATGGGTGTATTGCCATTTTAGCTAAATTATCTATCTTTAATAAACAAGTAAGTCATTTTACTACATCACAAACCAATAATTAATTTCACCATCCTAGTCATGTATGTTGAAATCGACTTAACACATTGTGGAATTCTCATAAGGATGTGATAGCAGTCAATTGTCAATGAGTATTATTGAATACCAAGTAAGAGCATCATGTATATGGTACAAATCAACTCCTAACACATCACCCGAACTGCACACTACATTGTAGTGATATGCGAAGTCTTGGCCTAATGAGGCTGAAAACTTTGTCGGCCTTTCATTTTGTCTTACTAAATTTCTCTGAATTCTTCATATCATCTCATATAACTTTATCTTCTACGTCGTCAAAGTGATTATCACAATCTTCAATACCTCTAAATCCATAAGCCATCACTCCTTCAAACTAGTAGGTGGCAGAATCGCCAGGTGGTAGGGCGACTTTATGGATCTCTCCAAATTCTTATATTCCCATCACTTTTTAATGTATTTTAAGAATACGATACGTTCCGAAGGTACTATCATATATACGAAGTTACCGATGTTAACTATCATAAATCTTCTTATCTCCTCAAAAGGTTACATGACAACTCTAATATAGTAATGAAACGTTTAGAACCTTGTATGTGACAACCCGAAATTTCTATCATGTACAACCATTCAACTCAATCAAAGTCAGACTTGTTTATGCTATCTTTTAGCATTATCTAGGGTCTCTTTAAGCGTTCTAAGCCTAGTACATCCAAGGAATGAGTGTTAGGAAGTATTTGCTGAAGTACAAAACCATCGAACAAGCCATAAACTCCATATCACATGAGTTTACGGCCGTAAACTCAAGGTGTCCGTAAACTCATGGCCTTAAGTATGATATTCCTTCACTTTTCCTCATCATTCACCATTTCAAATCAAGAAACTCGTATTATCTCTCAAGTATCATAAGGATCTTCATTTTTATCTTCAAAAATGTAAGGTTTTCATCCTTTGTTTGGTTGATACATCTCCTTAACGAGTATCACCTTTTGATTTTCGTCCATGAAATTCATCTTTTGGGTTAGAAATCAACAACACCAAGAACACACTAGGTCTTTGGGCCGAAAGCAACCCTTTTAGCTTCTATATCGTAAGTATCCTTTCCATATACTTATTATGTAGTAGAAGCTCTTGATTTACACCCTTGAAAGCAACCATTTCCCAAGAACAATGAGATTTTACGGCCATGAGCATCTCCCATGCCCGTAAACCCATGTTAAGTTTCCTAGTTTGGCCATAAACTCTTCTTAAGGCTTGGAATGGGTCTAGAACACTAATGGGTTATGAGTAATACATCAATCCTATGGTGTGCATGCAAACCCTAATAGCTTTTGGATCTAGTTCGTCTAATGAACTTGCAACTCAATATCTAAAGTTATAAACCCTAGATCTATCATATAAGAACTGAAATATGGGTTTAGTAATTACCTTTGATTGTTATATTGTAATAACAATCAATTCCTTTCTTTTATTGGCTTCAGAAAGCTTAATGCCTCAAGTTTTGCACCTCTAATGGAGTCACAATCACCACTAAGCAACAAGATGAAGATGAGAAGAGAGGAAGCTACCAAAATCGTCCAGATACCCTAATCCCAGAGTTTACCACGTTTTTGGTGCATAGAGGGCCTTTATATACATGTAGGCTATTAGGGTTTACAACTAGGAAACCCTAATCTGGTTGCTTAAGCCCTAAGCAGCCCATGGACTCCTTCAACATATCCCTTGGACGAATTCTTAATGGGCTTCCCATAGAATTCATCCAACCTATATTATTTAGGTAATCCATAGCCCAATTGCAATTATCTGATAATTACAAATCCAGTCCCCTAAATTTAATTAATCTCTTTTAGCCACAAAATTATTTCTTGACTAATATTAACTAAACAATATGATTTCTCCTTTAATGTTGGGTCAAAAATAAGGTTTATACTTTGCTTTTTCTACGACAATATATTTTTCTGTAATTTTGTGGTTGTGTACGGCTGCACATGTGTGTGTGGCCGCACACCCTATGTACGGCCACACACGCGTGTGCAGTTGTACACTCGTGTACTGCTAGGAATACTATAAATAGAGGAGTGCATGTAGGAGTGTAAGGCTAGAAGAGAGAGAAAGTTAGAGATAAGAAGTGTGTGTAAGAGGGAATCTATTGTAAGGAGCATCACTCAATTTCATTAATACATCATAGATTCATCATCGTCTTCTCCCCCTTCACTTCTAGTTTGATCTAGCATCATCCATTTGATTGGGATTCCGCACCATCAACTGGATCTGATTGATACACAAGCATATTTGGGGACTTACAATTGGTCATCTTTCTTTCTTATTGTTAGTCATATGTTGCCTCCTTTACGTGATTGGAAGAAATCCGACCTGGACTGCAACATATGCAAATCTATTTCTCTGCATGTTATATCGATGAATTCTTCCTATCTATTAGCCATATGTTGTCTCCTTTGTGTGATTAACAATCCGACCTGGTTCACAGCATATGCAACCTGCTACTTCTCAATCTCTCTAAAAACTATAATTAATAATAGTCTAAATCTATTATGTCTATGAATAATAGTCTGCTCACCTAAAGTAAGGAGTATCTCGGAAGTTCTTGATTATTGGGGTATGTCAAGAAGCGGGAAACACGTTCTAATACAATTAAAACTGAACAATTATAGATTTTCTGTAGATGTCGCTGCTTAACTTAGGTGGACAACAATATCCTTGGTCGTCGTCAGATGAATGGTCCTTAGGAAGTTTTATGTAGGAACATAGGATCAACTTGTCTTGTCACTTATAGCATGTCCAAAATTTGTCACAATTTTTTGTGTTTAAGTGGACCACAATTCCGGCGATCGACCAGATCTATTCATGAAGGGGAAGGTACTAACAAACAGATTAAGATTGTCTAACAACTTTGATCCCAAAATTTGTCACAATTTGTTCATAGTTTTCCTCTATGCACAAATTTAGGGGGAGAATTAAAAAAAATTAAAAAAATCAAACAAAAATCAGAAAAATTCAAACATAAAAAAAATAGAAAATTAAAAATATAAAGAAATAGTGTTATTTATGTTTTAATTTTTTCAAAAAATATCAAAAATCCAAAAATATTTTTTGTGTGATAATTTTTCTTTTAGGTTTGTTTTGTCTGGAAAAATGAATTCAGATCTAGATGAGACTAACGAAGTTTGTATCGAGATTTTTAAGCCAAAGTTTCATCTGTGTTCATCGAAGAATTCTCATTCGAAGGAACAAAAAATGAAGATTACTCTTTCAACATTCAATCTGTCAACCCCAGAAGCAAGGTCAAGCTGCGATTGAAGATTATGTGACAGATTGCATTGAAGCCTCTTCAATCAATCTGCTGCTATCTATAAACCTACTGAAGTGATCCATAAGATTCGTTCTCTCTGTTCTCTCTAAAGATTCTCAACCTGAAAGTGCCATCTTTCATGAATCTCTACAAGAAGCCTCCTCATCCAATGTTCATTCAATGTCAAATTCTGCAGAAATCCCAACTGCTCAAGATGATTTCATTTATTGAAGATTCATATGTTCATCTTGATGCTATGAAGAAATTTAAAGATTGATGCTGAAGCCAAGCTCCCAATGAAGATTAACAAGAAAAGCCAGCTACTTTTTAGAGGGAGTTTGTTGGGCCCATTACAAAAGAAAGCTATAAACCAAGGGGGAGATTGTTGGATCAAAAATATGGTTTATACTTTGCTTTTCTATGAAAATATATTTTTCTGTAATTTTGTGGCTATGTACGGCTGCACATGTGTGTGCGGCCGCACACGCGTGTGCAGCTGTACACTCGTGTACTGCTGGGAGTGATATAAATAGAGGAGTGCATGTGGGAGTGTAAGGCTAGAAGAGAGACAAAGTTAGAGAGAAGAAGTGTGTGTGAAAGATAATCTATTGTATGGAGCATCACTCAATTTCATTAATACATCATAGATTCATCATCCTCTTTTCCCCCTTCTCTTCTATTTTGATCTGACATCATCCAATTGATTGGGATTCCACACCATCAGTTGGATCGGATTGATACACAAGCAGATTTGGGGACTTACATTTAATATGTTATTCTCATAATATATTAATAACTCATAATTAAACCTTTCTCTCCTTAATTCATCCAACATGTTGCTATGGTGAAGGCAACCCAAAAGGACCATCCTCATAATCGGGTCAAGTACATACCAAAATAGTTATGGACTTAGACACTAATACAACAGTCTCCCACTTGGACAAATCTAATAACTATTTTTCGTATGACTTCGAAACCTGATCAGCAATCGTAGCTTTCAAAAGCCGATGTCAACTCTGATCTTATCAGATAGCATGTCCGTTAGATAAGGGATTATATATTCCTCCATTCTCAAGATATCGTGTAAACACAAGGAAAGAATTTTAATCATTCTCCCTATACTGTTTCCCGATTTCCGATTTGTGACGACAGATAATAGACTACAATCGAACACATCAACTTAGTCTCGGGTTGGCCAAGCACTTAGATGTCATCAGTAAATCATCGAGGGGCCCACACATATCGCTTTTATCCCACTTTGGGTAAAAGTAATGGATAAACTTCGACTCAAATGCTCGCTCGCATTCACTGATCGAATCACACACAACAATAAGTTTTATAACACCAATTTACTGGTGCGTTTTCTTATTATCAATGTGCAACCCACCAATAAATAACAACTCACATGTCTTGGTTTTAAGAATATACAATATTATCGACTCACAATCACTTGAGATAAATCCATGAAGTGATCCAAGTGAGCGTGGGTTTAATCCAATACTCTAATCTTATCAAAGCACTCATGAACCCTGCAGCTAACTTGTGCTATATCTAAACTCTTCAGACAATCTACAAACTCTTCATGATAGTCAATATACAATATTATCGACTCACAATCACTGGAGATAAATCCATGAAGTGATCCAAGTGAGCGTGGGCTTAATCCAATATTCTAATCTTATCAAAGTACTTATGAACCCTGCAACTAACTTGTGCTATGTCTAAACTCTTCAGACAATCTACAGACTCTTCATGATAGTCTTCCTTGATACTTACTTCCAACGTATGACCGACTGTGGAGGTTCGAATAACCCAGTTATTCTGGAAGTCAAAACATGCAAACTGAAGCACAATAATAATACTTAATCTTATATGGACATAAACTTGTGGGAGTAAATAAAACACTTTTGTTTAAACACCATATTGATTACTCATTATTCATTGTTTACTATTTCAGAAAATCAACTTATTACTCAAATTACAACAATAGTTGTCCCATGCACACTATGTTTCCTATGGTCCTTACATTGTGAAATAGATCAATTGAAAAGTTTTCCAATGATGCCCATTTCACAATTCCCAATCCTTATCATTAGTGTTAGAACACAAGGTTCTTGCCACTACTAGAATATGCTAGATTTTAACATTTTATGGAACAATCTTTCCACAAAGTCATAGCACAAAAGTTACCAAGACTTGGCCAATGAAATTAGAAAGTACTCATTCAGAAATTGTTACAAGACAATTCCGTAGATGCGAAGTCTCACATTCAAAGTACATTCCTTTGAACATCCTTCTTGCATAAATGATTCTAATCTAGACATAGACTCTCAATATCTAACTCCCAATATGGAAACATTTCCACATTTGCGATAAGACAACTCATTCTTAATGGAATCTTATCTATTCATAATAATGTCGATATGGTCCATCCAATACCATACTTTCAACTACTCACAAGTGACCAATCCTCAGTGAACATTGGATCATCCTTTGATAGTTGTTTAATTATTTTAGTCAAAACCGATTCTAGTCCTTTTTCCCTCCTAATGCGCTAGACATTTGGAAAAATTTTAGAATGGTCAAATATTATAGCATTTTCAATCGATCCTATACCCGAAGCATATAGGACACGATGCATACTGTCTTACATAAAGATATGATACTATATCAATCTTCTGCCATAATATTTTTTGTGTCACGTTCTCACAATTCGAACTACGAAGAGGGATGTCGTAATCTTAATCGAAATTTGAGAACACATTATGTATCCTTTGACTTTATTTATTAAAATTTCTCAATCTAAGCTATAGATTTTGAAACGAAGTATAACATTCTCTCCCTTAATTAAAGCAAAAACAACTTTTCAACCCATGCAACTTTGCAAATTGAATGTTTGTTTTTCTATAATTAATATTGCTAACTTGCAATACTTGCCATGATAATCATATAAGCATAACACTTATGCTCCCACTATCATGATGCTTATTATCATATAAGCATAACACTTATGCTCCCACTAGCTTTGACATGTATTCAGAAATTCATATTTCTAACACAATGCCTATTGAATTTCTGAAATTCATATTTCTAATACTAGATGCTTCGATAAGCCTTTATCTAAGCTTCTTAAACTTATACACCTTTGCCTTAGATAGCTCATATGTGTGTCTAAACAATTCAGAACATATATCAATAAGTCCCAAACATTAGACTAATTGCCAAATATCACAATTCAAACTATGGAAAGCGATTCCGTAACCATAATCGAATTTGAGAATACAATTTTCACAATTGCTATCTTCTTAAAATCTCACTTAGTGAAAGCATTTCCTCACAGTCATTTACATGAAGGACGGAATCTTATGACACTTAGATTTTATGGTGTATGAGTTCCTATCCATGTGAATTTGCCAAAACCAAGTTTGCGACAAATCCAAACTCATATGGACTGAACTTTCTTAATCTTGATTTCTTGCCTTATGGTAAAACGAGTGCCCACCATGTCTTCCAAGTAGTTTATGTAACAACCCGATATTTCAACTCTTTGTAATGACCTAAAAAGTCAAGTATTGTAACCGCCTTGGAGTTAATAAAATTAACTTTGATAATAAAATGACCAAAAAGTATCTATTTAAATTCCTACTATGTTTAATATCATTAAACCAGGATCGCACGTAAAAAGAATGCCCAAATCCGACTTCGTATATTGAAGTTAAGATTTTTTCAAGTACGGCTTAGCAGGAGACACCTAAAAACTCGAATCGGAGATCGAGCGACTTTTGGCCGAAACGACCTAAACGAGAATCGAAGGTCTCGACAATGGTATTTCAGCGGTAAAAAGTCTGGCAAAAACCGACGTCAGATAAAGAAGTTATGAATTTTTAAAGAAATTCCTTAATCACAATATTTTATAAATAATTAATAAAAATAATTTCATAATTTGCCAACGGAGTCTAAACGAAAGTTGTAGAGCATAGTCTCACCTACGCATGGATATAAAGACCATCGAAAACGGAGTTCGTATGAAGGAGATATGATTTTTTGAAGTTCATTATATAAATTATATATAAATTTAAATCAAAAATCGGGTAATATCCGAAGGAGGAGTCAGCGTCCTCATCCGGGTTATGCGCTGCGTACCCTCGTACGCCCCACGTATGCGAGGGCCTTGGTCTCGGTCCGTCCACGTCGCCCCTATGCGAAGCTACACCCTTTCCGTCCCGTCCGAGCTCCGGGGTAGTCGAGGACTCGCTCATGCATGACGCATGGGTACGCGCTACGTACGCCCGTACGACCCGCGTACCGAGGCCTCTCAGCCCCTATAAATAGAGGTGCGAGAATTCCGGAAAATTTACCCCATTTCTCTCGTTTCTCTCACGATATTGCCTCGATTTCCGTGCCCGCACTACCCCGAAGCTCTGGTCTTTTTGCTCAAGTCCCGAGGGTCGATTTTTACTCCCGAGATTCCTGAGAATCCCGAGAAAAATCCGTTTTCCGAGACGAAACTCTGCCGGGTTTTCCATCTCGCTATCTTCAAACTTTCAGGTGAGTTCATATCCCCTTCAAACACACTTTAAATACATTTTTAATGCTTTTATACTCTTTTAGGGGAGGAATACAAGTAAACATTCGGTTATTATCGTGTATTTCATAAAATTTCACTGTACTCGTTTTTATCAAATGAATCACTTGTGATTCAGTACTACTATGTGAAAACTCTTGTCATACTTCGCATGCACTAGATTTATACAAAGTATTTAGTAATTCCAAAGTATTCATCATTGCTAAACTGTTTTATACATTCTAAAAACTTATGATTTATGCTTTGTCAAACATTGTGAAAAAAAAGGATAAACTTTGCATACAAACTATTACTTTAATACAGACTTAGTTGAGAATCCATGAGACGTGTACATCTTCAAATACTATCTTTTGCTAAAAGGTATCGCTACAAGTCCTGTCTATAACCAAAGTCTCTCGTTCGGAGAACGTGTCAAATGTGTATAGATCTATACGGGAAGTCATGATCCCGCGCCCTGACTGTTAGCTACAGTCCGTCTTTTGGGGTGACAGTTTGTCATAACGCTACGACGCCTGAAGAACGTCGCTACAGGCATATTATGTTTAGTATGGTTATAAAACTCATCGGATATACAATTATTATAGTACTTCTGATTGATGAATGGGTAGTTATTAAAACTATTCTTCATCTAACAAACTGAAATCTTCTAATGGGTTTTATTATATAAAACTATGCTTCAACTTTCTAAAGCATGTCTTTTGCTTTCGGTTTTTAGTCTGGGACATTAGGCTAACTATTACTTTAGGAAAATATGGGATTTTCCTTCTATACAAAACAAACGACTAATAGGAAAATCAGGGATTTTCTTGATTCAACTAGCTATATTATTCAATACATACATTCACATGCATCTCACACTTTTATAAGAAAATAAGGGATTTTCTTGGAAAATACATACTCATTTTAGAATGGCATTCAATGTTTCTAATTCACTTATGAACTCACCAACTTCATTGTTGACACTTTTTCTTTAAAATAACTTGTATTCTCAGGGAACCGTTAAGCAGGTTTGGAAATCAACTTTTGGGGATTAACGCGCTGGCGTTAATTATTTCTTTTGAAAGATGTTTATGCATTTATCTTTTGAACATGTAATGAATACAATGATGTAAACATTTTTTTAAAACCTTTATATATGTATGGTGGTGTGTACTTTCCATTCTATGAACTGTTATGATACTGAATATGACGTCCTCCGCCCCCGAAAGTTTCTGCCGTTCTGGTTTGGGGGTGTGACAGTTTAGCAACTTATCCTTACATATCAATGTAGTTTCCGTCGATCAAGGTACTTTGTCTTTATGCATTCAAATGACAAATCATAGAACTCACATGCATAATTAACTCAATTGGAATGGCACATAAACAAAATAATGTCAACACGATAGGTTGTAAACCTCAAGTCGTGTGCTAGTGGTGATCAACAAAGTTTATTCTTTATCTGTTCTTAAAACATTTCCAAGATCATTAAAACTCCCACTGACTCCTTGACATATAAAGTTCTCTTGTCAAGAAACATTTCTAAATATTCATGAGTTTGTGTAGTTATTTTCAAGACAAAACAGTTCACATAATAGGTCCTAGTTGGTCTTTGTCTTATCCAAGACATCACAACTTACCAATTTCAAAGGCACAAGAATAAGAAACTTTCTTATTCTACATTTGATAAGTGTTACAAACCTAGTTAATACTTTTCACTCAAGTCACAATCTTGACTCTAAGACTTGATATTGGAACGAAGTATGATTGACTTCTTGATTTAACCATTTCCACAATTCTCGATTCCTCTTCTTAGACATACAAATATACTAAGACTCACTTAGAGGCCCAATTGAGATATGGTTCTTAATCATTAAGACTTTATCATAAAACACAATAAAAGGTATTCTCCCTTCTTTTTAGTAAAGAGAAACGTTCATCTTTCTGCCTTCTTGATTCGTCTTATTCGTTCTTCCATTCATTCAAACCTTTTCAATTAACTCAGAGGTACACTTAATCTTATAAGTATAATCATATTTCCTAATCTTTAGTAAATCGTGACGGATATCTTTATCACTCTTGTGGTGGACTCGATTGATGCACAACATTGCGAACTCGATCTCCTAGTCCTTCACTTGACTCTTAGTCAATGAATTAGTCTTGAATTTCCAATTATAAAGTTTCTCATCCATCACACAACCAAATTGTATGATTCCAAGTTTTTGTCTAATGGAAACTTAGGGGATGAGAAACTCTCCCTATTTGGTGAATTCTTGACATCTCCATAAATAACATAATTAAGAATCAAATCCATTATTGCTAACAATAGAAATCTTCAAACATCAATTTTTCATACACGCCATTGCAAGGATAAATAAATAAGATAAAATTAAAATTTATTTTATTGCAGAAAAATTTGTCCTTACAATGCAATTCAATTGAAAAACTATGTTATTACATATTTCTTAGCAATCTATTCTAACTCCAAGTAGTAGCTCAAGAATCCAATCTTCAAGCAATGCGACCGAAATCCATTTCTTCACAATTAGATTCAGCTCACTTCTTCCCTTAAGTTTCCTCTCTTTTATTCGATCCTACAAAACATCAAAATGTAATCTTATCACATCAGGTATTAAGAATCTGGAATATGACCTTAAAATATTTAGTTAATGGATTTTACCTGAAGTAGATCCATACGTCTTAACTCTCCCATCTCTTAGATCTCTGAGGTAGTTTAGGCAGCTTCGTCTCCAATGCCCCTTCTTTTGGCACTGCACATCGGACAATCGCAGACGTAGTCCTTTCTGGACTTCCAATGTTGTCAGTATCCACTGAAGTTTGGGAGTTTGATTCACAAGACAAATTTGCTTGACCAACACGCCAAATCATTGCTGATTCAGCAGTTATAACCAAATAGGTGAGATCAATGAGGGTCACATCGTGATCCATCATATAGTACTCTCTAACGAACTCACAATATGATTCAGGAAGTGACTAAAGAACCCAGTCAACAGCCAACTCACTTGAAATCTCGACACCCAACATGCTTAACCTATCAATGTGTGACTTCATCTGTAAGACGTGTGCACACACAGGTTTCCCATCTTCGTGTTTACTTGCCAAAAGGGCTTGAGTGAGCTTGAAATTTTCAAGCCTTCGAACTTGTGGGTTAGGGAGAACAAATGGAGGAAATGAAGCATGATTTCTTGTTCCTCGATCATATCGTGGACTATCATCTTCATTTGGAAAGCTTGTTCCATGGGAATTAGGAAGACCATGACTGTCAGAACTAGACTTCTACAAAACGGGAAAAAATTCAAGTTAAGTTGATTAGAATTCTTGATGTAACACCCAAATGAAACATCAAGGCTAGGATCCAACACAATACTCTACAACCTAGAAGAGGGATTTCGTAATCTAGTTGCAGAATATTTGAAGGTAGGTAAATGACGATTTACCAATTTCCACCGTGAAAAACGAAAAGGAAGTTTAAGTTTTAAATGAATTGAAACTCCTAGATCTTTTGAGATTCATTGAACTTTTCAATGGCATGTTTAATCTTGATTATGCCATACTATTTGTGACTGGGATACCGAGGATCAGAAACAGGGTGTGAATAACCATACGAATCACGTGGTGCATCCAATGCTACTATCACCTAATCAATGTGCCGGTTAGCCACACACGCTCCATTGATCTATGAAAAACATCGACTCACCCTTCGCTACCAATGTCATCCCCAAATTAGTGTGTAGGTTAACCACACACGCTCCAATAACGTTTGACAAGGGCAAACATTCCAAACATAAAAAATCGATTTTAGGCAAGAAAAACGAGTTTTGGTAATTATCCCCATCAAAATCTGGCCAGAAAATCGAAAATCCCGGCAATAGAACATGTAACTCGTCGAGTCCTCTTTGGAACTCGTCGAGTTCATGCTACTCGTCGAGTTCTTAGAGAAAACTCGACGAGTTCATCAAATAGTCAGCTAAAAATTCGATTTTCATATCAAAGAAGCATCAAATTCACTAACAAATAGCCCTAGTATTTGATACCACTGATGGGTTATGAGCAATACATCAATCCTACGGTGTGCATGTAAACCCTAATAGATTTTGGTTCTAGTTTGTCTAGTGATCATGAAATTGAATATTTAAAGCTATAAAACCTAGATCTATCATATAAGAACTGAAATAAGGGTTTAGTAATTACCATTGATTGTTATATTGTAGTAACAATCAATTCCTTGCTTTTATTGGCCTCAGAAAGCTTAGTGCCTCAAGTGTTGCTCCTCTAATGGAGTCACAAACACCACTAAGCAACAAAATGAAGAAGAGAAGAGAGGAGGCTGCCAAAATCATCCAGAAATCCTAATCACATAGTTTACCACGTTTTTGGTGCATAGAGGGCCTTTATATACATGTAGGCTATCAGGGTTTACAACTAGGAAACCCTAATCAGGCTGCTTAAGCCCTATGCAGCCCATGGACTCCTTTACCATATCCCTTGGACGAATTCTTAATGGGCTTCCCATAGAATTCGTGTAACCTACATTATTTAGGTAATCCATAGCCCAATTGCAATTATCTTATAATTACAAATCTAGTCCCCTAAGTTTAATTAATCAGTTTTAACCACAAAATTAATTCTTGACTAATATTAACTAAACAATATGATTTCTCCTTTAATATATTATTCTCATAATATATTAATAAATAATAATTAAACCTTTCTCTCCATAATTCATCCTACATATTGCTATGGTGAAGGCAACCCAAAAGGACCATGGTCATAATCGAGTCAAGTACATACCAAAATAGTTATGGACTTAGACACTAATCCAACAAACACTTCCTTGATGCTTGATAGGACCTTAAAACAACCTTTGGCACAAGGCTTCATGAGTTTACGACCGTAAACTCATAGGGCCGTAAACCCATTGGTCGTAAACACCTTGAGCCGTGAACATCATGGTTGTGAACACCAAGTGTGGCCGTAAACTCCATTTAAGTGCAATCACATGTGATTGTTGCACTTCCATTCAAGCGTTTCCGAGTCCCTAAGATGTTTCCTTGCATGATTAGTTGTATAAAAACTAATTATATGCATATATGTATCATCATATGCCTTATAGGATCTGTTTGTGCCCGAGATTTCACTTAGCACTTAAACATCCTATAACCGATCTTTCATACACATCACTCACTATAGGTGAGTTCATAGTCCTTAACTTATCTGTTAAATGATTTTATATGATTTTATGGGGGGAGGATACAAGTAGAACTATTATAGTTATTATATCACTCACATGTGATTAATAACTATCAAGCAAGTGGATTTGCTTCTACATCAAACTGTTTTATCAAACAACTCTTCAAAACATTTTATAAATTGACATCAATCATCGGTTTCCATTCAAATGGTTCAAAATCTTTTATATTTTATGATTCCTTATTAAGCTCTGTTAAACTTATTTATATTGTCAAAATCGTGTCTATATTGATGTAGTTATATAAGTAAGATTGAAAGGACTTAGGACTGATAGTTCACTTTATTTCTTGTTCCTTGTTTGGTTGTGGACTTAGAGTATCTAGTTATTTCTCCGAGTGTCATTTGAATCTTAGTTATATATTATGTATATATGCATAGATATGAAAGTTCTTCCATTAGTTCAGCACCTTTGAGTAGCAAAGGTGTACAAACATGCTTATACATTCAAACAAAGTTACTAGTAAACTATAATAGGTATAGTTTAGGGATTTACTACTCACTCCTTCTAGTACAATGAAACATACAAGAGTCTGTGCATTCATGAGTCAATACAAGCTTACTATTATGAGAAACAGAAAGAACATACTATGATGAGAAACTAAGAGAACATACACTACAATACACAAAGTGAACATACCATACACTACAACAGAAAAAACATACAATACACTAGGACATACTATACCTACACTATAATACTATAACATTAATGTGAAGCACTATTTCATGGCAAGGGAACCTACTATTGTGTCATGTTTTGTAACCATAGTCTCTTGGAAGGAGAGCGTGAGTTTGTATATAGATCTATACGGGACTGACCGTCCTACACATTGTTGCTAGCTATAGTGGTTCGTACAGGTCTACGGGTGACAAATTTCATACCATTTTGTCTCACCCCCAAACCGAATTGGTAGAAACATTCGTTGGTGGTGGACATCATGTACAATGTCACAACTAGAAATTTTGATGCTTTGTAACTACAACAATTATATCAATTATGAACCAACAGTATGAAAGCATGTATGATGCTTATTCAATAACAACAAAACTTCATCAAACACTTCATTCAAGCACTACAAATAGTTAATAAAGAATTGGAAAACCTTGAAATCCCGGTTTAAGACCATTTTGGACTAGGATTCCCTTATTGGGCCCAATGGACCTATTAGCTTCCAATTTGACTATATTGAACTTAGAACTCTTAAATGGGCCCAAAATGGACCCACATGCATGAAACTTAATGTTCTGGGCCTTATTGGGTCACATCCAATTATAATTAGTCCTAATGGGTCATAAAAATCATGCTTTGATTTAATTGCGCCAAAAATCATCTAAGTAAAGAACAAGATGGGCCTAAGGGCAAAAAACCCAATTTTCTTCCTTTTCCCCTCTCCTTTCTCGACCCAACAACCCAAGAGAGAAAGGGGCACATATTTACCCCTTAGATCTCAATGCATTCATCTCATATGTCCATGCAAACATCCCATCAAGATCTCTCTCTTCCTCTCTCTTTTTCTCTTGGCCGAAACAACAAGAACTCACACACACATTTCAATCAAACTCTCTCAAAGAAACTCCCTTCATCCTTCATCAAATTCTCGAAATTTAGGAGGCTTTTCAAGGAAATCAAACCACAAAACTCATCATCTAAGGTAAGTTGATGTTTAATCCATGATCTAACTACTTCATTTTATCAAAACTCTCTTCTAAATCTAATCAAACCCGTGATCTTGCATCTTAGAACACATGTAATTCAAAATCTTTCAAGAAAAACTTGCTACGATCAAATCTTCTTCATGTCTCTCTTAAAAAACCGAACCCACAACTCAAGGTGAGCTTCATACCCCTCTCTTTTCGGTTTTTAATAATTTTATGGGGGAGAATACAATAAAATGTGTAGATCTATGTGTATGTGTATGTTATGTGTGATTTTAGGTTTGTATTTATGATTTTTTGTATTTTTGTGATGAACATGTAACCAAAAAGGAGTGATATGTCGAGATCTATGACATGAGAAAGTAAAAAAACATGATCTAAGTTATTTTACACCAAACAAGTCAAGAATAATAACCTATAAGGTTGTGTTAAACATACTTCAACATAAAACCCATTTTTTAGGCTTAAAATGACAAATATACTAAACTTGGGATAAAAGTTGCCAAATCACGGTTTCTTAAGGGTCAAAAGAGTCAAAACAATTTCTATAAATTGTTTTTCTGAATATTAAAATTTTCAAAGGACTAAAAATGTAAAGTTTTAGCTTTATGCGCTAATTTTGGGCTTTTCGGCCCAATAATTCCAAAATTCCGAAAAATGACAATTAAAGGGCCTGAAATGAAACTTTCTTCGAAACAGGGGATAAAAATTGTTACAAAACTATTTCAAGGGTTAAAAATACTTTTTATTTCCAAAAAGGATCGAAAATGTAAAGTTTTTGGATTTCGGGCCAAAACTGTAAAAATTGTAAAAACTTGGGTTTGAACTGAAAATTAGTATTCTAAAAGGGGTAAAACAGTTAACAAAATAAATTTTGAGTTAAAACCATCATTTCAACAAATTTATGATACAAAAGTGTCAAGAAAATGCTTAATGGGCTAAAAATGTCTTTTCTTTGTATAAAGGACTAAACTTGTATTTTTATAAAAAGAAAAGTGTGAAAATGGTCAAACGTCTACTTTTAAACAAATTATATCATTGAGTCAAAATACAAAAACCACGACTGCCGAAAAATCAAAAGACGAATATACATATAACCCCAAATATCGTTACAAACGAATCGATCGGTCTCGAATCGATACTATTACAACAACCATAAAATCGAACCCTCCAATAGATATGCGAAACCTAAGATGAGTAGATATTCAAAATTTGGGCTTATAAGTTTTAAATCATGCTCGTTGGACCTTGCAAGTCCATTAACGTGATATTTGGGCCCGAAGGGATAACGCTTATATTTTATTGGGCCTCCTATGACCCAATTCCATATAAAACGACATTCAATAGCTTTTATATGCTTTTGGGCCCTAGTGGCCAGTTAGTATTGCTAGTAAGGTCAAAGTAATCAAATGCGAGTAGGACCATCGTGTCTTTCACATCCCCGACAACCTAAGGTACTTATGATAGTAGTAGGACATAGTGCTCCTCTTATCTTCGTTCGCTAAGGCTTACGAGTAATCAAAGTAGACGGAATTAGGACGTTATTCAATAGTAATCAAGGTGGAGTAATCAATAGTTATTCGATATGACGGTACAAAAGTTAGTAATCACGTATATCTTTCGACATCGGAAAACATCGGGTTTTCCGGGGAAATCAATACTATTCATTCGGAAATTCCATAACTATAATACAAAATACCCTTCATATATATGGTTTGAAATAATTCATGCATCAACGTATGGATCTTCACACTTTGATAAACTAATGCCTTTTCAGAAAATATCAGATTTTCTGGGTTTTACAAACTATACAAATCATTTTATTCACAACCTTGCTTATGAACTCACCAACATTTCATATGTTGACGTTTTCCAAAATAACTTGTATTCTCAGGTAACAAATAAGCTGAAGGGTAATACCAAGTGCGTTAGAATGTTTTGTTTTGAAAACTCTGAAACAACTTGTGTTATGAATGTTTAATATTTGAAAACATTGTACTGGATGTAAACAATATCAGTTGTTATGTATTGATTCATGGTGATGTTTATGTTATGATTCATGTATATTCATTGTGATGGTATTCAATTTAAGTCACGCGAGCCCCCGGACGTTTCCGTCGTTTTGTGACATACAATATCATAACAATGCATAATAGTAAAACAAGCAACAACATCCATTGCATTAATAGAATAATTATTTACATGTGTGTTCTTTTGTAAGGTTTAAATGACACCAAAAATGTAAAATCAAAATAAAGGCGAGTCTTGGATGCACTCCGTCCTTCAAAAGTTGCGTGGGTGTAACTCTCTTACTGGTTCCCTGAGAATACAAGTTATTTTGAAAGAAAGTGTCAACATAAAAATGCTGGTGAGTTCATAAGTATTTAGTGTCATTTAGTAGTTAAAAGCCACAAAATGTTTGTATTAAAACCTTGAAAAGTTTATAATGTTTTCATAGAAAATCCTATATATTCTGATTATACGTAACGTAACCCTCTACCCGAGGCCCGGCTGTTTTACATGTTTGTTCGTGTATAAAAATGTAATATTTGTACATGTGTTTGTAATGGTAGGACAAATATAATAGTACTTTGTTACTGTGTAATAAGTAGGTTTTCTCCCATTTATCACTATCATCTATTAGGGAAAATAGAACATTTTATCTCAACAGTGACACTACTGAGTATTAAATGATAAAAATGAAGTCTCAAGGTCGTATTAAATGTAGCATACTCCTTGGTGAGTCTTATTTACTTTAATTTCTATTTGGTTAATTACAGGTTTAGATGTGAATTAGTTTGTAACCATGTTGATTGACGGATGAATACCTGACGACCTTCTAGCGTCATAAAATAGTAAGGCGACAATTTGTCACCCCTAGGCCTTACCGGCTGGGACTGTAGCTAGCAGTCGAGGTGTGGGAGTGTCTGTCCCGTATAGATCTATACACACGATGCCCGCTCTCCCTCCAGGAGACTCTGGTTACAATGTGATACAACAATGTATGGTTGTATCATGAAGTAGTAGTTCACATTCTATTGATCGTATTCTAGTCCTTATATGGTATGCTATAGTGAATTGAATGTTCTCACTGTACTAGTATATAGTATGTTTCTTGTATAGTATAGTGTATGCTCTCTTAGTTTCTCGTCTCAGTATGTTCTTTTTGTTTCTCATAAATGTAAGTTTGTATACACTCATAAATGGACTGACTCTTGTATGTTTCATTGTACTAGAAATAGTGTGTAGTAATCTCTTAAACTATACCTATTATAGTTTACTAGTGTTACTGTTTGAATGACCACATGTGTATTGAATTGAAATAAAATCTTTTATATCTATATACATATACATAATATACAACTAAGGTTCAAACGACACTCGGAGAAACAACCGAATACTCTAAGTCCACAACCAAACAAGGAACAAGAAATAAAGCAAACTATCAGTCCTAAGTCCTTTCAACCTTATTTATATAACTATATCTATATAGACACAATTTTGACAATATATAAGTTTAAAAGAGTTTAATAAAGAGTTTTAGCATAAAAGAGTTTAATAAAATGTTTTGAAGTATTTGAAATCTATAAGATTGATAATATCTTGAAAGTAATAGAAAATCTTTTTGTTTCTTCTAGTTATTAATCACATGTGATTGATATAATAACTAGAGTGTTTCAACTTTTATTCCCCTCATAAACGTTTTGAAAATCATTTCAAAGGTAGATTAAGGGGTATGAACTCACCTGTAGTGAGTGACACTGGAGTATGGTTGAAAGATGATTGCAGAGTGTCAGGTGTAATGTTGTGCACACAAAGATCCTAATAAACGTATAAAGACATGAATGTGTAGGTAATTAGTGTCTAAACAACTAATTAAGAACGGTAAAACCCTTATAGACTAGGAAACTCTAAAATTTAAGGGATACAATCACATATGATTGCATAACTAGGGTGTATGGCCACCCTATTGAGTTTACGGTCCATGTGACATGACCATAAGGGTTTACGGTCAAAGTGGTTCACGGTCCTATGTGTTTACGGTTGCATGGGTTCACGGTCCCATGTGTTTACGGTTCCATGGGTTCACGGTCCCATGTGTTTATGGTCCCATGGGTTCACGGTCACATGTGTTTATGGTCTAATGACCTTGCGGTCATAGGGTTTACGATCTAAGGAGATACACTAGACCGTAAACACCTTTTGTTTATGGAAAAGTGAAGATTTCAAGGCCAAACACAAGAACCCTAACTAGATATAGGTATAATAGGATGATACTTATGATTTGAAGGCAAAGAAAGGTGTTTCGGTGCAAAACACTAAGGTGTTCTTGAGGATTCTTGAAGATCTAGATAAAAAGATGAATCCATGGATGAATCAAGAGTGATTCATGGATATAGGAAGGTTAACACTCAAAGGAAGGAATTTGTTACTTGTTTGATGATTTGGAAGACTAAATTTTATGATTTTTGAGAGCGAAATCGACTCGTTTGCTTGAAAAGGGAAAAGAATGATCGAAATGATCATCCACAATATATATATGGATGGGTTTACGGCACCTTCACTTTAAACTCAAGGTCTTGACCGTAAACTCCTTTTTGATGAGCTTTACGGTTGTTAGGTAGTTTAGAACTTAAACTGACACTTCCAAATACAAATTCCTTTGATGCACTAGAGTTAGAACACTCACAATAGATCACCAGTGATAACTGGAAGCAAAACGAGTCTAACACTGATAAATTTGAATGTTTACACAAGCTACAAATTTTGGGTTGTCACACATTTCGACGTCTTTGAGCATCGTGGTTTACTAGTCAATCAAGTATGGTTACAATCATATCACATTTTACCTTAATTAACAAACATGTTTAAGGTAGTCAGTACATTGGTAGTTACTTATATACAATACTACGGTACATCGTTATTTTCCCTTCGCATTCACATTGTGATCTTCACACATAAACGAGAATATGAACTATATTTTGGTAATGATAGTCATACTTGGGAAAGGTACACACTTTTACAAATAAACAACACACAGAACATTCGGGCCTTGGTAGAAGGCTACCTTTTTAGTAGAAAATATAGAGTTTTCTAGGAGATACAAACACTTTCTACAAACACTTATAAACATTTATCTCAAACATATTCAAACACTTTCATACATGCCATGACATTAAATTACTTATGAGCTCACCAGCTTTAATGGTTATCTACTCTTTCAAAATAACTTGTATTCTCAGGTCACCAGTTGACAGGTACCGATGACCAGGTTTTTGAGAAGACGGAGCTTTCAAGACTCATCTTTATTTTGATTATTTATTTTTGGTGTCTTATTAACTATACACAGAACACACTTGTATTAAAATTATATTATTCATGCAGTGGATGATGTTGTTGCTTGTTTACTGTTATGCATTGTTATGATACTGTACATGACGTCCTCCGCCCAGAATGTTTCTGCCGTTATGGTTTTGGGGCGTGACAGATAGATATCAGAGCTTTGTTTATAGTGAATTGAGTAGATCAACCCATAAAAGACATATAAACTATAAACACATCGAGATTAAAATACTCTAACCAAGAGTTTATACTTTTAAATAATAAAATATTTAACCGAAGTATACATACCTGCATTCATACTAAAATCAGTGTCATTCGGACAGAACCAAAGTATTGTGGTTATTGGACAACATAAGTAGGCCTAGGGACATATGATCAGATCTGGGAGTGATATAGCTTGATCAACTATATCTTTCCGACAAATGATTAGCATGTGCCTAGAAATCGTTGTGGTGTTGCAGCAAGTTTAAAAACATACCAACACCACTACAATGAAAACATTATAACATAACATAAACTTAAAATACTATAGGAGTATTTTGTGTTACTACAATTACTTATTTGAGAACTAAAGGTATTTATTAGTAGGTCAATAGTTGCTTGGTGGATATGCTAAGGTTATATGTGACTAAGGTGTCATAGACTTAGAATATGTGATCTTTGCTTTATTTCCTATTCCTTGTTTGGTTGTGGATTTGGAGTTAGGGTCACTTATTCGAAGGTATATCCTGTTTTGATTTCATGTAACTGATATGCACTATGCAAGTATTGAAGTAACTGATAACGATCATCCTATAATTATCTTAATTAGTGCGTCTATTAATTATTTCTTTTACCCCTATTCTCGCGTAGATAGCATGGTTGGATTGAATCTCCCTGGCGACCCGTACTTCCCCAACCCAGGCAATGATGGATCGCTCGACGATGAGCCATAAGAGAATCATCCAATCCCTTTGGATGATGAATTCACAAAGACTTTTCCGAAGGATTCCGACTCCGAACCAGAAGGAAATGATGTACCTCTATTGGCTCCAATCCCGAATCCTAACCCTCGTCTAGCTTGTCAAGGCCCGACGCCTCTATGGGTGGAATACTTTGGAGCATGCAGTGAAGATCAAGGTTAGCCTATCCCATACAATGGTGACCGAAGCTTCTGCAACCTGAGTAGGGGTGTTCGTTTGGATGGATCGGTTTATACGATCCGATCAAGTGAATCCAAAATAATTTCAGTTTTCAAAACGTAGATCCATATAGTCCAAACTAAATTCAAATCCGATCCGATCCAACCGAGTTATAATTCGGTTGGATTGGTTTTTTACATTTCGGTTTTCAAGAATCAAGGCATTTCAACAAATATATAACTTTAGTATTAACTTACTCTATAATATAAACTAAAGAAATATTGTTTAATTAGTTTTGGATTAAAACTTATAAATTACTATCAAGAAAAATATATTATATATTACTATCTTATAGATATTTTTTTTATAACAAGTAGATAGTGAAGTATTATAAATGATGAAAATTTTTAATATACTAATAGAATAATTTTGTAAATTTATAAATTATTAAAGATATATATTAGAAAGAACAAAATAATAAATTGCAATTCGGTTTTTTGGACTATTCGGTTTTTATAATGTAAACCAAAACCATTCCGAAATCCAAAATAATAATTCGGTTTTGCTAAAAACCAATCCATAAATCTGAATAACCAAACCAAATAGTCTGGTCCAAATTGACCAATTGGACAATTCGGTTTATCCAAATAGTGAACAGCCCTAAACCTGAGCGAGGGAGGCTGAACAGATAGGGTCCTGCCCATTCTGGTTCGCAGAGCTGCTCGTAATGAAGAGCAGGGTAGGACAGCCATCCACCGAATCATGGAGGTTGACGCCAATGCAGCAGTTGGTATAGTCTGCATTCGTCATCTGGAAGATGCTCGTGAGAGAGCTGAGAGAAACAACGAAGCTCTACAACAATAACCGGCTGAAACTCAGGCTGAAGTTATAGAGCTCCGAGTACGCCAAAGGGTCTATGAGCAACACCTCCTTGATGTGGAACGTTAGCTGGCTGACTTGAGGGTTCGCCCAAGGGGTACCCATCGCCGGTAGAAGATGCTTCACCTGCCTTTCTTTAGAGTTAAGGAATAGCCTTCGTATCTATGCTCTATGTAGCACTTTTACCTATAAATATTCATATCCATCTAGTACTGTTGCTAGGTCCCTATGTTGTCAAAATTTCTTATTATAGTTTGATGTAAGACCTACTTCTAGGTCATTCTCCCGAACTTATTACATCATCAATGCCAATATTATTGACAACCATCAAATCTTTTGAGAAATCCATATCCAAGTACTTTCAATTTCTACTGCTCGATCTCCATATCAACCATACTCTCATTTGCTTTGTTAGACTTTAGAGAGTTAGTCCATGAACCACTCTCATTATACTTACAATTGATTCTTACAATCATCTTCGTCATCGTAAACTTTTAGTCGAACTATTCCTCCACGGAGAGTGACAAGGAGTAACCCTTCGATAACTCCTACGTAACCTCCACCCCCTCCACAATACAATCTGGCGAATATCCAAGTTCCAGTGAATGCCGCTATAACGGCAGCCCTAGCTCCGTTCAGTGCTAGTGGAACTAGCAGGAGTGGAACAACTGTGCATTCCACTCAAGGTGATGCTCAAGCGCGCTCTAGGAGTGCTCGTATAAAGACTTCTAACTGCAAGCCCAGGTCCTTCAATGTAACTGGCGGAATCATTTCCCTCTCGCAATGGTTCGAAAAGACAGAATCGATCTTCGAGATTTGTTCCTGTCCAGAAGGAAGCAAATTCAAATTTGCTACTTGCACCTTCGCGGACAGAGCCTTGACGTGGTGGAATAGCCATGTGAAGTCACTAACTCTGATATTGGCTAATGTTATGGGCTGGGAAGATCTTAAGGAGCTCATGATCGAAGAATACTTCCCGAGGGGCGAAGTTCAGAATCTTGAACAAGAACTCTGGAGCCTAACCATTAAGGGCTCTGATATAGTGGCCTATACTGCCAAATTCAGTGATCTGGTGGCACTATGTCCGGGAATGGTCCGTACTGAGGGAAAGAAGATAGAAAGGCATATCTGGGGGCTGGTGCATCCATTTCAGGGGAATTTTTAAGCTTCAAACCCCACTACCTTCGATAGTGCCAAGCAATTGGCACAACGGATCATTGATCATGCAGTCCGTGCCCCAACTACAACAACAACCCTCGCCATCCCAGAACCCTCCAAAGCCGCCGGCAACAAGCGGAATTTCTGGGATAACAAGAAGAAGAATGCGGTGCGGATCTCTTCCCAAAACCAGGAAGTTATAGCCATTCATGCTGTGATAACCCCTACTGCTACTGCACCAATGAAGCAGTATCATGGAAGCTTGCCCAAGTGCAACAAGTACAGCTTCCACCACAATGGACCCTACTGGGAAATGCAGTGCACTAACTGCAACAGGAAGGGCTACACAGCCAATTTATGCAAAGCTCCAACAAGTCTGATCAACCAAGTCCCCGACGTTGGTGTGGGCTATGCTTGCTATGGATTTGGAGAGGTGGGTAACTACAAGAGGAATTGCCCGAAGGCAGGGTAAACTGGCGAAATGGGAAGAGTTTTGGCTATAGGCCACGTGGAAGCGGTTGTCGACCCTACAGTGGTCACTGGTATGTTTTTCCTCGATAACTCATATGCATGCATACTGTTTGATAGTGGAGCGGAGAGGAGTTTCGTGAACCAAAAATTTTCTCACTTACTTAAGCAAAAATCATGTGCACTTAAAGAACCGTTCACTGTAGAAATGGCTAACGGAAAGACTGAGAGCACTTACAGTATATACATAGGATGTACTCTACATATAGATAGCCATTCATTTTCAATCGACCTCATGCCGGTCTCAATTAAAAGTTTCGACGTGATTATCGGCATGGATTGGTTGAGTCTACATCGTGCCGGCATCACGTGTTATGAAAAGGTCGTTGTCGTCCAGCAAAACTCTAGTTTTCTAAGGCGACAAACCCGACACAAACCTACATATTATCTCGAGTGTTGAAGCCCAGAAGTACTTGCGAAAGGAATGTCACACATTCCTTTCTCATGTTGTCGATGTGAGCCAAGAGGCGAAGAATTAAAGAACATCCCAGTGGTAAGCGATTTTCCTGAGATTTTTCCAGAAGAACTACCAGGATTACCCCCACAACGTCAAGTCGAGTTCAGAATCGACTTAGTTCCAGGGGCTACCCCCGTAGCCAAATCGCCCTATCATCTAGCACCAGCTGAGATGCAGGAACTATATGGTTAACTAAACGAATTGCTCATCAAGGGTTTTATTAGACCCAGCTTCTCACCCTGGGGAGCACCGGTCTTATTCGCGAAGAAAAAAGATGGATCGTTTCGTATGTGCATCGACTACAGAGAGCTAAACAAGCTTACCGTCAAGAATCGTGACCCTCTGCCTCGCATAGACGATTCGTTCGACCAACTACAAGGGGAGAGTTACATTTCATAGATAGATCTGAGATCTGGGTATCTGCAGTTACGAGTGCTTGAGGAGGATGTTCCGAAGACAGCCTTCCGAACTCGTTATGGACAATATGAGTTTGTAGTGATGCCATTCGGATTGACTAATGCGCCCACAGTGTTCATGGACTTAATGAATAAGGTATGTCGTCCTTACTTGGATTAGTTCGTCATTGTATTCATTGATGACATAATTATCTACTCTCGTAGTAAGGAGGACCATAGTAAGCATTTGCATCACATCTTGGAAACATTACAATTAGAGAAGCTCTACACGAAGTTTTCTAAATGCGATTTTTGGATTCAAAGATTCATATTCCTGGGTCACATTTGTGACATCCCCATTTTCACGGCCAAAAAAGACCGATGTTGTTTATGCTTTATAAAAATCAGAGTACTTCATTTTATAAAAATGTTGCGGAATTTGTTCCCAGAAAAACATGGTAAATACGTTATTAAAACATTTTCGAAGAAACGTATTTATTTCATTTTAAAACGTTTGGGATGTCATCGTTAATACAGAAACATAAGCATAAATAGAACTTAAAATTATTTACACTAGTGATCTACATCTCTTTAAATCTCTCAGTGTAATGTCACTTCATATCAACACCTGTGAAATAAATAAACTGAGTGGGTCAGGTTGGGAAACCTGGTGAGTACATAGGGTTTTCAACCCACAGTAATATAATTATTATGTTTAAACAATCAAACAATCAACCCAATTACCCATCCCCATTATCTTCTTTATTCTTAAGGATCTACCCTAAGAATCAGCTATTTCTCATTCATTCATTCCTAAGGATCATCCTAAGGAAACAACATGAAGTCCATTGTTGCCAATGACACATTGGTCAAGCGCAACTGCTAATATTGTCACTTAGGCTCAGCTGCCAGAATTAGGACATTTTCTATGAGGCGCTTCTGCCGGTACTGACCTTTAAACACTACTTTCATGGTCATAAGGCTCCCTATTAGGCGCAGCTGCCGATACTATCCTTAGAGCGCAGCTGCTAGGATGTTTACCGTAGATCTAAATCATCTACGGGTTGTGGCGCAGCTGCCAGTGCTCATCTATAGGGTACTAGGTCCACTGCTGCCAATGTATACCTATAGGGCACTAGGTCCGTACTACTAATGTTCCTGTATTTCAGCTTTTATCCATCATCATTCATCTACCCATGTTTTACCCAACATATTTTGTAGATATAAAATACTTTATACAGTTTACATCATTTAAAACATGTATAAAAATCTTTCACCATCATAGACAACAAGTATTCAGACAATATGCACACATAACACGTAATTTATATTAAAATACTTCATATCTATGTGTAAGATGAAAGAGACCATGCACTCACCTGATTAGGTGGTGATTCCGAACTCAGACAGCACTTCGTTATCTCAAAACAATTTTCCTTGACAAAACCTAGTATCAATAGCACTAGGGTTTAGTTTTTAACGTTAACCACGACTAATTAATAGTCTAGCTATTATTACTATTATATAAGCGTTAAATAACACTCAATATAACTCATAATAATAGCCCAAATAATTATTTTAAGGTCCTAATAATGTTACTATAATTAAATAAAATCTATATTAAATATAGTATAGGCGTAGCTCACTTACAACGAGTTTTTATTAAAAATCGGGCTTCGCTGGAGTAGCGTTTCCAAGCCGAAAGCTTTTCTTCTCGGAGCCGTCGGGCGCTCCGGGACTTTCTTGTCGTGCTAGGGAGGTTCCGTAGACTTGGGAGGGGTTTAGGGAGGCTAGAGAGAAGTTAGAGAGAGAAAGAGAGGCTTCCGTAGACTTGGGAGGGGTTTAGGGAGGCTAGAGAGAAGTTAGAGAGAGAAAGAGAGGCTTATGAGAGAAAGTAGTCTCTAAGCTTCGTCCGTAACTTTTGCATACGAGCTCCGTTTTTGTCTGTCTTTTTACCGTTGAGTTCCTATTAATGAGATCTTCAACTTTCATTTAGACCTCGTTGGCTAATTCTCATTCTATCTCGGATTTACAAAACTGTATCGAATTCGCCGCGCTCGAAAAGTAGGGACTAAGCTTCGTCCATAACTTTCGCATACGAGCTCCATTTTTGTCTGTCTTTTTACCGTTGAGTTCCTATTAATGAGATCTTCAACTCTCATTTAGACCTCGTTGGCTAATTCTCATTCTATCTCGTATTTACTAAACTGTATCGAATTCGCCGCGCTCGAAAAGTAGGGACTAAGCTTCGTCCATAACTTTCGCATACGAGCTCCATTTTTGTCTGTCTTTTTACCGTTGAGTTCCTATTAATGAGATCTTCAACTCTCATTTAGACCTCGTTGGCTAAATCTCGCTCTATCGTAAATTCACTATTTACGCTTCCCGGTATCGTGCCGGTTCTATCGCGAAACTTCAACGGGTCATAACTTTTTCGTTATAACTCGGTTTTCGGCGTTCTTTATATGTACGAAAACCTTGTAACATACTCTACAACTTGGTTAAGATTATTTATTCTAAATAATCTTTTGTCGAAAATTCGTTTTCGACCCCTATTGCCTCTAATTTGACTAGCCCAGATTTGCGGGCGTTACAATTATCTCCCCCTTAGGATGATTACGTCCCGGAATCATCAACAAAACAGGGTCGTATAATGACTCCATACGTCATCTCTTCATCCTAGGTAATAATTATAACTTCTACATTCCTTCAATTCTATCTCTTAAACTCATTGACTGTAAGTGTACTCGATCGTGCACCTGCTCTCTACCTCAGGTTAGACTCCAAATTATGACCTTCAAGTCACAATCTCGATCCCTGCTGGATAGGGACTTGAGATAAGTTCTTTTATTACTAATATAGATCGATGTATCATATTCTAATGACCTATCATCGTATGTTGCAACACTTAGACTTAGGTCTCTTAGAGTTAAATTCTAAAACAGACTATGCCTTCCTTCATGTTCTAATGTGATATAATCACACATTAACATTAGGCATTTCTAGCCACCAACTTCTTTAACAACGAGTGCGATACTTCTATTGATCGCTTTGATTTCAACCGTTTGGTTTAAGTCGGACGCTACATCAAACTTGGTTCTCTGAACCACACAACATACTCATCGTAGTCGGACTTGATTCGATATGACCACTAGGGTCGGAATATCAACAATCTTCTTAGTCATTACCGAAACGATGGTAACAACACACTTGAATAAAACGAGATCAATTACTAGCTTCTTGGTAACCTTGTGACTTTCCCTGATCCAATTGTAAGTCCTGTGCTTCCGGTAGTATAGGCCTCTACTACCATTCACACCTACTCATACTCGTCTCAGGTATTGTCCCACAGTTTTCCAAGTCACCACACAAGAAAATCATATAACAGCTTAACACATCAGATATCAAAACGAAGGTTTTTTTTATTATTCCTTGAAACTATTACATAGGTGTTCAAGTTCACCCTAGACTATGCCTCTAACAGGCTACATCATACGATTCTATGGCTACTTCATAACTCGATCTTTGGATGTCAAGTTGTCACTCCTGAATCCTCGCATTGTCATCTGCTTCGTCAAGGATCATTTGAAATGCTCTCGCCTTTGGCTTTGGCGGCACATTTGGCTTTGTAGCCCCCTCTCTCTTTGGGCAATCTTGCTTGAAGTGTCCTTCCTCATTACATTCGTAACACACCCTTTTATTGAATTTACACTCGTTGGCATAATGCCCATGCTTCCCACACTTGAAACAAGTTACTTCCTCACTGCATTTTCCAGAGTGTTTCTTTTTGCACTTCTCACACCATCTTTCTTCACTCCCTCCTCCTCTAAACTACCTGGTACTTGATTTGCTTCTCTCATCGGGCTTCGCAGACCCCTCAAACTTCCTCTTTTCGCCAACCTCGGTCTTGTTGGCGGCTCTTCCCTTGATCATCTCCTCAACCGACTTGGCAGCCCAGATAGCTGCCTCCAAAGTAGGTGCCTGACGCACTGGCACTGCATATTCCCATGGAAGTCCTTTTGCGTACTTGTCAATTTTTGTCAGCTCATCCGGAACAAGACGTAAGGCGAACTCCATCTTCTCTGTGAAGTTGTTGGTGTATTCATCAATAGACATGCTTCCTTTCTTTAAGGTAAGGAATTGGTTTTCTAGCTCGAGCAGATTTTGGGCTGAGCAGTACCTACGTTTGAAATGCACCAGAAATTCTACGCATGTTAGTTGCAGGGGCTCATTGGGGCTCAACGTCTTTCCCAAGGTATTCCACCATCGTACAACACCTCCTCGAAACTGACGCACTGCAAACGTGGTCTGTTGTTTTCGCTTGCAACCGCACGTCATGAAAGCTAATTCCATCTCCGAGATCCAATCCATGACCCCGATCGGATCCTCTTTTCCAGTGAAAGTCGATGGCTTGCAAGTCAGAAAATCCTTGTACTTGCATCCATTCCTCTCGACTTCGTCATCTTGGTTGTTTTGTCGAACTATTGGTGGGTTGACTTGACCAACAGTCCCACTGTAGTTTCCTTCCTTAGTCTTCCCTTCGGTTCAACTTGGGCTGTTCGATCTGAATAGTCGCTTCCTCTCGATTTTGCTGGAGCAAACGTCTGGTTTCCTCCATTTGACGATCCAACATCGCTTGGATCATCGCTTGCACTCCGGCCATCGTTATTGGCTCAACAGCGGCTACCACAACCGGTATTTGCTCAATCGCTGGGGGTTGACCTCGGTTCCCATTTGCATTCACGTTTCCGCTACGGGTTCTTGCCATCTTGATCTATACACCGAATAAGGTGAATCTAGACCTTTACTTATGATTGACGTTTAAATCATTATTGTCACTCCGAAACGTTTATATGCTAGTTCTAATATCGTAGTTAAACGCTTAGAATCCTAAACACATAAGCTTTCCAGATCCGGTCGGCAACAGACCATAGATCCGAACAAATAATAGCGTATCAGGCACAAGCATTTAGCACATAAAAGCATTTTAGGCACAATTCCTAAAATAATCTAGTGCTCACACCTCACAATCATCGCTTAACATTCTAAGTTTAAGTCTAGAAATAAATCCATATTCCTAGTTCGCTTAAACTAATGCTCTGATACCAACTGTGACATCCCCATTTTCACGGCCAAAAAAGACCGATGTTGTTTATGCTTTATAAAAATCAGAGTACTTCATTTTATAAAAATGTTGCGGAATTTGTTCCCAGAAAAACATGGTAAATACGTTATTAAAACATTTTCGAAGAAACGTATTTATTTCATTTTAAAACGTTTGGGATGTCATCGTTAATACAGAAACATAAGCATAAATAGAACTTACAATTATTTACACTAGTGATCTACATCTCTTTAAATCTCTCAGTGTAATGTCACTACATATCAACACCTGTGATATAAATAAACTGAGTGGGTCAGGTTGGGAAACCTGGTGAGTACATAGGGTTTTCAACCCACAATAATATAATTATTATGTTTAAACAATCAAACAATCAACCCAATTACCCATCCCCATTATCTTCTTTATTCTTAAGGATCTACCCTAAGAATCAGCTATTTCTCATTCATTCATTCCTAAGGATCATCCTAAGGAAACAACATGAAGTCCATTGTTGCCAATGACACATTGGTCAAGCGCAGCTGCTAATATTGTCACTTAGGCTCAGCTGCCAGAATTAGGACATTTTCTATGAGGCGCTTCTGCCGGTACTGACCTTTAAACACTACTTTCATGGTCATAAGGCTCCCTATTAGGCGCAACTGCCGATACTATCCTTAGAGCGCAGCTGCTAGGATGTTTACCGTAGATCTAAATCATCTACGGGTTGTGGCGCAGCTGCCAGTGCTCATCTATAGGGTACTAGGTCCACTGTTGCCAATGTATACCTATAGGGCACTAGGTCCGTACTACTAATGTTCCTCTATTTCAGCTTTTATCCATCAACATTCATCTACCCATGTTTTACCCAACATATTTTGTAGATATAAATAATTTATACAGTTTACATCATTTAAAACATGTATAAAAATCTTTGACCAGCATAGACAACAAGTATTCAGACAATATGCACACATAACACGTAATTTATATTAAAATACTTCATATCTATGTGTAAGATGAAAGAGACCATGCACTCACCTGATTAGGTGGTGATTCCGAACTCAGACAGCACTTCGTTATCTCAAAACAATTTTCCTTGACAAAACCTAGTATCAATACCACTAGGGTTTAGTTTTTAACGTTAACCACGACTAATTAATAGTCTAGCTATTATTACTATTATATAAGCGTTAAATAACACTCAATATAACTCATAATAATAGCCCAAATAATTATTTTAAGGTCCTAATAATGTTACTATAATTAAATAAAATCTATATTAAATATAGTATAGGCGTAGCTCACTTACAGCGAGTTTTTATTAAAAATCGGGCTTCGCTGGAGTAGCGTTTCCAAGCCGAAAGCTTTTCTTCTCGGAGTCGTCGGGCGCTCCGGGGCTTTCTTCTCGTGCTAGGGAGGTTCCGTAGACTTGGGAGGGGTTTAGGGAGGCTAGAGAGAAGTTAGAGAGAGAAAGAGAGGCTTATGGTGTGAAGAAAATATGAGGAGTTCACCCTTGTATTTATAGGAGTTTTATAGTAAAGTAGTCTCTAAGCTTCGTCCGTAACTTTTGCATACGAGCTCCGTTTTTGTCTGTCTTTTTACCGTTGAGTTCCTATTAATGAGATCTTCAACTTTCATTTAGACCTCGTTGGCTAATTCTCATTCTATCTCGGATTTACAAAACTATATCGAATTTGCCGCGCTCGAAAAGTAGGGACTAAGCTTCGTCCATAACTTTCGCATACGAGCTCCATTTTTGTTTGTCCTTTTACCGTTGAGTTCCTATTAATGAGATCTTCAACTCTCATTTAGACCTCGTTGGCTAATTCTCATTCTATCTCGTATTTACAAAACTGTATCGAATTCGCCGCGCTCGAAAAGTAGGGACTAAGCTTCGTCCATAACTTTCGCATACGAGCTCCATTTTTGTCTGTCTTTTTACTGTTGAGTTCCTATTAATGAGATCTTCAACTCTCATTTAGACCTCGTTGGCTAATTCTCATTCTATCTCGTATTTACAAAACTGTATCGAATTCGCCGCGCTCGAAAAGTAGGGACTAAGCTTCGTCCATAACTTTCGCATACGAGCTCCATTTTTGTCTGTCTTTTTACCATTGAGTTCCTATTAATGAGATCTTCAACTCTCATTTAGACCTCGTTGGCTAAATCTCGATCTATCGTAAATTCACTATTTACGCTTCCCGGTATCGTGCCGGTTCTATCGCGAAACTTCAACGGGTCATAACTTTTTCGTTATAACTCGGTTTTCGGCGTTCTTTATATGTACGAAAACCTTGTAACATACTCTACAACTTGGTTAAGATTATTTATTCTAAATAATCTTTTGTCGAAAAGTCGTTTTCGACCCCTATTGCCTCTAATTTGACTAGCCCAGATTTGCGGGCGTTACAACATTGTTAGTAGAGAGGGAATTCATGTGGACCATTAAAAAAATAAAGCCCATTGAGAACTGGTTAGTACCGGAGACGCCTACAGAAATTCGCCAATTTCAAGGCCTCGTTGGCTATTAGCGTAGGTTCATTCAGAACTTCTCTAGGATTGCGAAGCCGCTTACTACATTAACCCAGAAAGGCGTGACCTTTGACTGGGAAGAGAAACAAGATAAGGCATTCCAAACGCTAAAACGAGCCTCATGTACCGCACCGATACTATCCCGCCCAGAAGGGATAGAACACTTCGTAGTTTATTGTGATGCATCCAACCAAGGACTCGGTTGTGTTCTCATGCAACGCCGTAAGTTCATCGTCTATGCCTCAAGGCAGCTACAGACACACTAGGTCAACTACACCATGCATGATCTTGAGTTAGGAGCAGTTATGTTTGCTCTGAAGATCTGGAGACACTACCTGTATGGAACAAAAAGCACTATCTTTACAAGCCACAAGAGCCTACAACATATATTCGACCAGAAAGAGCTCAATATGAAACAAAGACGGTGGATCGAGCTACTCAATGACTACGATTGTGAAATTCGTTATCATCCCAGTAAAGCCAACATAGTAGCTGACGCCTTAAGTCGGAAAGAATACTCTGGTCGTAGAGTCAAATCATTGACTATGACTATCCATTCACATCTGTCCACACAAATTAAGGAGGCTCTGCTCGAAGCCTTAAAATCTGAAAATGTGTCGGATGAATTCGTGAGAGGGATGGATAAGAACTTGGAAGTCAAAGGTGGCGGAGCCTTATATCTCATGGATCAGATATGGACATCGAAACATGGTGGGTTCAGAGACTTAGTCATGGAAGAAGCACACAATACTCGATAGTCCGTCTACCCAGGTTCTGATAAGATGTATCTGATGGGTTTTATCCATAAGAATATTCCTAGGTGCACATACAAACCCTAATTCTTGGATCTAGGTTTCTCTAATTGAACATGCAATCTATCATAACATATGAAAACAGATCTAAAGGATTACCTTGAGTTGCTTGCTTGAATCTTCTTGTCCTTGGAGCTTAGACTCACAATTATCACTCCTCTAATGGCTCACAAACACCAACTAGCAAGAGGATGATAATAGAGAGAGAAAGGGAGAGAAAAGGATGAGAAAATCGGCTCTAGGGTTTTTTGAGATGCAAGAGTGCCGATTTCCTCCTCCCAAAGGGTCTATATATACTATTGGCTACTAGGGTTACACCTTAAACCCTAATTGAATAACTTATGCCCTAAGCAATCCAATGATCCTTATGGACTAGGCCTTGGATGATTTCTAGGCTCTTCCAAACCCTAAAATCGTCCACCCTCTTATCCTTAAGGATTCATAGCCTAAAACATAACTATCACACATTTGACAGTTTATGCCCCTTTATTCAATTAATCTCTTTAAGTCACCAAATTAATTCCTAATTAATTTATGACTTATATTAATCAAATAACAATATTATTATTCCTTATATTATACTCATAATATATTAATAATATTTCTTCTCTCATTATAAAACATCCTATCAAGTCGCTATGGTAAAGGCAACCCAAAAGGACCATGCACAATCGGGTCAAATACTTGCTAAATATAGTTGGAGCCTTAGACACTACTCCAACGGTCTCCCACTTGGATAAGTCTAGTAACTATATAAGCATAATCCGGTTAGCAATCGTAGCTCTCAAAGACGTTGTCAAACTCTGATCTTATCAGTCCTGTCCTTTAGATAAGGGATCGTATAGTCCTTTGTTTAGATATTACGCGGGCAATTCTATGGAATCAATTGTCCAGTAGTTGCTTTCTCGATCTTAGATTTATTCGACATAGAACTTAATCAAACACATCAATTTAGTTCTGACCAGGCCCGGCACATAAGTCAAATCAAATCATCGAGCGGCCGAGATATTGCTTTTACCCTCTTAGGATAAAAGTAACAGATAAACTTCGACTTATATGCATTTACTTATTCATTAATCAATTATACACAACAATGTGTTTTATTACATCAATTTACTGATGTAGTTTCGCATTATCAATGTACAACCAATTAACAAATAACAAACCATATATCTAGGTTTTAAGACCATATGATATTATCGTCTTGCGATCACCGTTTTGTCACATTCCATAAGGTGATTCCAGCAAGCGTGGGTTTGTTCCAATGCTCAAAACTAGTTCATAAGCACTCATGAAAGTTGCAACAAACTTTTGCTATGTCTAACACCATTTAGACAATCTACACACCGATTCACGACAATCTTTATTCATACCTACTTCCAACATATGAACGATTGTGGACTATTTGAATAATTCGATTATTCTTAATAAACTCAATTATTCTGGAAGTCAAAACATGAAAAGTGAAACAATAGTTAAACAATCAACATATGACAGTAACTTTTCTTATAAATAATACTCCTTTATTTAATCATCAAATGTCAATTACATTTATCTATTACAAGTTTCAAAAATTATCTAATCTAATCTAATATCATCTCTCAGTCCAATACTCCTAGCATGCTGCAAATGCTTAACCCTACTCAATCCCTTCGTAAGCGGATCTGTTGGGTTATCTTCTAATGATATCCTCCTAACCACGAGGTGTCCTTCTTCTACACAATGTCTAATAAAGTGATATTTTCTGTCGATATGACGAGCTCTACCATGATCCCTCGGTTCCTTGGTCAAGGCAACCGCTCCTTCATTATCATAGAAAATAACTACATCGGTACTCAGCTGCCTTATTTGAGGGATAAGGTATAATGTGCTGTCTAGATCCCAGGTTGTACGCTCCCCTATCAAAGGGATTTTGGGACCTACCTACGACCCCTGCATATCTGCAAGCCGTGAGCATCCGTATTTCTATGATCATGTATACTCGATATAAATATCACAATTGTGTTGTGATTCATCAATATAGTTAGATCCTGAACTGGGTCCATGCTATAGCACCTAGTGACATCTGTTCTATGTATATGTAAGTGTACTCGTGTAAGTGTGATCATGTAATTGTACTCGTGTAAACGTGACCATGTAATTGTACTCATGTAAGTGTGACCATGAAAACTTATCTATTTAATAATATAGTAATGTACTGTAATGTTCTATATGTAGTGTACGTGCTCTTTATCTAGTAAGTATAGTAATGTACTGTAATGTTCTAGCTGTAGTGTACGTGCTCTCTATCTAGCAAGTATAGTAATGTACTGTAATGTTCTAGCAAGTATTGACTCATGACTGAACTGACTCATTGTATGGTATCATATTCTAGTAATAGTTCTAGTATCTTCCTAAACTACCCGCATGGTAGTTTACTAGTACTCTAACTGGTACGTATGGACATGGATGTATACCCTAGTTACCCAAGGGCATGGGATGAAATGGAAGGACCTTTATGACTTTATATGTACATGTGATATATAACTAATGTTTAAACGACCTTCGGACGAATACCCGATATCCCACCAGACCACATCCAAATCGAGAAAAAGGAAATAGGGTGGATAGCCTTCCTAAGTCTTTTAAACATTTCTTATATAACTATACATATAGAGGCATGCAATTTATAATTTAAAGGCATAAAATAAGATTTGTAAAACCTTTGAACATAAATATTTTCTAAGAAAAGACCGACTTGGTGTCGATCTATAAAATGGTTTTGAAGGCATGGGTTTGATAAAGCAGTTTAGCATCAAGAAACGTTTGTTTGAAACACAATTGTAAATAAGTTTGAAAAGTAATATACAGAGTAAAATGTACAGAGAAATAAGGAGTTTTAAACACATATAGTGTTTATGAAAGACATTTGAAGGAAAATGTTTAGTAAAACGGCTAATGAGTAGCCAATCATTTGAATGCTGCTTATTAATCACATGTGATTGATATAATAACTAGCATAATTCTACTTGTATCCCACCCCATAAAAAATTTAAAGTAGTTTAAAACATTATTTAAGGGGTATGAACTCACCTATAGTGATTGGTTCTGATGAAAATGTTGGATCAGTTGCTAAGTATCAAGTGGTGATTTGAGTACACACGCGAATCCTATTTAGCATATATTGACACATATATGAATACAATTAGTGATATGAACAACTAATTAATGAATTGGGGCCACCTTAGGGACTAGTAAATACTTATATTGAAGTGTTACAACCATATATGATTGTATGAAGGGGTATAAGGCTTTACAAAGGAGTGTATGGCCAAAATACACACTATATGTGTGTGTGCGGCCAGGTGTGCGGCCTAGTGTGCTGCCAGCACATGTGTACGGCCATGTGGTGTGTGCTGCCATGTTTACGACCAGATGGTGTTCTTGGTGTTCTTGGTGTTCTTGGTACCTTTTATGAAGATCTTCAAGGAGATTTGAATGATACTTGAGAGGATTTCGAGTTCTATGCTTGAAGAGGTGAAAGAAGTGTTCAAAAATGACTAAGTGTGGTATATAAAGGTGGAGTGTGCGGTTGGGAAGGGTGTGAGGTCGCAAAAACATGTGTGTGGCCGCACACTCCATGTGTTGGAGTGTTTGGCCTCTTTTTGAATCCTACACTTTGAGTTAACCCATTTCCACCCTCCTACCTTGATTATAACACGTTTAGAATGCTCCAATAGACCCTAAATGGTACTACAATATAGTAAAACGAGTCTATTATTGATAAGAAAGGAAGAATGCAAGCTAGAAATTTTCGGGTTGTCACATCATCCCCCCGTTAAAGGGAATTTCGTCCCGAAATTAGAATTTAGACAAGGAGTAGGTACGAATGATCGAGTCATGAGCACGGAACTTTCTAATCGATTAGTTCTAGCGCTCCTAAGTGAAATAGGGTTCTCGGTTGGTATCCCAACGAACCTTCACTAACGGGCGGTGGCGATGCTTCGTCCGCTTGACCTCTCGGTTGAGGGTCACTACGGTTCATATACGAAGGCGTGGATCTCGACAAGTGGACTTATAAGAGTCCTAACAGAAAGGTACGGTTTCACGATCGAGACGTGAAGAGTAGAATGTACGCTACTGAGTTCACGGAGTAGGTCTAGTTTGTGGGAGGCACAGGATCGATTTTGATAAGAATCTCGGAGGTCCTAACTATATTGGATTTAGCTTTTCACGCGATACGAAGCGTATTAAGCCATTCCCAGAGTGAGTTCTCCTAACGAACTTGGTCACTCACTTGGAATCTCCAAGGTTTCTTTTTCTTGTTTAACTTCCCAGTCAAAGGCGACCCCTTGATGGGTAAGAGTCGAAAAGGTTTCTGTGATTTACGAGGAGTTCTGGATGAACTATGACAGTAGATCTGTAAGACCTAGAATTTTGGTGAATTTCTGTCGGCGACTCCGGTGTCGACAAACTCTCAACGATTTCGGATAATTGCCAGAGTACTCAAGAATTTCCACATCACTAATAGTGTGTCTTTAGGAATTTTTGACTCTTCAATTCCAAAACTCGAGTTCATAGATCTTTGCGAAAAGTATCTCCGAAGGTAATGTTTCCAGAGGTTCATTGTTACCACGAGGGTCGATAAGTAAGTCATTACATGGGGAAATGACGAACTGATCCAAGTAAGAAAAACGTACCCTACTCATTTAGCTCATGAAAGCTATGGGTGCGTTGGTCCTATCGGAAGGGTATCACTACGGATATGAAGTGTCCATATTGAGTTCAGAAGATAGTCTTTCGGACATCCTTCCCTAACACTCGAACTAGTGATATTCGGATCTCCGATCCATTTCTGAAAGTAATTCTTTCCTTGCGTTTGCTCAACCATTTCATATATGCGAGGCAGAGATAACGATTCTTAAAGAAAAATCTTGACGGAGTCCTCGATATCCGAGGCACATACGATGCAATCCGTCGATCTATGGGAGAATAATACTGGGGGTTCTCCAGGGTGAGAAACTTAGTCTTCTTATTCTACCACTCGTGCAGTACGTCAAGTTCAATCCAAGGATTCATACGATTGATCTATCACTGAGGAATGCATGTATAAGAGTGATATATAATCAAGGTTCTACAGGTTTAGAATTGATGATTCCACTTTAACCTCTTTTTCCCCGATGGGATGTGAGCTTAAAGAAGAATCAGTTATTCGAATACCTTTTCAATCTTGATTATATACGACTCGTATACACGAGATTGTGATTGTGAAAACATGTATGAATTCTAATATGAACTTCAGGATGGAGAACTGCCTAAGCCTATGAGTAATCGCATCGTCATGTGAACAAACTTAGAACCCGGTCATCATAGACAGGTACAGATGCAAGGATTTGGGAAGATTGAACTCGTTGAAGACCCATATTTCATTTTGATTTATGCTTTAGTGTTTATCAAAATTTGACAGAACACATTTGTATAATAACTATATTATTAATGCAATGGATGATGTTCTTGCTTGTTTACTACTTTACATTGTTGTGATACTGTACATGACGTCCTCCGCCCCAGAACGTTTCCGCCGTCCTCGGTTTTGGGGTGTGACAGCTTGGTATCAAAGCATTGTTTATAGTGAATTAAGTATATCAACCCATAAAAGATATACTAACTATAAATACATAGGGGATTAAAAATACTCTGACCAAGAGTTTATACTTTAAATAATAAAATATTTAATAAAGTACACGTGCCTGCATTCATACTAAAATCAGTGTCACTAGGACAGTACAAAAGAATTACGATTGTTGGGCAACACAAATGGGCTTAGAGACATATGGTCAAAACTGGGAAGATATTACCTGATCACCTATATTATCCGAGGGTTGACTAGCATGTGCCTAAGTTTAATTGTGTGGTTGCAACAATGCTACAATCTTACCAACCCTACCACAACGAGAACAATGGAACATAACATTAAAATTTAAAATACTATAGGAGTATTTGGTGTTACTATAAGTACTATATACTTGAGAACTAAAACGGGATCTTCATTACTAAGTTGATAGTTGCTAAGTGGATACACTAAGACTATATGTAATTAGGATGTTATAGACTTAGAATCTGTGAAAATTTTACTTCACCCCGATTATGTGTGAATTTGGAGTTAAGATCACTTATTTGAAGGCCTATCCTGTTTCGATTACATATAACTGGTATGCACTTCACAAATAGCGAAGTAAATAATGAAGATTTTCTAAATAATTATCTAGATAGTTCGTCTAATAATTATTTCTTACCCCAATTCTTGCATAAATAACATGGCTGGACTCCATCCCCATGGCAACCAGTACCTTCCGAACGAAGTTATTGCTGGTTGGTTTGGAGAAGAACCAGAGAATGATTATCCTATCCCTTTGAATGATCACCATGAAGAAGACCCTTCGGACGATGCTAATTCCGAACCAGAGGTTGAGAACCTACCCTAAGCAGCTCCCGTTCAAATTCCTAACCCTCGTCCGGCTTTTCATGGCCCGACGCCTGAATGGGTGGAATGCTTGGAAACATGCAGCCAAGGACAAGATCATCCCATGCCGTATGATGGTGACCGAAGCTTTTATGACCTGAGCAATGGGGGCTCAGAAGATAGATTCTTGCCAACCTTGGTCCGCAGAGTGGCCCGAAATGAGATTCAAGGTAGGACAGCCCAACATCAGATCACTAAAGTTGTCACCAATGCGAGAATGCATACCCTCCGCACCATTCATCTAGAAGATGCTCGCGAGAGATCTGAGAGAAACCATGAAACCCTGCTGCAAGCACTGGCTGAATCACGAGCCGAATTCATAGAGCTCCGAGTATGCCAGGGGGTGCACGAAAGACACCTTCTTGATGTGGAACGTCAACTGGCTGAACTGAGAGTTCACCAGAGGGATGACAGTCGCCGGTAGTAGATGCTTTACTTTATTTTTCCTTGATTAACAGGAATCGTTTTTCTGTCTATGCCCGATGTGGCATTTTCTATGAAATTATCTTGTACTGTAAGTACTTTTGGTTAAGTCGTTATGCTGTCAAGAACTATCTTCTCCGGATATGATGTAAGACCTTTACAAGGTCATTTTCCCGAATCTTTACGTCATGAATATCAAAGATATTGACAGTCGGCTAACTTCTGTGTCATTCTTCATTCAAGTACTTTTATCATACTTTCATTGGAGTCTATCTGAATCATGCTTTAGTCAAGTCATTGAACTATAGTAATTTAGCTCCGGAGACATTCCAAGTCTCTTTTAGTGGTTGGATCTTGTTATTCACCAACCCACGATACCTCGACTTGAACGACAAACATCTTGAGACCATTCTACAAACTCACTTCCATTTCGTACTAGGACTGCATCATAGGGATGTAGGTTAAACCTCCGTGAACATACTTCCAATCCGTGCTAGAACTGCATCATAGGGATGTAGGTCAAACTTTCGAGAACATAGTTGTACTCTTTTACATGAACAATATAAGTACATCAAGGGTCAACCATAATCACTCACAAAACCCTTATCTTTCGTGTTACAAAATCATGTCGTCACCTGGAAACAATCAGTCGAACAGTGAGACCTTTGCCTTTACTATGGACGCCGCTACCTTCCAAACAGCAGTTACAGCTGCCGTGGTAGCTGTCGTGACCGCTGTCCTTGCGCATCATGACACTATCAGCACAATCAATGTTGTTGATAGGAATGAAGTTTCCAATCGTGGTATCCATCCAGGAAGTCATCAAACGGTAACGGCCACAGGCCCGCAAAGCCGAAAATCAAAGAACAAGAAACGGAAGTCTCAAGCCCAGAAAGAAGGCAAGAAACCCCGAAAACTTGCCATGCAACAACAACAAGTGGAAACCTCTGCCATCCCCGTACCGAGCAAACCATACAAAGGAACACTCCCGAAGTGCGACCGGTGCAACTACCACCACGAGGGATTGTGCCGAGCCTTGAAATGCGTTAATTGCAACAAGAAGGGGCACATTGCTCGTTTCTGTAGAACTACCTCCACCACTGGGGCAAGCCTAGTTTGCTATAATTGTGGTGAGTTTGGGCATTATAAAAGAGATTGCCCGAAAAAGGAATTCAAGGAAAGAACCCATGTCCCCATAACTCCTAATCGACACTTCACTTCCACCAACAATGTAGGTGTTGTCCATATATGTCACCAATGCGGTGAAATTGGACACCTCAAGAAGGATTGCCCGATAGCGAGGATCTCGGGTGCAGATGGGAAGATTCTTAGGATCACAGCTGCAGGGGAACCTACTCCGGAACCTTCGTTAATGTAATTTAGGCGTTTCGTAGTAATAGACTTATAAACTATCCGGAACTAGTCCAACTAGGGTCTTACCTTTTGCGAGATCCTGTCTTTATAGGGATGCTCGTGCTGCGTATACTTGTCTTTTGTAGTATATCTTATTTGCAGCAATGGCCTTGTTGTAAATCTAAAGTACTATAACTTTGTTCATGGTTGCACGGTTGTGTTTTGTCTGTAAACGTCTTATGTTCAAATCTAATGTCTTTAAGTTTCTATATGATTCCGACATTATCATACAACTAGATTCAATTTGATCGACACCATACCAGCTTCATACGTACATCTCTTTCTTCTAGATCGCTTTTCTAGCAAAGCCGGCATATCAAAACACCGAAGTACTCATGCCAGGAGTACCTCTTAGATATCTTATTTCCGAAGAAATCCCCGAAGTACCACTCATGCAGTACGTCAAGTTCAATCCGAGGATTCATACGATTGATCTATCACTGAGGAATGTATGCATAAGAGTGATATATAATCAAGGTTCTACAGGTTTAGAATTGATGATTCCACTTTAACCTCTATTTCCCCGATGGGATGTGAGCTTAAAGAAGAATCAGTTATTCGAATACCTTTTCAATCTTGATTATATACGACTCGTATACACGAGATTGTGATTGTGAAAACATGTATGAATTCTAATATGAACTTTAGGACGGAGAACTGCCTAAGCCTACGAGTAATCACATCGTCATGTGAACAAACTTAGAACCCAGTACAACTCTTGTAAACAGATCGCCCTATAGTCAAAACACCTACGGAAATACCAAGAACAGTACAGACAACTTAACAAACTACATCGTGATAGAATAAGAAGACTAAGTTTCTCACCCTGGAGAACCCCCGGTCTTATTCTCCCAGAGATCGACGGATTGCATCGTATGTGCCTCGGATATCGAGGACTCCATCATGATTTTTCATTAAGAATCATTATGTCTGCCTCGCATAGATGAAATGGTTGAGCAAACGCAAGGAAAGAATTACTTTCAGAAATGGATCGGAGATCCGAATATCACCAGTTCGAGTGTTAGGGAAGGATGTCCGGAAGACTATCTTTTGAACTTGATACAGACACTTCAAATCCGTAGTGATACCCTTCAGATAGGACCAACGCACCCATAGCTTTCATGAGTTAAATGAGTAGGGTACGTTTTTCTTACTTGGATCAGTTCGTCATTTCCCCATGTAATGACTTACTTATCGACCCTCGTGGTAAAAATGAACCTCTGGAAACATTACCTTCGGAGATACTTTTCGCAAAGATCTATGAACTCGAGTTTTGGAATTCAAGAGTCAAAAATTCCTAAAGACACATTATTAGTGATGTGGAAATTCTTGAGTACTCTGGCAATTATCCGAAATCGTTGAGAGTTTGTCGACACCGGAGTCGTCGATAGAAATTCACCAAAATTCTAGGCCTTACAGATCTACTGTCATAGTTCATCCAGAACTCCTCGTAAATCACAGAAACCCTTTCGACTCTGACCCATCAAGGGGTGGCCCTTGACTGGGAAGTTAAACAAGAAAAAGAAACCTTGGAGATTCCAAGTGAGTGACCAAGTTCTTTAGGAGAACTCACTCTGGGAATGGCTTAATATGCTTCGTATCGTGTGAAAAGCTAAATCCAATATAGTTAGGACCTCCGAGATTCTTATCAAAATCGATCCTCTGCCTCGCACAAACTAGACCTACTCCGTGAACTCAGTAGCGTACATTCTACTCTTCGTGTCTCGATCGTGAAACCGTACCTTTCCGTTAGGACTCTTATAAGTCCACTTGTCGAGATCCACACCTTCGTATATGAACCGTAGTGACCCTCGACCGAGAGGTCAAGCGGACGAAGCATCGCCACCACCCGTTAGTGAAGGTTCGTTGGGATACCAACCGAGAACCCTATTTCACTTAGGAGCACTAGAACCAATCGATTAGAAAGTTTCCTCCTCATGACTCGATCATTCGTAACTACTCCTTGTCTAAATTCTAATTTCGTGACAAAATTCCCTTTAACGGGGGGATGATGTGACAACCCGAAAATTTCTAGCTTGCATTCTTCCTTTCTTATCAATAATAGAATCGTTTTACTATCTTGTAGTACCATTTAGGGTCTATTGGAGCGTTCTAAACGTGTTATAATCAAGGTAGGAGGGTGGAAATGGGTTAACTCAAAGTGTAGGATTCAAAAAGAGGCCAAACATTCCAACACATGGAGTGTGCGGCCACACACATGTGTTTGCGGCCTCACACCCTTCCCAACCAGACACTCCACCTTTATATACCACACTTAGTCATTTTTGAACACTTCTTTCACTTCTTCAAGCATAGAACTCGAAATCCTCTCAAGTATCATTCAAATCTCCTTGAAGATCTTCATAAAAGGTACCAAGAACACCAAGAACACCATCTGGGCGCACACATGGCAGCACACACCACATGGCCGCAAACATGGCCGCACACATGTGCTAGCAGCACACTAGGCCACACACTTGGCCGCACACACACATATAGTGTGTATTTTGGCCATACACTCCTTTGAAAAGCCTTATACCCCTTCATACAATCATATATGGTTGTAACACTTCAATATAAGTGTTTACTAGTCCCTAAGGTGGCCCCAATTTTATTAATTAGTTGTTCATAACACTAATTATATTCATATATGTGTCAATATATGCTAAATAGGATTCGGGTGTGTACTCAAATCACCACTTGATACTTAACAACTGATCCAATATTTTCATCAGAACCACTCACTATAGGTGAGTTCATACCCCTTAAATAATGTTTTAAACTACTTTTAAATGTTTTATGGGGGGATACAAGTAGAATTATGCTAGTTATTATATCAATCACATGTGATTAATAAGCAGCATTCAAATGATTGCCTACTCATTAGCCGTTTTACTAAACAGTTTCCTTCAAATGTCTTTCATAAACACTATATGTGTTTAAAACTCCTTGTTTCTCTGTACATTTTACTCTGTATATTACTTTTCAAACTTATTACAATTGTGTTTCAAACAAACGTTTCATTATACTAAACTGCTTTATCAAACCCGTGCCTTCAAAACCATTTTATAGATCGACACCAAGTCGGTCTTTTCTTAGAAAATATTTATGTTCAGAGGTTTTACAAATCTTATTTTATGCTTTTAAATTATAAATTTCATGCCTCTATATGTATAGTTATATAAGAAATGTTTAAAAGACTTAGGAAGGCTATCCACCCTATTTCCTTTTTCTCGATTTGGATGTGGTCTGGTGCGATATCGAGTATTCGTCCGAAGGTCATTTAAACAGTAGTTATATATCACATGTACATATAAAGTCATAAAGGTCCTTCCAGTTCATCCCATGCCCTTGGGTTGCTAGGGTATACATCCATGTCTATACGTACCAATTAGATTACTAGTAAACTACCATGTGGGTAGTTTAGGAAGATACTAGAACTATTACTAGAATGCGATACCATACAATGAGTCAGTTCATTCATGAGTCAATACTTTCTAGAACATTATAGTACATTACTATACTTGCTAGATAGAGAGCACACACACTACAGCTAGAACATTACAGTACATTACTATACTTGCTAGATAAAGAGCACGTACACTACAGCTAGAACATTACAGTACATTACTATACTATTACATAGATAAGTTTACATGGTCACACTTACATGAGTACAATTACATGGTCCCGTTTACACGAGTACAATTACATGATCACACTTACACGAGTACACTTACATATACATAGAACAGATGTCACTAGGTGCTATAGCATGGACCCAGTTCAGGATCTAACTATATTGATGAATCACAATGCAATTGTGATAGTTATATCGAGTATAATGATCATAGTAATGTGGATGCTCACGGCTTGCAGATATGCAGGGGTCGTGGGTAGGTCCCAAAATCCCTTTGATAGGGGAGCGTACAGCCTGGGATCTAGACATGACATTATACCTTATCCCTCAAATAAGGCAGCTGAGTATCGATGTAGCTATTTATTTCAAATACTACAGTACTTACACGATTACCCTAGACTTAAGGAAATTGGTACGGTTGTAGTTTGACACTACACCATAGTACTATTTCGTTTTCCCATTTACATTCACTTCGTGAACATTCACACGACGCACGGAAATGTAGAAACTATATTTTTGGTTAATGATAGTCATACCTGGGAAAGATACATACTCTAACAAGAGACACACGCATAGACACTAGATGCCTTGGTAGAAGACTACATTTAGAGCAGCTAGGTCTTGGTAGAAGACTACCTTGAGAACAGTTAAGTCTTGGTAGAAGACTCCTTTTGTTACTAATAGGAATCATAGGGATTTCTAGGGCTTTTCAAATGTTTACACTTGTTTTCCAAACATTTTTCATACCTACAGTTCATTTACATTTTCCATACTTACAATTCGTATACATACAAATACTTACATTTCAAATACATACAAGTATTTTCATACAAATTAAGACACTAAAATACTTATGATCTCACCAGCTTCAAAGCTGATACTCGCTTTCAAAATTTCTTGTATCCTCAGGTCATCATAGACAGGTACAGATGCAAGGATTTGGGAAGATGGAACTCATTGAAGACCCATATTTCATTTTGATTTATGCTTTAGTGTTTATCAAAATTTGACAGAACACATTTGTATAATAACTATATTAGTAATGCAATGGATGATGTTGTTGCTTGTTTACTACTTTACATTGTTGTGATACTGTACATGACGTCCTCCGCCCCAGAACGTTTCCGCCGTTCTCGGTTTTGGGGTGTGACACTGAGCCATGTAAACATCCTCAGCCAACTTTCCATTGAGGAAAGCGGTCTTGACATCCATCTGCCATATCTCATAATCATGAAATGCAGCAATGGCTAGCATCACACTAATAGACTTTATTTTCACAACTGGTAAGAAGGTCTCATCATAGTCAACTCCGGGAGTTTGAGTAAAGCCCTTCGACACCAATCGTGCCTTATATGTGTGTACATTTCCATCCACGTCAGTCTTCTTCTTGAAGATCCATTTGCACCCAACGGTCTTACGTCCGGGCACATTATCAACCAAATTCCAAACTCGGTTATCATACATGGATTGAATCTCGCTGTCCATCGCCTCTTTCCATTTCGCAGACTCCGGGCCTGCCATGGCTTCCTTATAGCTATTAGGTTCATCTAGATTTATTAGTGTACCATCACTAATATACGTGTCCCCTTCGGTAGTAATATGAAAACCATATAACTGGGGTTGAACTCTAACTCTTTCGGAACGTCTTAGAGTTATGGACTTGTCAATTGGTTCAACCGGAGTTTCCTCCTCGGGTTGAGCGTCAACGGTAGAGGTTCCTTCATTACTCAACTCTTGAATCTCTTCATGCTCAATCTACCTCCCACTATCTCCTTGGCTTATGAGTTCTCGCTCTCGGAAAACCCCTCTCCTCGTAACGAAGATAACATTGTCACTTGGTCTGTAGAAGAGATATCCAAAGGATTTCTGCGGGTAGCCGATGAAAATACATCGCTCACTACAAGGTTCGAGCTTGTCGTGAGTATCTCGTCTTATGAAAGCCTCGCAACCCCAAACCTTGATATGTGACAACGAGGGAGTTTTCCATGTCCACATCTCGTGAGGTGTTTGGGCAACCTTTTTTGTTGGGACTAAGTTAAGGATATGGGCGGCAGTCTCTAAGGCATACACCCAGAATGAGTTAGGGAGTGAAGCACGACTCATCATAGAACGAACCATATCCAACAAGGTTCGATTACACCTGTCTGCCACACCATTCAACTACGGTGTCCTAGGTCGCGTCAATTGCGAAATGATTCCACATTCTTTAAGATAGTCGTGGAATTCAAGACTTAGGTACTCTCCTCCTCGATCGGATCGAAGCATCTTGATTTTCCTGCCCAATTGATTCTCCACTTCATGTTTGAATTCTTTGAACTTTTCAAACGTTTCTGACTTGTGCTTGATTAAGTAAATATATCTATATCTATTATAATCATCGGTGAAAGTCACATAGAAGCGGTATGCATCCTTTGTGGCGGATCTAAAGGGTCCACATACATCGGTATGTATGAGATCCAACAAACCCTCACCCCTTTCACACGTACCAGTGAAGGGTGACTTGGTCATCTTTCCTAGCAAACAAGACTCACACGTGTCATCTTCCCTAAGGTCGAATGACTCCAACACTCCATCCTTTTGGAGTTGGGCTATGCGCTTCATGTTGACATGTCCAACATGACAATGCCACAAACATGCTTTATCCATACTATTGGAAGAATCCATTCATAAAACATCATTTCCTAGGTTATCTACAATCATAACAGTTTCATAAATTCCATTACATGGCATTGCTTCAAAATATAAGACACCATTTAGATAAGCATAAATTGAACCATTCTCATTATTAAAAGAAAATCTAAATCCTTGTCTAAACAAACCATGAAACGAAATAATGTTTCTTTCCATATATGGCAAGTAGCAACAATTATTCAAATCTAACCTTAATCCATTACTAAGCACTAAAGAATACACTCCAATCTTGGTCACAGGCGACGATCTTTTGTTTCCCATGATTAGATTTATTCTTCCAAGCTCCACATCCCTATTTCTTCTTAGTCCCTGCAATTCGGAACAAATGTGGTAGCCATATCCGGTATCAAGAACCCAAGAAATAGCATGAGATGAATCATTAGATTTAATCGTATAAATACCTACGAAAGACAGCTTGATCTTTCCTTCCTTAATGGCTTGCAGATATTCTGGGCAGCTTCTCTTCCAATGCCCTATTTTGTGGCAATGTTGGCACTCTGCCCCCTTCGGGTTAGGGTTAGGTTTAGCAGGATCAACCTTGCTCCCACTAGAAGAGGAACCATCTCGGGACTTTCCCTTGCGGTAGCTCTTTGACGAAGCCTTCCTCTTCTTTCCCCTTCCCTGCCCAATGGCTAAAACAGGAGCAGCGGGTGGATTGGGAGTTGGTGCAACAGACTTGTCCTTAAGGTTGCTCTCAGCAACCCTTAGGAGACCTTGGAGTTTGCTTAGTGTGACCTCTTCCTTGTTCATGTGGTAGGTCATCCTAAATTGGTTGTAGCACGGAGGCAAGGAGTGAAGGACCATGTCGATAGCCAAGTCTTCCCCAAAGTCAACATTTAACTTGCGAAGACGATCGACATACCTTTGCATCTTTTGCAAGTGTACGGTTAGAGAATCTCCACGTCCCATTTTAGCGGAGATCATGTTAGTGAAAATCTTGTAACGTTCCTGCCTCGCGTTTTGATGGTATCTCTCCAATAAGTCTTGATGCATCTCGTACGGATACATGTCCTCATAGGACTTTTGAAATTCGGCGTTCATTGTGGCTATCATGATCCAATGAACATTCGTTGCATCATGTTCATGAGTCTCAAAAGCAGTCATTTTAGCCGGAGTAGCGATTTCTGGATTGATCTTCTCGAGCTTCTTGTCAAGGACATACTCCTTGTCCTCGTAGCGAGCAATCGTGCGAATGTATCTTATCCATTCGCTAAAGTTTGTTCCATCGAACGTCACTTTTTGGCAAAGGCTCATCAACGTGAATGAGCTAGCAAAATCGTTGTTCGCGTTTGACATCTACAAATAGAAAGGACAAAGATTGAATAGAATTTGAATCCCTAATTATCACCCAATATGAAAAATTAGGGCTAGGATCCAACAACATTATTTACACATTAGAAAAGGGATGTCGTAATCTAATATGCAAACAATATGAAGGTAAGTGAATGACGATTCACTAATTCTCCACCATGAAAATATAACCTTAAGTTCTAAATGTATTGAGAATTCCTAGGTTTCGATGAGATTCATTGAACTTTTCAATGGCATGTTTAAATCTCGATATGCCCCTCTCGTTTGTGACTGGGATGCTGAGGATCACAAAGTGGGTGTGAATAACCATGCAAATCTACATGGTGCCATCATGTTTACAATCACCTTTTCGATGTGCCGGTAAACCACACACGCTCCACCGAACTATGATAAACAATGAATCACCCTTTGACACCTTTGCTTAGAACCAATTAGTGTGCCGGTAAAACACACACTCTCCACTAACTTCTTAGCAGGGGTGCAAATTGTAATTTCATGGGTTTGCATCAATTCACTTTTATAAAATAGTTTAGTTACTTTATATGTTCATTATACTTATTAATGAGGAGAGAGAGTTTCCCTATCCTACCCATTCGGCTAACGACCCTCCACCGGTCAAGCAAGCGGTGGGTGTGAGTGTACACCCATTAAGCACCATTTTATAGGTCGCAACCTTATACCCACCTGATAGACCGAGTTCGTGAATGAGGCCTACTAACATTAAGACTAGCATTTTTAATTATACATATACATATATACATATATATATATATATATATATATATATATATATATATTAGTCTTGAAATATTATATTAGTATAGGGTTGAATTTTAAACTTTTAAAATTCTTTGGTTTGAAATTTAAATTGTCTAAATTCAACTTTTAATCACAAATCATAAATTTCAAAAATTGAGGACAAGTTTTAAACTTTTCAAAACATAAGGGATCAAATAACAAATAATTCAAATTAACCATTCAATCTCATAATTATCCATATTTGATTTTGAAAGTCCCCAAAATTGCTTGTGTATCAATCAGATCCAATTGATGGTGCCGAATCCCAATCAATTGGATGAAGTCAGATCAATATAGAAGAGAAGGAGAAGAAGAAGATTAAGAATCTAATGATGTATTCAATATGAATGATGCTCCATACAATAGATTCTCTTTCACACACACTTCTTCTCTCTAACTTTCTCTCTCCTCTCTAGCCTTCTCCCTTCTTTCTTCTAACCGTACACTCCCACAAGCACTCATCTATTTATATGGACCTCCATCCATAAACATGTGTACAGCCGCACACACTGTGTACGGCCGCACACAGGGTGTGCGGCCGTACACACAAACCACAAACACATACAACATTACATAAACATATATTTTCCTAGAAAAGCAAGTATAAACCATATTTTTGACCCAACAATCTCCCCCTTGGTTTATAAATTTCTTTTCTAATTGACCCAACAAGCTCCCCATAAAAAGTAGCTGGCTTTTTCTTGTTAATCTTCATTGGGAGCTTGGCTTCAGCATTAATCTTTGATTTCTTTACAACTTCAAGATGAACTTGATGAATCTTCATGAATGACTTCATCTCGAGCGGTTGTCCTTTTCTTCAAGATTTGACTCGGAACGCACATTGGGTGAGGAGGCTTGATGTACAGATTCTTGAAAGATAGCTCTTCAGCTTGAGAATCTACAGAGAGAACAAATCTTCTGGATCATTTCAGCAGGTACAAAGATAGCAGCAGATTGATTGAGGAGGCTTCAATGCAATCTGTGACATAATCTTCAAGTACAACTTCACCATGCTTCTGGGGTCGACAGATTGAATGTCGAAAGAATAATCTTCATTTCTTGCTCCTTCAAATGTGAATTCTTCGATGCTCACGGATGAGGCTTTGGCTCAGAAATCTTCAACACAAACTCCATGAGTCTTATCTATACCTGAAATCACTTTTCAAGACAAAACAAAACTAAAAGAAAACTTAGCACACAAATGAAAACAGAAACAAAAAATACTTTTGGATTTTTGATTTTTTTGAACAAGAAATAAAACAGAAATAACACTATTTTTGGATTTTTAAAATTTTCTAATTTTTTTTTGATTTTTTTTTTTGATTTTTGAATTTTTCTGATTTTTTTTTTAATTCTCCCCTAATATTTAAATTAGAAGAAACTATGACAAATTTAACAAAAATAAAAATGATATCTAACTTTAAGAGAGATTTGAGATCAAAGTTTTTAGACAGCCTTTATCTACTTATCAGTACCTTTCATATTCACATCTTTGTCTGGTCGATCGTCGGTATTGTTGTCCACTTAAACATGAAAAAATTGTGACAAATTTAGGACATACTATAAGTGACAAGACAATGTGATCCTAAGTTCCTAGATATTAGATCTGATCCTAAGTTTCTAGATACTATATCTTAAGGACCATTCAGCTGACGACGACCAGGGATATTGTTGTCCACCTAAATTGAGCAGCGAGATCTATAGACAATCTGTATGTATTCAATTTTAAGTGTACTAGAACGTGTTTCCCGTTTCCTGATATGCCCCAGCCATCAAGAACTTCCAGAATACTCCTTACGCAGGGTGAGCAGACAACCATTCAGAGAGAAGATAGATTCAGAATTCTATTACTTATTACTTATTACTTCAGAGGGGTTGAGAAGTAGAAGGTTGCATATGCTGTGTACTAGGTCGGATTAGAAGTCGCGCAGAGGAGACAACATATGGCTAACAGATAAGAAGTCTTTCACATATATAACCTGTAGAGAAATAGAGTTGCATATGTTGTGTACCAGGTCGGATTGGAAGTCACACAAAGGAGATAACATATGACTAATAGACAGAAAGAAAGAAAATGATATTCTACAGACCTAATTTATCGGAATTTACCAGTCGCCCCATCCAATCTGAATTAAGGACAAAATCCGCACATCGAGGAAAAGTTAAACCACGGTTCCAAGTACGGGTTCATTTAATGTGACGAGTGGATTCCCATATATATCTCCCTGCTCAACCTATCCGAGCGTCGTATTGTTAGGCTGAACGGATCTAACTAGGTCAAGATTTGTCAAGTCTATAAATTTTCTAAGTTCAACTCTGCCTAGTCATGTCCATTTTAAATTTTTCGTGCCTACCGACGCATCAAACCAGAGCATAGACCCTTCAACTTTGGGTACGTTACACAGACTAAGATTGTCTTTTATCACTTGATAATATCACTTCCCAGAACATCTCCCTCAGGCAGCACATTTCATAACCAACAAGCGGTTGGGCTTTTCTTCAGAATTTGGCTTTCCACGCACGTCAGGTGAGGAGGCTTGATGTATTGATTCTTGAACGATAGCGCTTTCAGCTTGAGAATCTATAGAGAGAACAATTCTTCTTGAGCACTTCAGCAAGTACAAAGATAGCAGCAGATTGATAGAGGAGGCTTCAATGCAATCTGTGACATAATCTTCAAGTACAGCTTCACCATGCTTCTGGGGTTGACAGATTGAATGTCGAAAGAATAATCTTCATTTCTTGCTCCTTCGAATGTGACTTCTTCGATTCTTACGGACGAAACTTTGGCTCAGAAAACTTCAACACAAACTCCATGAGTCTTATCTATACCTGAAATCACTTTTCAAGACAAAACAAAACTAAAAGAAAACTTAGCACACAGATGAATACAGAAACAAAAAATATTTTTGGATTTTTGATTTTTTTGAACAAGAAATAAAACTATTTTTGGATTTTTAAGTTTTTTTGATTTTTCTTTGATTTTTTTTTTTGATTTTTGAATTTTTCTGATTTTTTTTTTTAATTTTTAATTCTCCCCTAATATTTAAATTAGAAGAAACAATGACAAATTTAACAAAAATAAAAATGATATCTAACTTTAAGAATGATTTGGTGTGACAACCCGATATTTCAACTCTTTGTAACGACCAAAATGGGTCAAGTATTGTAACCACTTCTGAATAATAAAAAGTTACTTTCATAATAAAATGTATAAATAAGTTCTACTTAATTTCCTTCTATGATTAAATGTCTTTGAACCATGATCGTATGTGAAAAGAACGCCCAAATCCGACTTCATATAGCGAAGTTATGATTTTTCCAAGTTCGGCTTAGCAACAGACAGCTAAAAACTCGAATCGGAGATCAAGCGATTTTTGGCCGGAATGACCTAAACGAGAATCGAAGGTCTCGACAATGGTATTCCAGCGGTAAAAAGTCTGGCAAAAACCGACATCAGATAAAGAAGTTATGAATTTTCTAAGAAATTCCTTAAACACGATGGATTTTTAATAAATAATAAAAAAATAATTTTGGAATTTGCCGACGGAGTCTAAACGAAAGTTGTAGAGCGTAGTCTCACCTACGCGAGGATATAAAGACCATCAAAAACTGAGTTCGTATGAAGAAGATATGAATTTTTGAAGTTTATTAAATAAATTAATTATTTATTTTATTCAAAATTCGGATATTATCTGAAGGGGAGTCAGCGTCCTCATCCGAGGTACGCGCTGCGTACCCCTGTACGCCCCGCGTAACCGAGAGGAATAGCCTCTGATCGTCCACGTCGCGCTATCCGAAGGAAACCGACCCGTCCGACCCGTCCGAAGCCCCGACCCGTCCGACCCGACGTCCCATCCGACCCGACGTCCCATCCGACCCGCGTGCCCAGCAACCCGTCCCATCCGAACCGAGGCAGTCGAGGCTTCGGTCATGCATGACGTACGCGTACGCGCTGCGTACGAGCGTACGCCCCGCGTACCGAGGCAGACCAGCCTTACTATAAATAGGATGCGAGGGTTTCCAAAGAAAGGGCCCATTTCTCTCCTCTCTCTCCCAACTTTGCCTCGTTTTCCGTGTCCGTTCAAACCCGAAGCTCTGGTCGTTTTGGCGCAAGTCCCGAAGGTCGATTTTACTCCCGAGGTTCCCGAGAATCCCGAGGAAAATCCGTTTCCCGAGACGAAACTCTGCCCGGTTTTCCATCTCGCTATCTTCAAACATTCAAGTGAGTTTCATACCCCTTAATCAACCTTTTTAATTATTCTAAATACTTTTATATGCTTTCAAGGGGGGGATTACAAGTAAAACACACGAGTATTATCGTGTGTTACATAAAGAAACTCTTTTATATACTGTTATATATTCAAATCACATGCGATTTATAAACATTTAAAGGAACTTTTATATATATATAACATATGTCACAATAGCATTTTACCTTTTAAAATATAATGTTGTTGTAATGCATGTATAAACTAAAATGTTCTTAGATTTTTCTTGTCTATCCTAGACTCTACACCAAAAATCTATACTTTCATAAACAAGTGATTCCTTTTCTCAATATTTCTAAACAAACAAGACACACTTTTTGGAAACTATAATAGGTATAGTTTTACGAACAGATTTCTAACTCTTATGTACTAGAAACACATATTTCAAGAAGTTTACTTTCGTATACAAGAACAAACATAACATTTTAACAAGTAGATCTGTTTTTATACCATGGATTTGTGAGACACTAACTTCATGTACGTTCGAGTACACATTTCAAGTCCTGTATTGTATACCAGAATCCCTTGGAGGGGGAGCATGGTGTTTGTGTATAGATCTATACGGGCTTGACAACCCGCGCCCTGACTGTTAGCTGCAGTCCACCGTTTGGGGTGACAAACGTCATAACATTCCAACGCCTGAAGAACGTTGTGTATAGGCATTCAGAGTCAATAGTATGGTTATAAAACTCACAAGGGGTATTAAAAACACATTGATTTACAAGGTTTTTCAAACTCATTGGTTATTTTACATTTACATACATTTTGGAAACAAACATTGGTCTTGAGTGAAGGCTACTTTTATACAGGTAGAAAATATAGGATTTTCTAAACACAAACAAACAAAGATAAAACATTTCATTTCATTCAAACATTGTCACTTAAATACTTATGAAATTCACCAGCTTAAATGCTGATCTACTCTTTCAAAATTACTTGTATGTCCCAGGAAATCAGTAATTTCAGGTATTCATTTCGCTTTTGATGAAGGGATGCTGCGGCGCCAGTTTAATCTCGTATTTTTGACATCATATTGTAATTGAGTTTTGAACATGTAACTTTTGACAAATGTAAACATACAATTATATATATGATGGTTGTATTGCTTTCTTTACTATGTATTCATTTGTTACGTTACCACATGAAGTCATCCGCCCCCGAACGATTCCGCCGTTCAGGTTTGGGGGTGTGACAGATTGGTATCAGAGCAATGTTTATAGTGAACTAAGTATATCGAACCACATAAGATATACAAACTATAAATGCTTAAGGGACTAATACTCTCTGACAAAACAAATTTTCTTTTTACACTTAAGCAGCATTTCATTCAACTTAAATTGATAGTTCATTTAAGTACAATTACATGCATACCACAAACTATTTTCATGTTATACAACTATACAAATATTTAGACAAGTTGACACTACGATTGAGACTCGATATATGTAATCAGATTTTGGACAAATATAGCGTGATCAACTATATTTGCCAAAGATTGGACCAACGTATATCGAGGAATGATCGTAGTAAGCAACAAGTCAAAACTTACCAAACCATTACAAGAATCAAACACAATAACTTAAATACTATAGGAGTATTTGCTATCTAAACTAGTTTAACTTACATGTTTTACATGTTCCGACTTTATTCAATTCTTATAACCCTATTTCTCGTACAGTCAAATGGCTGGATTTCACCACCCTGGCGACCCCTACTTTCCCAACCAAGGCAACGGAGGATGGATCGAAGATGATCCCGAAGAGGACGAGGAACCCATAGAAGTAGGTGATGACTCCGGTACCGACTCAGAGCCGGAAGTTATCGATCCACCACCCATTCAACCTCCTGTCTTCGTAAGGAACTTTCAAGGACCGACTCCCGTCTGGGGAAGTCACCTCCACCATTGGAGCCAACAGCAAAACCTACGCCCTCCCTACGGCATGTGCCGGGACTTCTATGATGTTCGCGGCGGAGGTTCGGCTGATCGAGCACTCCCGATAATGGTGGGTAAGTTAGCCAATCAGTCCTATCAGTCTGGAGTACAAGCTAGTCGACTCCGGGATATCAACGTGGAAGTGCAGGTTCACACTTCTGACATCCGTAGGTTGGACAAGATGCAAGACAACGCCCAATTCCAAGCCGAAGCGTTTCAAGCGCAAATGATTGCAGCTCTCGCCGAACTAAGGGAACAACAAGCTGCTTTCGATAGGCGTCTAATGGAGTCAAAGCAATCAGATACGGAGTCAAGCTCCAAGCGCAACCTTCGACGCAAGTAGTGCTTGTCAAGGACTCAAATTTTGTTATAGCTTAGGACCTCGGCTAAAAGTCTTTAAATTTCTCGAACTTTGTAATCGGAGACCCTTATAGGGGTCAAATTTTCGTGATCGTTGTAACAACTTTTATATTAATATAAGTGGCACTACTACTACTATGTTAAGTATTTCGTTCGAACCTTGAATGCTCTTTGTGAACCCAAATACTTGTTTCATACCTTCAGTCTTACAAATAACTTTCATTCTTCTATTTTAAGACTCATACTATCATCTATTGTTGATCTATAGCGATTTAGTTCATGAGACACATACATTTTTCCATTCTATGAAATTCTTATCCTTGTCTTTTCAATCTATAGTTGAAGGATGCCTCCGCGTAGGAATCCAAGGCGAAACAACGGTGAGGAAGCACCTATACCACCACCACCTCCACCACCCCAATTTGATGCTGTAATGTTTCAAGCAACAGTCACCGCAGCGGTGGCAGCTGCCATGTCACAGATCAATAACTCAAGTACTAATGGCTCGGGATCTGGCACGCACCCATCCAACCATGGCGAGAGTCATGGACCACCTTGAGAATGCACCTATAAGGACTTCACTAATGCCAAGCCCCGGATGTTTCATGGTACTGGTGGTGTGATGGCCCTGAGGCAGTGGATTGAAAGGACGGAGGCAGTCTTTGAAATCTGCTCCTGCCCCGAGCACAGCAAGGTCAAATTTGCAACTTTCACCTTTCTCGATAAAGCGTTAACTTGGTGGAATGGCCACGTTAAAGTACTTACCCTAATCGTGGCAAACTCCATAAGCTGGGAGAGCTTGAAGGCCATGATGATGAGAGAATACTACCCACGGGGAGAAATTCAAAAGCTTGAACACGAGCTATGGACGCTCGGAATGGTGGGTACTGACATCGCTACTTATACCAACAGATTCTGCGAACTGGCAATCCTTTGTCCAGATATGATTGCTCCCGAGAGCAAGAAGATAGAAAGGTACATCTGGGGACTGACGCCCCAAATGCGATCAAGCGTGTTAGCTTCTAAACCTGACACCTTTGAAAGTGCTAAGGAACTGGCACAATCTCTGATCGACTACGGAGGTCATCAGAACTCAACCACTTCTGCACCAACACCACAGAAAGGACACAACAACAACAACTACAACAACAACAGCAACAACAACAACACTGGCAGGAAGAGAGCGTGGATTAAAGGGAAGGGTGGGTCTTCCCAAGAATCCGCAAAGAAACAACTGGTGTCAGTAAATGCTGCCATCGTACCTGCTACAGCCCCTACAAATACCTACCCAACAAAGCCTTATATAGGCAACCTCCCAAAATGCACCAAATGCAATTACCACCACCATGGACCTTGTCGAGAAATGCAGTGCGCCAACTGCGGCAGGAAAGGACACACAACCCGTTTCTGCAAGGAACCCGCAAAGCCGATCACTCAAGTTCCCGGTGCGGGTGTAGGGCAGGCTTGCTACGGTTGTGGCGAGGTGGGCCACTACAAGAGAAACTGTCCTAAGGCAGCAGGCACCAGAGGTGTGGGACGAGTTTTGGCAATAGGCCACGACGAAGCTGTAGCTGACCCAACTATAGTTGCTGGTACGTTCCTTCTCGATAATTCATACGCATGCATATTATTCGATAGTGGAGCGGAGAGAAGCTTCGTGAGTCAAAAATTTATTCATTTACTTAAACCTAAACCTAGCAAGTTAGAAAAATCATTCACTGTAGAGATGGCCAATGGAAAAACCGAAAACACAAATTGCATATACATGGGTTGTACGTTAACATTAGATGGCCATTCTTTCCCAATTAATCTCATGTCGGTTCATATTAAAAGTTTCGACGTCATAGTCGGCATGGATTGGTTGAGTCTTCTTCACGCCGACATCATGTGCTTTGAGAAAGCAGTCCGTCTTAACCTCCCTAACAGCGAAACATTAGTTATCTACGGCGACAAATCTAGTGCAAACCTTCGCATCATTTCGTGCATCCAAGCTCGAAAGTGCTTGCGGAAGGACTGTCGAGCATTCCTAGCGCACATCGTCTATACAAGTCAAGAACTAAAGGACATCAAGAGCATCTCAGTAGTTCGCGACTTTCCCGATATCTTTCCAGAAGAACTACCAGGATTACCACCGCAACGCCAAGTCGAGTTCAGAATCGACTTAATTCCAGGAGCTACCCCAGTAGCAAAGTCGCCTTATCGTCTTGCACCAGTAGAGATGCAGGAACTTTCCAGTCAACTTAATGAACTCCTTCACAAAGGGTTCATAAGACCAAGTTTCTCACCTTGGGGAGCACCGGTCTTGTTTGTAAAGAAGAAAGACGGATCGTTCCGTATGTGCATCGACTACAGAGAGCTGAACAAACTTACTGTCAAGAACCGCTATCCTCTACCCCGTATCGACGACCTATTCGATCAACTTCAAGGGGCGAACTAGTTCTCCAAAATAGACCTGCGATCCGGATATCACCAATTACGAGTTCTAGAGGGGGACATTCCAAAGACAGCCTTCCGAACTCGTTATGGACACTATGAATTCGTGGTGATGCCGTTCGGATTAACCAATGCACCAGCAGTATTTATGGACCTAATGAATAGGGTATGCCGCCTTACTTGGATCAGTTCGTCATCGTCTTTATCGATGATATACTTATCTACTCTCGAAGTGAGGAAGAGCATAGTCAGCACCTACGAAAGGTCCTAGAAACATTGCGAATGGAGAAACTCTATGCGAAGTTCTCTAAATGCGAATTTTGGATTCGAAGAGTCGAATTTTTAGGTCACGTTGTTAGCGAGAAAGGTATACACGTAGACCCCTCCAAAATTAAGGCTATTGAGAACTGGTCGGCACCAAAGACACCTACAGAAATTCGTCAATTTCTAGGTCTAGCTGGCTACTATCGTAGATTCATAAATAACTTTTCGAGCATTGCGAAACCTCTTACTTCATTAACCCAGAAAGGTGTGGCCTTTGACTGGGAAGCGAAACAAGAGAAGGCATTCCAGACACTAAAGCAGGCCTTGTGCACCGCGCCGATACTATCCCTCCCCGAAGGGATAGAAGACTTCGTAGTGTATTGCGATGCATCAAATCAAGGACTTGGTTGTGTTCTTATGCAGAGAGGGAAGGTTATCGCTTATGCCTCCCGACAGCTTAAGACACACGAAGTGAACTATACGACACACAACCTCGAGTTAGGAGCAGTGGTATTTGCTCTGAAGATCTGGAGGCACTACTTATACGGAACAAAGAGTACCATATTCACCGATCACAAGAGCCTTCAACACATTTTCGATCAGAAGGAACTCAACATGCGACAACGACGATGGGTTGAGTTACTGAATGACTATGAATGCGAAATTCGTTATCATCCTGGCAAGGCCAACGTAGTAGCCGACGCCCTCAGTCGAAAGGAATACACTGGTCGGAGGGTCAAATCTCTGACCATGACTATCCATTCCCACTTATCCACACAAATTAAGGAAGCACACATGGAAGCTTTGCAACCTGAAAATGTGGCGGGTGAATCCCTGCGAGGAATGGAGAAGAATTTAGAAGTCAAGGGTGGCGGAGCCTACTATCTCATGGACCGAATCTGGACCCCAAATCATGGTGGTTTCAGGAACGTAGTCATGACCGAGGCTCACAACTCAAGATATTCCGTTCACCCGGGTTCAGATAAAATGTATCTTGATCTTAAGAAACTGTACTGGTGGCCTAACATGAAAGCAGAAATTGCTACCTTCGTGAGTAAATGTCTTACTTGCGCTAAGGTTAAGGTCGAGTATCAGAAACCGTCAGGACTACTACAACAACCAGAGATACCGGAATGGAAATGGGAGCGGATTACTATGGACTTCATAACCAAGTTACCCAAGACTACCAGTGGACTCGATACCATATGGGTCATTGTCGACAGATTGACCAAATCCGCACATTTCCTACCCATCAAGGAGACTGACAAAATGGAGAAGCTTACAAGAACTTACTTAAGGGAAGTAGTGCGACTGCATGGTGTTCCGATATCCATTATCTCCGATCGAGATAGTAGATTCACTTCAAGATTCTGGCAGTCACTACAAAGTTCCCTGGGAACTAGGCTAGACATGAGTACAGCCTACCACCTACAGACAGACGGACAAAGTGAGAGAACAATACAAACTTTAGAAGACATGCTGAGAGCCTGCGTGATTGACTTTGGAAAGGCATGGGATATTCATTTACCCCTTGTCGAATTTTCATACAACAATAGCTATCATACAAGCATAAAGGCTGCTCCGTTTGAAGCCCTCTATGGTCGAAAGTGCAGATCCCCTCTATGCTGGACTGAAGTGGGCGATACCTAGTTAGCTAGAGGAACAGTTCCTGAAAGCACTCTCACTAGTCCGGAGATCATACGTGAAACAACAGAAAAGATCGTTCAGATTCGTGAACGATTGAAAGCCTCAAGAGACCGACAGAAAAGCTATGCTGACCAAAGGAGGAAACCTTTGGAATTCCAGGTAGGAGACCACGTCTTATTAAAGGTCTCACCGTGGAAGGGTTTAATACGATTTGGAAAGCGTGGGAAACTAAATCCAAGATACATAGGGCCTTTCGAGATTCTTGCCAGAATCGGCCCTGTGGCTTACAAGCTTAACCTACCGCGCGAACTTAGTAACATCCATCCAACCTTCCACGTCTCAAACTTGAAAAAGTGTCTGTCTGACGAGACTCTTGTTATTCCACTCGACGAGATCGAGATCAACGAGAGCCTCAACTTTGTGGAAGAACCAGTAGAAATCATGGACGGAGAGGTCAAACAAACAAAACAAATTCGCATACCCATCGTGAAGGTTCGCTGGAACGCCAAGCGGGGACCCGAATTCACATGGGAACGCGAAGATCAGATGAAACAAAAGTACCCTCATCTCTTTCATGTTCACTAGTATCTTTACTACTTTAAATTTCGGGACGAAATTCTCTCTAACGGGGGGATGATGTGACAACCCGATATTTCAACTCTTTGTAACGACCAAAATGGGTCAAGTATTGTAACCACTTCTGAATAATAAAAAGTTACTTTCATAATAAAATGTATAAATAAGTTCTACTTAATTTCCTTCTATGATTAAATGTCTTTGAACCATGATCGTACGTGAAAAGAACGCCCAAATCCGACTTCATATAGCGAAGTTATGATTTTTCCAAGTTCGGCTTAGCAACAGATAGCTAAAAACTCGAATCGGAGATCGAGTGATTTTTGGCCGGAATGACCTAAACGAGAATCGAAGGTCTCGACAATGGTATTCCAGCGGTAAAAAGTCTGGCAAAAACCGACATCAGATAAAGAAGTTATGAATTTTCTAAGAAATTCCTTAAACACGATGGATTTTTAATAAATAATAAAAAAATAATTTTGGAATTTGCCGACGGAGTCTAAACGAAAGTTGTAGAGCGTAGTCTCACCTACGCGAGGATATAAAGACCATCAAAAACGGAGTTCGTATGAAGAAGATATGAATTTTTGAAGTTTATTAAATAAATTAATTATTTATTTTATTCAAAATTCGGATATTATCCGAAGGGGAGTCAGCGTCCTCATCTGAGGTACGCGTTGTGTACCCCTGTACGCCCCGCGTAACCGAGAGGATTGGCCTCTGATCGTCCACGTCGCGCTATCCGAAGGAAACCGACCCGTCAGACCCGTCCGAAGCCCCGACCCGTCCGACCCGATGTCCTATCCGACCCGACGTCCCATCCGACCCGCGTGCCCAGCAACCCGTCCCATCCAAACCGAGGCAGTTGAGGCTTCGGTCATGCATGGCGTACGCGTACGCGCTGCGTACGAGCGTACGCCCCGCGTACCGAGGCAGACCAGCCTTACTATAAATAGGATGCGAGGGTTTCCAAAGAAAGGACCCATTTCTCTCCTCTCTCTCCCAACTTTGCCTCGTTTTCCGTGTCCGTTCAAACCCGAAGCTCTGGTCGTTTTGGCTCAAGTCCCGAAGGTCGATTTTACTCCCGAGGTTCCCGAGAATCCCGAGGAAAATCCGTTTCCCGAGACGAAACTCTGCCCGGTTTTCCATCTCGCTATCTTCAAACATTCAAGTGAGTTTCATACCCCTTAATCAACCTTTTTAATTATTCTAAATACTTTTATATGCTTTCAAGGGGGGGATTACAAGTAAAACACACGAGTATTATCGTGTGTTACATAAAGAAACTCTTTTATATACTGTTATATATTCAAATCACATGCGATTTATAAACATTTAAAGGAACTTTTATATATATATATATAACATATGTCACAATAGCATTTTACCGTTTAAAATATAATGTTGTTGTAATGCATGTATAAACTAAACTGTTCTTAGATTTTTCTTGTCTATCCTAGACTCTACACCAAAAATCTATACTTTCATAAACAAGTGATTCCTTTTCTCAATATTTCTAAACAAACAAGACACACTTTTTGGAAACTATAATAGGTATAGTTTTACGAACAGATTTCTAACTCTTATGTACTAGAAACACATATTTCAAGAAGTTTACTTTCGTATACAAGAACAAACGTAACATTTTAACAAGTAGATCTATTTTTATACCACGGATTTGTGAGACACTAACTTCATGTACGTTCGAGTACACATTTCAAGTTTTGTATTATATACCAGAATCCCTTGGAGGGGAGCATGGTGTTTGTGTATAGATCTATACGGGCTTGACAACCCGCGCCCTGACTGTTAGCTGCAGTCCACCGTTTGGGGTGACAAACGTCATAACATTCCAACGCCTGAAGAACGTTGTGTATAGGCATTCAGAGTCAATAGTATGGTTATAAAACTCACAAGGGGTATTAAAAACACATTGATTTACAAGGTTTTTCAAACTCATTGGTTATTTTACATTTACATACATTTTGGAAACAAACATTGGTCTTGAGTGAAGGCTACTTTTATACAGGTAGAAAATATAGGATTTTCTAAACACAAACAAACAAAGATAAAACATTTCATTTCATTCAAACATTGTCACTTAAATACTTATGAAATTCACCAGCTTAAATGCTGATCTACTCTTTCAAAATTACTTGTATGTCCCAGGAAATCAGTAATTTCAGGTATTCATTTCGCTTTTGATGAAGGGATGCTGCGGCGCCAGTTTAATCTCGTATTTTTTACATCATATTGTAATTGAGTTTTGAACATGTAACTTTTGACAAATGTAAACATACAATTATATATATGATGGTTGTATTGCTTTCTTTACTATGTATTCATTTGTTACGTTACCACATGAAGTCATCCGCCCCCGAACGTTTCCGCCGTTCAGGTTTGGGGGTGTGACATTTGGGATCAAAGTTTTTAGACAACCTTTATCCACTTATCGGTACCTTTCATATTCACATCTTTGTCTGGTCGATCGTCGGTATTGTTGTCCACTTAAACACGAAAAATTGTGACAAATTTAGGACATACTATAAGTGACAAGACAATGTGATCCTAAGTTCCTAGATATTAGATCTGATCCTAAGTTTCTAGATACTATATCTTAACGACCATTCAGCTGACGACGACCAGGGATATTGTTGTCCACCTAAATTGAATAGCGAGATCTATAGACAATCTGTATGTGTTCAATTTTAAGTATACTAGAACGTGTTTCCCGCTTCCTGATATGCCGCAGCCATCAAGAACTTCCAGAGTACTCCTTACACCGAGTGAGCAGACAACCATTCAGAGAGAGGATAGATTCTGAATTCTATTACTTATTATTTATTTCTTCAAAGGGGTTGAGAAGTAGAAGGTTGCATATGCTGTGTACCAGGTCGGATTAGAAGTCGCGCAGAGGAGAAAGCATATGGCTAACAGATAAGAAGTCTTTCACATATATATCCTGCAGAGAAATAGAGTTGCATATGTTGTGTACTACGTCGGATTGTAAGTCACGCAAAGGAGATAACATACGACTAACAGACGGAAAGAAAGAAAATGATATTCTATAGACCTAATTTATCGGAATTTACCAGTCGCCCCATCCAACCCGAATTAAGGACAGAATCCGCACATCGAGGAAAACTTAAACCACGGTTCCAAGTACGGGTTCATTTAATGTGACGAGTAGATTCCCATATATATCTCCCTGCTCAACCTATCCAAGCGTCGTATTGTCAGTCTAAACGGAACAATCTAGGTCAAGATTTGACAAGTCATTTGATTTCCTAAGTTCAATTCTCCCTAGTCAAGTCCATTTAAAAAAAAATTCGTGCCTACCGACGCATCAAACCAGAGCATAGACCCTTCAACTTCGGGTACGTTACGTAGACTCAGGTTGCCTATTATCACTTTATCATATCACTTCCCAAAACATCTCCCTCAAGCACATTCCATAACCAACATATTATTATTTTGTTTTTCTAATTTTCTAATGTTTTTTAAAATTTTCTAATTTTTGTTTTGTTTTTATTTCTCCCCCTAAATTTGTGCATAAGAGAGAAACGAAAGTAAATGCGCAAATTTAAACTATCCTAAAACAAAAATTAGTCTTAAAAGCGAATCAGCTTAAGAAAAACTTAGGAGTACAGAGAAGAAAACTCAAACCTTAAGTCACCGATTGAATTTGCATCCAGAAGGTCTGAGAACAGCATGCGTAATCTCAGAACATATCCGAAAATTCTTCATGTCATTAAGCATAAACCCCATGTGATCCCTTCCTTTCTTCCCTTCCCGCAAAGGACACATACTCTCAAACAAATGTCTGATTGTTGTACAGTTGAGAGATATCCCTTATCAAGTGCCAGGAACAGTCAATACCAACAAACCGAAGTCTGATGATATGCCTCCATAGCTGCTCCAACATAGAGCAGGATCAGTTGGTCTTTGGAACCCAGTCCATTTTGAAACTGGGTCGACCTTTGTCATCTTTTCATGATACTCTCTCCCATGACATGTCCTGTTTATCACAAACAGAAGATGAAGAAATATTAGAGTCATTAGTTGATTTGGGAGAGTGAGCCTTTGGAACCCATTTGTAGTTGGGTTTAACCCATTTCTTTTTCGATCTGGTGGGTGGCTCAGCACTTGATTTTGAACTTGATGTCGGCCGTTGAGATGACTTTGATTTTGGCTTTATGGGAGCATCTCTTGGATTTCGCTTCTTGGCCGACATTCCCTTCTTGACCTTGGGAGTTGATTTCTTGCCATTGTGGGGTTGATTTGTAGCCTTCATGGCTTTCCAGACGCTATTTTCTGAATGTGGCCTTGAGGGGTTTCTTTTGGAGTATCTCCCTCTTGGTGTTTTCTGCCAGCCATGTACGTAGTAGGGAACGTATGCGCGATTTGGACAATTTCTGGCAATGTGTCCAGGTGTTCCACAATGAAAACATGTCTTTTTCTTTACTGTGGAGTTGTTTCTTCCTACCCCTGGAGGCATGTCCTTGCCTCGTTTTTTATTGTTCCCACACGCACAGTGGCAACAGGCACTTTGTTTAGCTTGAAATGGTGGCCTGTATTTACGAAAAGCAGGTTGATCAGAATCCGTTGAGTTCGAAGCAACAGATTCAGAGTTCAAGGAGATGTTGGTTTGTTCAATGGTGTTCTCCTTGTTCTCATCTTCTGCTACTTTACCTGCACATGTAACAGAATCATTAGAAACGTTCACTTCATCCTTTTCTGGCACAACCGCAATAGGTTTCCCATATTGGTGATGTGCCTCATTGTCAATTTCCTTCTGTGTCATAGGGATGGATGTGTAGTTATGATTGAAAGGGGGAGGAACACTATCATACCCTAGACCCTTGTTTTGATTATCTTTGAATTTCAATTGATTTTCAAATATGGACTCGACTGTCTTACTTGACGCAGTGTAATTTTTGAAACTAACATCTGTTTTATCATTCTTAATTTTCAAAGCGCCAAGTTCTTCAGTTACTGCAACAAGTTTGCGTTTAATGTGATCATAATTTTCACACTTGTTGCTGTAATCTTCTTGTAATTTCCTAAAGTCCTTAGTCTTGGCCTCTAATTGTGCTTTTAAAGGTTTCTAACCTTTCCTTAGAGTATAGCCTTCGAATTTGAGGTCCTCATTTTCTATTTTTAATAAATCAATTTGTTCGCGAAAAAATTTAATCGTAGCTTTACAAGATGGAGTACATGAAACTTCATTTACCGGAATTGATGTGGAACTCATTTTTTTTTTTTTTTTTAATTTTTTAATTTTTTTTATATAATTTTTTTAATTGCCCTTTGACTTAAAAACCGAGAAAGTCAACCTTAAAAGTCAAATTTATAAAGTCAAACTCAAAAGTCAATCTTAAAAGTCAAACTGAAAAGCCAAATTTGAAAAATTAAAAGTCAAACGAGAAAGTCAAAATTTAAACTCAAAGGTCAACTTTTAAAAGTCAAAGTCAAAATTTTAATGTAAAAAGTCAAAATTAAAAGTTAAAATTTAAAAACTAAAATTTTTGGTTGAATTTGGAATTTAAAACGAAAAGAAATTGAACTTTGGGGTTAAAAGAGTCAATTTTCGAAATTTGGAACCGAGAGGGATACTATATGAATTAAATTTCGAAGGAGGGAACCAACGTGTCTCCTAGCTGAGTTGGTAAAGCGTTGTGGCAATGACCAAGATGTCCCGGGTTCGATTCCCGGCACCCCCCAATCTGGTACAATATTTTTAATGCGAAGCTGCTATGCTACGAGGACTACTACGAAGCTTGTTGAACGCGATGCGAGACCGAGACCGAAGCGAAGACGCTGGGCCGTACATGAGATTAGGCCGCACACACCGAGCCGGCCGCACACCGAACCGAGGCGCACACTATGGGCCGCACACTGAGTCCGCACACGTCCGAGCCGCACACCGAGGCTGCTGAGCCGCACACCTTCAACAGATTCGCGAAAAAAAACGACGTTTTTCACCCTTTTTTGCTCTTAAACTCAATCAAAAACTCGTTTTTATGAAAAATGCAAAGAAGTAACCCCCTTATTTGTGCAAGATCTATCCAAAAACGCTATTCTCTTTTCAAAATCAGATCAAGTAAGCTCTAGATCTGACAAAATTGATTGATACAACTAAGCTCTGATACCAATTGAAAGTCCCCAAAATTGCTTGTGTATCAATCAGATCCAATTGATGGTGCGGAATCCCAATCAATTGGATGATGTCAGATTAGTATAGAAGAGAATGAGAAGAAGAAGATGATGAATCTAATGATGTATTGATGATAAGAATTATGCTCCTTACAATAGATTCTCTCTCACACACACTTCTTCTCTCTAACTTTCTTTCTCTTCTCTAGCCTTCTAACCCTCTTTCTTCTAACCGTACACTCCCACAAGCATTCCTCTATTTATATGGACCTCCAGCCATACACATGTGTACAGCCGTACACCCTGTGTACGGTCGCACACAGGGTGTGCGGCCGTACACACGTGTACGGCCGTACACACAAACCGCAAACACATGCAACATTACATAAAAATATATTTTCCTAGAAAAGCAAGTATAAACCATATTTTTGACCCAACAGATTTATTTAAATGTTTCTTGCAAAACAATTCACCAATTCAATCAAAATAATCAATTAATATCATATATGGAAATTATTATTCAATTAATTGGTAAATATCTTTTGTTAGGTCAAGGATATACTCTAATATATGTTAAAATTGGATTTATATTGACCCATAAAGATAAAGGCAAGTTTCCATAAGATAAACAACAAGAAAACCCGAAAATAGCTCCATCTGACGCTCGAACTCGCCGAGTACCACACTGTACTCTCCGAGTTGAGGCCTACTCGCCGAGTACACTGTGGTACTCGCCGAGTTCATCAGGAAGATGGACCAAAATCGATTTTGCAATCAACAATCAAGCAACCAATGCATCAATTCAATAGAAACCAATCAAGGCTATGATACCACTGATAGGTTTGAGCCATAAGAACATTCCTATGTGCACATACAAACCCTAATGCTTGGATCTAGGTTTCTCTAAATGAACATGCAATGTATCCAAGACTTTGATTGAAAGATCTAATGAAAAACATTCAAATCATAACATATGAAAACAGATCTAAAGGATTACCTTGAGTTTCTTGCTTGAATCTTCTTGTCCTTGGAGCTTAGAGTCACAATTGTCACTCCTTGAATGGCTTCCAAACACCAACTAGCAAGAAGATGATAATAAAGAGAGAGAAGGATGAGAAAATTGGCTCTAGGGTTTCTTGAGATGCAAGATTGCCGATTTCCTCCTCCCAAAGGGTCTATATATACTATTGGCTACTAGGTTTACACCTTAAACCCTAATTGAATAACTTAGGCCCTAAGCAATCCAATGATCCTTATGGACTAGGCCTTGGACGATTTCTTGGCTCTTCCAAACCCTAAAATTGTCCACCCTCTTATCCTTAAGGATTCATAGCCTAAAACATAACTATCACACATTTGACAGTTTATGCCCCTTTATACAATTAATCTCTTTTAGTCACCAAATTAATTCCTAATTAATTTATGACTTATATTAATCAAATAACAATATTATTATACGTTATATTATACTCATAATATATTAATAATATTTCTTCTCACATTATAAATCATTCTGTCAAGTTGGTATGGTGAAGGCAACCCAAAAGGACCATGCACAACCGGGTCAAATACTTGCTAAATATAGTTGCAGCCTTAGACACTATTCCAACAGTATCTAGATCTTAAAAAGCTATACTGGTGGCCTAACATGAAAGCAGAGATTGCTACCTTCGTGAGTAATCCATTACTTGCGCCAAGATTAAGGACGAATACCAGAAACCATCAGGTTTACTTCAACAACTGAAGATACCTAAGTGGAAGTGGGAGCGGATGACGATGGACTTCATAACCAAGTTGCACAAGACAATGGGTGGTCGCGATACCATATGGGGGATCGTAGACAGGTTAACCAAGTTTGCACACTTCCTGCCCATCAAAGAGACTGACAAGATGGAGAAACTCACTATAACCTACATTAGCGAGATCGTACGACTGCATGGTGTTCCCATATCCATTATCTTTGACAGAGATAGTAGATTCACTTCAAGGTTCTGGTAGTTGCTTCAATGTTCTGTAAGAACTAGGCTGGACATGAGTACGACCTACCATCTGCAAACCGACGGACAAAGTGAGAGGACTATTCAAACCTTGGAAGATATGTTGCGAGCCTGTGTGATTGACTTTGGAAAGGCATGGGAGATTCACCTATCCCTTGTCGAGTTCTCCTACAATAATAGTTATCACATGAGCATAAAAGCTGCTTCATTTGAAGCCTTCTATGGCCGAAAGTGCAGATCCCCTCTTTGTTGGGCTGAGGTGGGTGACACTCAGTTAGCTAAAGGACGCCTTCCTGACAGCACTCTCACGGGTCCATAAATGATTCGGTAAATGACAGACAAGATCTTTCAAATCCATGAGCGATTGAAAGCCTCTAGAGACCGACAAAAAATCTATGCAGACAAGAGAAGGAAAGCTTTGGAATTCTAGGTTGGCGACCGTGTTCTGTTGAATGTCTCAACCTAGAAGGGCTTGGTTAACTTTGGAAAGCATGGAAAGCTAAATCCAAGATACATAGGGCCTTTCGAGATTATCAATAGAATCGGCCCTATAGCTTACAAACTCAAACTACCTCGTGAACTTAGTAATGTACATTCTACCTTCAATGTCTCAAACTTGAAAAAGTGTCTGTCCGACTAGACTCATGTAATCCAACTCGACGACATCGAGATCAACGCGAGCCTCAACTTCGTGGAAGAACTAGTAGAGATCATGGCACGAGAGGTCAAGCAAACCAAGCAAAGCCATATCCTGATTGTGAAGATTTGATGGAATGCCAAGCGAGGACCTGAATTCACTTAGGAGCGCGAGGATCAAATGAAACTGAAATATCCTCATCTTTTCGCTTAATTATTTGTAATTTCTTAAACTCTAATTTCGGGACGAAATTCTCTCTAACGGGGGGATGATGTGACAACCCGAAATTTCTATCTTATACAACCATTCAACTTAATCAAAGTAAGACTTTTTTCCGCTATCTTTTAGCATTTTCTAGGGTGTGTTTGAGCGTTCTAAGCCTAGTACATCCAAGGAATTAGTGTTAGGAAGTATTTGCTAAAGTTCAAAACCATTAAACAAGCCATAAACTCCACATCACATGAGTTTACGGTCATAAACTCAAGGTGGCTATAAACTCAGGGCCTTAGGTATGATATTCCTTCACTTTTCCTCATTATTCACCATTTCAAGTTAAGAAACTCGAATTCTCTCTCAAGTATCATAAGGATCTTTATTTTTATCTTCAAAAATGTAAGTGTTTCATCCTTTATTTAGTTGATACATCTCCTTAGCTAGTATCACCCTTTGATTTTCGTCCATGAAATTCATCTTTTGGGTTAGATCTCAAGAACACCAAGAACACACACTAGTTCTTTGGGCCAAAATCAACCCTTTTAGCTTCCATATTGTAAGTATCCTTTCCATATAGTTATTATCTAGTAGAATCTCTTGTTTTACACCCTTGAAAGAAACCATTTCCCAAGAACAATGAGAGTTTACGGCCATGATCATCTCCTGTCACACCCCAAAACCGTAACAGCGGAAACACTCAGGAGCAGAGGACGTCATGTACAGTATCACAACAAAGCATAATAGTAAACAAGCAACAACATCATCCATTGCATTAATAATATAATTTAATACAAGTGTGTTCTATGAAGTATATCAGACACCAAAAATGTAAATCAACGTAAGAGATGAGTCTTGAACAAGCTCCATCTTCTCAAAACCTGGCATCGGTACCTGTCTACTAATGACCTGAGAATACAACTTATTTAGAAAGAGTTGATTAGATTTAAAGTTGGTGAGTTCATCAGCATTATATTGTCATTGTTTGTATGAAAATGTTTGTAAGTGTTTGATGTATAAGTTTGGGAATGTTTGTAGAAAATGTTTGTATCACCTAGAAAATCCTATATTTTCTACTAAACGTAGCCTTCGACCAAGGCATCAAATGTTATGTATGTTTGTTTCTGGTAAAAGTGTGTATTTTCCCAAGTGTGACTCTCATTAACCAAAAATATAGTTTTTACATTACCGTTTATGTGAGAACATCACAGTGTGAATGCAATGGGAAAATAATAAACTAATATAGTGTTGTATTATACTAACTAATGTTGTACTAACTACCTTCAACCGGTTGTTAATTAATGTATAATGTGACATGATTGCACCATACTATCGACCTAAAACACGACGATGAAAGACGTCGGAAGAAATGCCATTTGGCACCCGTAGACTTTCAAGTCCCACTGTAGTGAACAGCAAGGTGTAGGATAGTCAATCCAGTATAGATCTATACACAAATCACGTTTTTCCCTCTAGGAGACTCTAGATACAAAACAAGCCTTGGCAGTGATGCCATGCCCCGAAACCGTTGCTCACATTTATGTTATAGTAATCTTGTATACGTATTGTATGTAATAGTGTAACGTATGTTCTCTCTGTCTAGTATGTAGTATGTTATCTTTGTTTCTCATCATAGTATGTTCTCTTGCACAGTGTATAGTATGTATTGTATCTCGTTATAGTATTCTATATATCTGTTTCTCGTCGTACTATGTTCTCTTGCATAGAGTATAGTATGTATTGTTTGTTGTTATAGTATTCTCTATCTGTTTCTCGTTATAGTATGTGTTGACTCATGTATGAACTAAATGTAGTGACTTCCTAAACTATACCTATTATAGTTTACTAGTGATTTCTATAATTGAATAGATGACTGAATGTATACCTTTGCTACCCAAAGGTACTAAACTAATTGATAGTACTTTTATACTTACATATGTATACATAATATATATCTAATATTTAGAAGACCTTCGGATAAATAACCGATACCCTAAGTCCACATCCAAACAAGGAAATGAAAATAAGGCGAATTAGTAGTCCTAAGTCCTTTAAACATTATTTATATAACTATACATAAATAGACATGCTTTTGACAATATATAAGTTTAAAAGAGTTTAAAACAAAGTTTTTCGCATGTAAGAATAAGTTTGATAAAGGGTTTAACATGTAAAATAGTTTGATAAAGGGTTGAAGATGTAAAAGAGTTTGATAAACATTTTAAAGTAGTTTGTTTGATAAAACAGCTAAAAGTATTGCAAATCCATTTGTTTGATAGTTATTAATCACATGGGATTGATATAATTACTATAATGTTTTAACTTGTATCCCCCCCATAAAAGCATTTAAAATCATTTAAAAGGTAGATTAAGGGGTATGAACTCACGTGTAGTGAGCGGTTTAGATGAACGAGTGGTATAGGATGCTAAGTGCCAAGTGAAGACTTGAGCACAACCGAGAATCCTATTTATCATGTAATGATACATATAAGCATCTAATTAGTGTTTTAAACAACTAATTCTGCAAGTAAAGACACCCTAGGACATGGAAAACACTTTGACTCAAGCGCTAGAAGTACAAAGGGTAGCATCTAAGGGTTATAGGGCCTCACATAGGAGTTTACAACCTAAATGGTAATCCCCCATGAGTTTACGACCCATGGGTTTACGGCCCAATGAGTTTACGGCCGTAAACTCATGGTAAGTTGTACCATTTTGTGTGTTAAGGTCCTATGGTCTTCGTTGAAGTGTTCTAGGCTTTGTTCCAATGCGTAAGAAGGAGTTGTGGCAACATTGCATCACTAATTAGGGTTTACGGCCAGGGGAGATTTCCTTGGCCATAAACACCCTTTTGTTCTTGATTTCTTGATGTTTCCAAGGTGTTTAACAACTAAATCACGTATATAACAAGCTAAGGGTAGTATACTTACGATTTGAAGGCAAATGAGAGTGTTTTCGGCCCGAAACAGTTAAGTGTTCTTGATGTTCTTGACAAAATGAAGAACACTTTGAAGATCTATCCATAAGAAGAGATTTCATGGTTGAAATCAAGTGGTTATCAAGTATAAGTGGTGTATAAACACAATGGAAGGATTTACTTACATTTTTTAAGATTGCAAGCAAATGACTTATGATCCTTGAGAAATAATCTGATTGCTAGTCTTGAAAGGGTGAAAAGTGATTGAAAATGATTAATCACCGTATATATAGCATGGAGTTTACGGCCTCCATGAGTTTACGGCCGTAAACTCATGGTCATTGGCCGTAAACTCCTTATTTGAGGGTTTATGGCTTGTTTGATTGGTTACAACTTCAACTGGCACTTCCTTTCACTCACTCCTATGGTGTACCAAGCTCAGAATGCTCAAATAGACTCAAAACAGTGCTAAAAGTTAGCAGAAACAAGTTTGGCTTTGATTGAAGTGATTGGCTTGTACAAGATAGAAATTTCGGGTTGTCACATCATCGCTCCGTTAAAGAGAATTTCGTCCCGAAATTAGAGTTTAAGCACTTAATTAGTTACAAATAACTAAGTGAAAATATGAGGATATTTCAATTTCATTTGATGCTCTTGCTCCCAACTGAATTCAGGTCCTCGCTTGGCGTTCCAGCAATTCCACGAACTTGAGGCTATGGTTGATCTCGATTTTGTCGAGTGGGATTACAAGAGTCTCGTTGGATAGGCACTTTTTCAAGTTCGAGACGTGGAAAGTAGAATGTATATTACTTAATTCGCGAGGTAGGTTGAGTTTGTAAGCTACTGGGCCGATTCTAGAGAGAATCTTGAAAGGTCGTATGTATCTTGGATTTAGCTTTCCACGTTTTCCGAAGCGTATTAGGCCCTTCCAGGGTGAGACTTTCAAAAGGACTCGGTCTCCCACTTAGAATTGCAAAGGTTTCCTTCATTTGTGTGCGTAACTTTTGTGGGTCTATAGAGGCTTTCAATCGTTCACGAATCTGGATGATCTTCTCTATCGTTTCCCGAATAATCTCCGGACCTGTGTGAGTGCTATCAGGAACTTGTCCTTTAGCTAACATGGTGTCACCCACCCACAGCCTAGAACAGAGGGGATCTGCACTTCCGGTCATAGAAGGCCTCGAATGGAGCAGCCTTTATGCTCGTGTGATAACTATTGTTGTAGGAAAACTTGACAAGGGGAAAATGAGTATCCCATGCCTTCCCAAAGTCGATCACACAGGATCGTAACATATCTTCCAAGGTTTGGATAGTTCTCTCACTTTGTCCGTTGGTCTGTGGATGATAGGTTGTACTCATGTCCAGCCTCGTTCGTAGGTTACTTTGTAGCGACTTCTAGAACGTCGAAGTGAATCTACTATCTCTATCAGAGATAATGGATATAGGAACACCGTGTAGTCGTACTATCTCTCTAGTGTATATTTTTTTTAGCTTCTCCATCTTGTTAGTCTCTTTGATAAGTAGGAATTGTGCGGACTTAGTTAACCTGTCAACGATAACCCATGTGGTATCGAGACTACCCGTTGTCATGGGAAACTTGGTTATGAAGTCCATCGTGATTTGCTCCCACTTCCATTCAGGTATCTACGGGTGTTGAAGTAAACCTGATGGTTTTTGGTATTCGACCTTAACGTTGGCGCAAGGGATTTAGTTACGAAGGTAGCAATCTTTACTCTCATGTTAGGCCACCAGTATAACTTTTAAAGATCAGATACATCTTATCTGAACCTGGGTGGACCGAATATCGAGTGTTGTGCGCTTCGGTCATGGCCAAGTCTCTGAAGCCACCGTGTTTCGGTGTCCATATCCGATCCATGAAATATAAGGCTCTGTCACCGTTAACTTCCAAGTTCATGTCCATCCCTCTCAAGGATTCACTTGCCATATTTTCTGGTTTCAAAGCGTCGAGCTAAGCCTCCTTAATTTGTATGGACAATTGTGAATGGAGAGTCATAGTCAATGATTTGACTCTACGACCAAAGTATTCTTTCTGACTCAGGGTGTCAGCTACTACGTTGGCCTTGCTGGGATGATAACAAATTTCGCATTCATAATCACTGAGTAGCTCGACCCACCGTCGTTTTCTCATGTTGAGCTATTTCTAGTCGAATATACGTTGTAGGCATTTGTGGTCTGTAAAGATAATGCTCTTCGTACCGTATATGTAGTGTGTCTAGATCTTCAGAGCAAACACAGCTGCTCCTAACTCAAGATCATGCGTGTGTGGTTGACTTTATGTGTCTTTAGCTATCTTAAGGCGTAGGCAACGACGTTACATAATTGCATCAGAACACAACCGATCCCTTAATTAAATTTAAACAAGCACTTATTTCAAATCGATCTCATGCCCATTTCAATAAGAACTTTTGATGTCATCATCGGTATGGACATGTTAAGTCTTCACCATGCCAATATACTTTGTCACGAAAGGGTCATTCGCCTCAATCTGCCAAACGGCGAATCTGTTGTCATTTATGGTGACAAACTTAGTATGAATTTACAAATCATCTCTTATATTAAAGCACAAAATATCTTCGCAAGGAATATCATGCATTTCTAGCCCACGTAGTAGACAAGAAACAAGTATCAAAGAACATTAAAGACATTCCGGAAGTCGGCAACTTCCCATACATCTTTCCAGAAGATCTTCCAGGGATCCCACCAGAACACCTAGTCGAGTTCATAATCGACTTAATTCCCGGAGCTACTCAAGTAGCAAAATCGCCTTACCGTCTAGGCCCCACCGAGATGCAGGAACTGTCCAGTCAATTGAACGAGCTGCTGAGCAAAGGCTTCATCAGACCGAGCTTCTCACCATGGGGAGCACCGGTCCTATTCGTGAAGAAGAAGGAAAGATCTTTTCGCATGTGCATCGATTACCGGGAGCTGAACAAACTCACGATCAAGCACCGATATCCCTTACCGCGCATAGACGATTTGTTCGACCAACTACAGGGAGCCAGCTACTTCTCAAAAATCAATCTAAGTTCTGGTTATCACCAACTGTGAGTGCTGGAAGGAGACATCCCCAAAACGGCATTCCGAACACGCTATGGTCACTACGAGTTTGTAGTGATGCTCTTTGGATTGACAAATGCACCAGCAGTGTTCATGGACTTGATGAACCGAGTATGTCGTCCCTTCCTGGATAAATTTGTGATCATGTTCATAGATGATATACTCATCTATTCAAGAATCAAGGAAAAACATAGCCAACACCTCTGCCAAGTCTTGGAAACATTGAGGGCAGAAAAGTTGTACGCAAAATTTTCAAAGTGCGAGTTTTGGATTCGGGAAGTAGATTTCCTAGGCCACATAGTAAGAAAAGAGGGGATACACGTGAATCCTTCCAATATCAAAGCAATAGAGAATTGGACGAATCCAAGAACCCCAACAAAAATCCGGCAATTTTTGGGACTCGTCGGGTATTACCGAAGGTTCATACAAAACTTTTCGAAGATTGCTAAGCCACTTACCACCCTTACTCAGAAGAGCATGACCATCGGCTGGGGAGAAAAACAAGACATCGCGTTTGAAACACTAAAGCGAGCCTTATGTAGTGCGCCCATCCTAACCTAACCAGAAGGGACAGAGGACTTCGTGGTCTATTGTGATGCGTCAAACCAAGGACTTGGGTGTGTCCTGATACAACGAGCGAAGGTCATCGCCTATGCCTCAAGACAACTAAAGACGCACGAAGTAAAATACACCACGCACGATCTCGAGCTAGGAGCAGTCATTTTCGATCTAAAGATATGGATGCACTATCTCTACGGCACAAAATGTACAATCTTCACCGATCATAAAAGCCTCCAGCATATCCTCAACCAGAAAGAACTCAACATGAAACAAAGACGGTGGGTAGAACTACTAAATGATTACGAATGCGAAATTCGATATCATCCCGGAAAGGCTAACGTGGTGGCTGATGCACTCAGTCGAAATGAATACTCGGGCCGCCGAGTGAAGTCCCTAACTATGACAATCCATTCGCACCTGTCTATGCAAATTAAGGAAGCCCAAATTGAAGCCTTGAAATCCGAAAATGTAACAGGGGAAGCCTTAAGGGGGATGGATAAGAATCTTGAAGTCAAGAATGATGGAATTCGTTACTTTATGGATCGGATCTGGACACCGATGTTTGGCGGGTTCAGAGAAGTCGACATGAACGAAGGCCATAAGACAAGATACTCCATACATCCCGGCTCTGATAAGATGTATTTGGACCTCAAGAAACTGTATTGGTGGCCGAACATGAAAGCCGAAATTGCTACCTACGTGAGCAAATGTCTGACGTGCGCCAAAGTCAAGGTGGAATACCAAAAACCCTCGGGATTATTACAACCACCAGAAATACCCGAATGGAAGTGGGAGCGGATAACCATGGATTTCATAACCAAATTACCCAAGACGGCAAGCGGACTCGACACCATCTGGGTGATCGTCGACATATTAACTAAATCTGCGCACTTCCTACCAATCAAAGAAACAGATAAGTTGGAGAAGCTAACTAGAACTTACCTCAGGGAGATTGTACGATTGCATGGTGTACCAATATCCATTATCTCGGACCGAGATAGTAGATTCACCTCAAGGTTCTGGCAATCACTACAAAAATCTGTAGGAACGAGTCTAGACTTGAGTAGTGCTTATCACCCACAAACTGACGGCCAGAGTGAGAGAACCATACAAACCCTAGAAGATATGCTAAGAGCTTGCGTAATCGATTTTTGCAAGGCATGGGACACCCATTTACCCTTGGTTGAGTTTTCGTACAATAACAGCCACCACACTAACATCAAAGCTGCCCCGTTCGAAGCCCTATACGGCCGAAAGTGCAGATCACCTCTGTGCTGGGCTGAAGTGGGTGACACACAGCTAGCAAGGGACAAGCAACAGACAACACCCTTACTGGACCAGAAATCATAAGAGAATCTACGGAGAAGATTGTTTAGATCCGGGAACGACTGAAGGCATCAAGGGACAGACAAAAGAGTTATGCGGACAAAAGACGGAAGCCCTTGGAATTCCAGGTTGGAGACCGTGTCCTACTAAAAGTCTCGCCCTGGAAAGGATTAATACGTTTTGGAAAGCGTGGAAAGCTGAACCCAAGGTACATTGGACCATTCGAGATCCTTGCCAGGATTGGTTCGGTGGCTTACAAACTTCGATTACCTCAGGAACTCCACAACGTACTGTTGGATTAATGTCTAAGTCCATAACTATATTTGGTAAGACTTGACCCGACCCGGCATGGTCCATTTGGGTTGCATACCATCATGCACTTGAATGAGAGAAATAAGACACTTATGGTTATTAATATATTATAAGTTCTAGTATATTAATAATAAGAATAATAAGATTATTTAATTAGTATTGATCAAGAATTAATCTAGGATTAATTAAGTGATCAAAAGAAGACTAATTAAATATATGGGTTGATTGTGTAAATCATCCATACTTGTATAGTGGGCTAATGCTCCATGGATAATCAAGTTGGGCTAAAACCCATAGGATGGTCCATGGATGCTCCATGGTGTATTTGTACCCATGGATCCAAGGAAATGGAAAGCCATGACAATTAAGAGTTTACCCTAATTGTGTAACTATATAAGCATCTTATTATTGAGGAAAAATCGGCCACTAGAGATAGTGAAGAAAGGGCTAGCCGATTTTGATGAGTGTAGAATTCTCTCAAGTCATTCCAAGTGTTTTGATGATTGTGATTCCATTTGAGGTGTCACACTTGGGGCACTAAGCACTCAAGCTTCATGAAGACTTACTACACCAAAAAGGTATGTATTCTATCCTACTATATCCATTGTTTTATATGCTAGATTAGGATAATACCTTGGAAGTTCTTATTTGCATGTATAATAGAGAAAACATAGATCCAAGGTATTTAGGGTTGCATGTACACTTAGGAAGTGTTAGAATGCTCAAAACCCAACAGTGGTATCAGAGCCACGGGTTGTTTTCTGTTATATTGATGCAAATATTTTATTTTCAAAGTTGGAAAAAAAAAAAAAAAACATGAAGTTTGTCAAATTTTAAAATAATTACTTGTTCTTGTGAAAAACTAATTATTTGTAAAATTTGAATAATTTGCTTTATGAGTTGAATTAGGTCAAATTTAATAAAAGATAAAATAATATGATTATTTTATTAGTTTTAAAAGTTTGATCTAAAAAGTTTTATTTTTTTTTTTGAAACCTCCATAAGTTATGGATTTGAAAAGGTTTTTAAAAAAAAAATTGATTCAAAGTTTTTTTGGAGTTACAAAATTTGGTGTTAATGTTTTAAAGGATTACATAACTTAAGAATAAGTTATGGATCACCAAAAGTTTTTTGTGTTATCTTGTTTTATGAGTGAATTTGGATTAATGATGAAAATTATGTGATAGTTGGTTTTAATCCAAATTAATCTAAGAATTGATTCTAAAATGTGTTTTTGTAACTTGTCCTCAAGTTATATGAAAAGTCACATTTAAGAATCATAAAACTCATAAAAATTGGCAAAGGTTACAAAATGAAGAGTCTAGTTCTAATTAAATGGTTTTATGACTCCATAACTTGTCCTCAAGTTATGGAGGACCAAGAGTCTCTTCATTTAATAAAATAAAAATAAAATAAAAGTAAAATAAAAAAGGTGTAACCTTAATTAATTCCATAAGTTATAAAATAAAGAAAAGTTAATTCTTTTATTAGTTTAAAGTCTTCCATAACTTGTCCTCAAGTTATGGAACTTGAAGAGTTTTTGGATTAAAACTACTTTAAACACATAAGTTATGGAATTAATTAGTTTTGAATAGTTTCAAAACTTGCCCTCAAGTTTTGGAATTTGTAAAGTTTTCTCTAATGAATACTTTAATTCCAAGTTAGCCCTTAGAATTTTAAAAGTTAAAATTCAACCCTTATACTTTATAATATTATAAGTTAATAATATATATATATATGCATAAGAGTAAAGTCAGTCTTACCGCTAGTACGCCTCATTCACGAAGCCGGTCTATACGGTGGGTATAAGGTTGTTGCCTATAAAATGGCAACTTAATGGGTGTCCACTCTCACCCACCGCTTGCTTGACTGGTGGAGGGTCGTTAGCCGAACGGGTTTGACAGGACTAGAATTCTCCCTTCATTAAAAGTATTAATGATAATACTAAGTAACTAAACTCTTAATAATACCCAATCTTAGTTACTTAGGAAAAATGTGAATAAGGTGCTAATCCATGAAATTACACTTTGCACTTTGTCTAAGTCGTTAGTGGAGCGTGTGTGGTTAACCGGCACACTAACTTGGACTTAACAAGGTAGGTAAAGGGTGACTTAATATTTATCATAGTATCGATGGAGCGTGTGTGGTTAACCGGCACATCGATTGAGGGGTAATTTATTAAGGGTACCAAGTGATTTGCATGGTTACTTCACACCTTGTTTTGTGATCCTCGGCATCCCAGTCACAAAACCTGAAGGGCACACTCGAGATTGAAACATGCCTTTGAAAAGTTCAATGAATCTCAAAGATCTAGGAGTTTCAAAACCAATTAAAACCTAATAATACATTTCGTTTATCTTGGTGGAAATTGGTGAATCGTCATTCACCTACCTTCAAATATTTTATAGCTTGGATTACGGCATACCTCTTCTAAGTTATAAAATAGTTTGTTGGGTCCTAGCCTTAATATTTCATATTGGGTGTCATATTAAGGACTTAAGATCAACTATCTTGAATATCTCCCAAAACATGTCTGGTTTAGACATTTATGATCTTCCCAAATCTCTTGAAACAAGCTTTCGTAATGAAGATGATGTCCCATGGATATCATACTTCTTTCTCCTCCTCGGATTATTCTCCCTAACCCACAAGTTCTTGAAAAATTTAAGGTCACTCAAGCCCTATTGGCAAGGCAAGGTCTAGGTGTGAGCACATCTTGGAGATGTAGTCACATATTGACAAGCCGGGAGAGTTGAGTGTCAAAGTCTTGAGAAAGTTGGTGGTTCAATCACTTTCTAAGTCACATAGTGAGTTCCTTTGGGACACCTATGAAATAGACTATGACAAGACCCTTAATGATCTTATCTAAGATCAACTTTCTTAAAACTTGATGGACATTGACAATAGTGACACAGGAAATCTCGGAAAGCATTCTCTTCCCAATGGAAAGGGATCGGCCATAGTCAACTCGGTTGACCAAATGGTAAAGAGAAAAGCTAAGTCTGTGATAGTCCCGTGTACCATTATCAAAGGGTCCATTGCCAAAGGAAGGGGCATTGGTTGCGAAGCTGCCAAATTTACCTAAGGATGTTAAAGTCAATAAGTTTGACTCTACTTCAGGTAAATTCCACTATCTAACTCTGTTAAGTTTCTATTCTGAGATTCTTGATACATGATGTGACTGGGTCACATGGTGATGTTTTAAGAATCAAAGAAAAAGTGAACAAACTTAAAGAAAGAATATGTTGAATCTGATGGCGTAGATGGATTTCTATCGCATAGTTTGAAGATCGGATTCTTGAGCTACTTCTTAGGAGTTATGAGATATTGCTTAAGGAATAGATAACAACAAGTTTTTCATATGGATTGTAAGGATAGTTTTTCCGCAAAGTTTTAAAATAAAAGAAAATTTTTTGATTTTATTTATTTTAAAATATCCTTACAATGGCATTTGAGGAAAAATTGTTGCTTATATAATTCCGTTAAGAGCAAGAGTGGAAATATGAAATTGATTCTTTCATTTGTGGTAATGTCTAAATTTACCAAATAAGGAAAGATTCTCATCATCCAAGGTTCAATTGGACCGGAACTTGGAATCATGCAAGTTGTATAGCATGATGAATGAGAACTTTCAAGTTTTGGAAAATTAAGACTAATTACTTGTTCACATGGATGTGTGAGTCAAGTAAAGGACTTAGGGATCGAGTACACATTCTTGTACACTGATTAAGTCCACCACAAAAGATCGATAAGAAGAATCAATTTAGGCAGAAGGATAAAAGTTTCTCAAATCTGAAAAGATGGGAGAGTACTTTAGTATCAGCTTTTGTGATCATCTTAATGATTAAGAAACCATAGCACAATTAGTTCTCTAAGGAAATCTTAGTGCATTCTTATGACTAAGAAGAGGGATCTTGAATTGTTGAAGTGGTTAAATCAAGAAGATGAGTCATACTTCGTTCCAATACAAGTCTTAGAGTCATACTCCAAGATTGTAACTTGAGTGACATGTCTTAAAGAAGGTTTAAAACACTTATCAAATGTAAGAGTAAAAGTTTTCTACTCTTGTACATTTGAAATTGGTAAGTTGTGATGTTTTGGATAAAACAAAGACCAACTTAGGCCAATTGTGTGAAGTGTTTGTCTTGATTAGAATCCGCACTATCTCTTGGATATTTGACAAGGGAGTCTTATAGGTCAAGAGGACAGTGGGAGTCTTAAAGGTCTTGAAAGTCTCAAGAACTAATCAAGAATAAAACTAAAGTTCTTCACTAGCACACAACTTGAGGTTCATAACCTATCGTGTTGACATATTCTGTGCCCATTCCAGTTAAAGTTGGTTTTGCATATGAGTTCTTAGAGTTCTCAATTTGTTGCACAACAACTTGGAAGCAATGGTAGGCCCTTGAGCTGCCAGGTGGCAAGAAATTAAGATTGAGTTCAGTCCATATGAGTTTGGATTTGTCATTATCCTTTTCTTGTGACTATGATTTTGACAATTCACATGGATAAGAACACATACACCATTAAATCTAAGTGTCATAAGGTTTCTCTCTGATTCATGAAAATGATGGTGAGGAAACACTTTCACTAAGTAGATTTTAGCTAGATAGCAATTGTGATATTTGCATTCTCAAAGTCGTTAGTGGAGCGCGTGTGGTTAACCGGCACACTAATATGGACTTGTGAGAAGTGGCAAAAAGGTCTAACCATTATGATTACGGCGTACCTCTTCATAATTGTTTAGATACACAAGTGTGCTATCTAAGGGAAGGTGTATGATTTTGATACAGCTTTATCAAAACAATCTAGCATCAGAAATCTGAACTTTGGTAAGAAAGTCAATGAAGTATTGATTTCTAGAAGTCCAGCTGATTTCTGAGTACATGTCAAAGCTAGTGGGAGCATAAGTGTTATGCTATTAATCATCATGTTAGTGGGAGCATGATAATTATGATAAGTATTGCAAGTTAGCAATGTTAATTATAGAAAACAAAAGTTTCAATTGGGAAAGAGTTGTTTTGCTATAATTAAGGGAGAGGAAATTATACATCATATCAAATCTATAAGGTTTAGATTTGAGGTTTTAATCATTTAGTCAAGGAAATATATGAATTTCATGTTGGAATGGCTCAACATAAGGAAATTCTGTATATGGGTCCATTATTTGCGTTCTAAAATTCGATTATGATTACGGCATCCCTTTTCATATTCTGAATTATGAGAACTTGGCAAATTGAAATGGAAATGTTATAGCAAAAGACTGGTTTAGTCTTTATGTGAGACATCATGAATCGTGTCCCATATGCTTCGGATATAGGATCGATTACATGTGCTATAATCATCCGTTCTAAAATTTTCCAAATGCCTGGGGCATTAAGAAGGGAAAAGGTTTAGAACTGGATATGACTAAAAGGATTAAACAATTGTCGAGGACAATCTAAGGTTTACCAAAGATTGGTTGCTCAAGGACAGTTGGAAGTATAGTGATAATTCTGGAAGGACCATATTGACATAATCTGTAAGGAGGCAACTCTTGTTCAGAAGTGATAGTCAAAATGGAATCTGGAAATGTTTCAAAGTTAGAATTTTCAATCTGTTTAAGATTAGGAAACTTAATGCAAGAAGGATGTTTCCAAGGAGCTGATCTCCTTTGGAATACTCTGTAATGATTGTTGTCAAGTCTTTCTGACTTTGTGCATAATCGTTACAAGAGGATCAATGCATATAAGTTTAGAATCTAACAGATTTCTGTAAATGGCATGAATTTGGAATTCTCGCATTTGCAGTAAGGATTTGGGAGTGTGAAAAGAGAATCATTGAAGTTATGTTTAATTGATCTAGTTCACAAAGTAAAGATCATAGACAAACATAGTATGCATACTTGGTGTGTGGCATGACTAGTGTTTAAGAAAACATAGTGTACATGCTTGGAGCATGGGACAACTATTGTTTTAAATTCAAGAATAAAGTTGATAGCTGAAACAGTGTACAATGAATAATGTGTAATCATATGGTGATAAATAAAAGGTGTTTTATTTATGTTCAAAAGGTTGATACGATATTGGATTCAATTATTATTGTGTTTCACTTTGCATGTTTTGACTTCCCGAATAAACTGGGTTATTCTTCCGGAATGACTAATTTATTCAAACCATCCACAGTCGGTCATATTTTGGAAGTAGATATGAATTAAGACTGTCATGATGGGTTGTAGAGGTCTAAGGTGTTGGACAAGGCTACAACAATCATGAGTGCTCATAAGTTCTGAGTATTGGATTCAACCCGCGCTCATTGGAATCACTTCATGGATTTTATCACGAGTGATCATGAGACGATAATATCTTATATTCTTCAAACCTAGAGATATGAGTTGTTACTATGAGTTGATAGTACATTGATTGCACGAAACCGCATTTGGTAACTCTGTGCTATAAAACGTGCCTTTGTGTATGATTCAACAAGTAGTAGAACAAGCCATATGAGTCGAAGTTTATCCGTTCCTTTTACCTTCGGGATAAAAGCAATATCTGTGGGCCCCTCGATGATTTGATGATGACAAATGGAAGTGCTCGGCCGGGCCAGGACTGATTTGATTTGTTCAATTAGTCAGTTGTCATAAATCGGAAATCGGGAAACAACAAATGGACAGAGAGAATGATTATAATCCATGTCTCAGTCCATATGATATCTAGAATGGAGGAATATATGATCCCTTATCTAATGGACAAGTCACTGACAAAGGTCAGAGTTCATCTACAAGGTCAGAGTTCGACAGAAGCTTTTGAGAGCTACGATTGCCGGTTGGTTCCTGAAGTCATACGCAATAATAGTTTTAGACTTATCCAAGTGGGAGACTGTTGGATTAATGTCTAAGTCCATAACTATATTTGGTAAGACTTGACCCGACCCGGCATGGTCCATTTGGGTTGCATACCATCATGCACTTGAATGAGAGAAATAAGACACTTATGGTTATTAATATATTATAAGTTCTAGTATATTAATAATAAGAATAATAAGATTATTTAATTAGTATTGATCAAGAATTAATCTAGGATTAATTAAGTGATCAAAAGAAGACTAATTAAATATATGGGTTGATTGTGTAAATCATCCATACTTGTATAGTGGGCTAATGCTCCATGGATAATCAAGTTGGGCTAAAACCCATAGGATGGTCCATGGATGCTCCATGGTGTATTTGTACCCATGGATCCAAGGAAATGGAAAGCCATGACAATTAAGAGTTTACCCTAATTGTGTAACTATATAAGCATCTTATTATTGAGGAAAAATCGGCCACTAGAGATAGTGAAGAAAGGGCTAGCCGATTTTGATGAGTGTAGAATTCTCTCAAGTCATTCCAAGTGTTTTGATGATTGTGATTCCATTTGAGGTGTCACACTTGGGGCACTAAGCACTCAAGCTTCATGAAGACTTACTACACCAAAAAGGTATGTATTCTATCCTACTATATCCATTGTTTTATATGCTAGATTAGGATAATACCTTGGAAGTTCTTATTTGCATGTATAATAGAGAAAACATAGATCCAAGGTATTTAGGGTTGCATGTACACTTAGGAAGTGTTAGAATGCTCAAAACCCAACACGTACACCCTACCTTTCACGTATCAAACCAAAAGAAGTGCTTGTCCGATGAGACCCTTGTCGTCCCTCTGGACGAAATTGCAATAAATGAGAATCTCCAATTCGTAGAAGAACCACTAGAGATCATGGATCCGGAAATTAAAAGAAATTAACAAAGCCACATACCTATTGTAAAGGTCCACTGGAACGCCAAGTGAGGACTTGAATACTCCTGGGAATGCGAGGATTAGATGAAACAAAAGTACCTGCATCTTTTTTTAAACCCGTAAACTCTGTCTTAGATTAAATTTTGGGACGAAATTCCTCTAACGGGGGGATGATGTGACAACCCTATATTTTTCCAACGCTTTGTAACACTCAAAAGTCAAATACAACGAAACTATTTGGAATCAACGGAATTAACCTCAAAAATAAAGTATTCAAAAATATAAATTTGGGATGCATCAAATGTTAGATATCGTGCCAAGATTTCCAAAAACCTAAAGAACATTCCAAACCAGTTTATAAGGAACGAATTATGACCACTCAAATATTCACGACACACCGGTAAAGCATTATTTAACGTAAAAAGTAAAATTCCAATGAAATGCATTTTAGCCTTCGGTATCTAAACTAAAGTCCTAGAGTTTGTTAAATTGTAAATGTGAATAAAAAGATCGCCCAAATTGGACCTCGTATGAAGAAGTTACGAAATTTTCACGGACTTTAGCAGTCCCGGCCTATTAAAAACATAGTATTAAAAATAAAGTCAAAACTAGCCGACGGAGTCTAAATGAAAGTTGTAGAGCATAGTCTCACCTACGCGTGGATATAAAGAACGTGGAAAATGGATCCCGTACGCGAAAGTTATGGAATTTAGAAGATTGAAGTTGGGATTACGCCCAACGTACTCAGGTGCAGGGTCGAGTCCCATCGGGTGCAGGCGCTACGCCTAGCTAGACCCAAGTCGTAAGCCATGACGCAAAGTTACGCCCAGCGTAATCGAAGTACGCCCAACATAACGCGTACGCCTAGCGTACTCCGGTGGTACGCCCAGCGTACTCACGCCTTCAACCCTATAAATAGAGGGCATAAACTCCGGACTTTGGCACACTTCTCTCAAACTCTCACTCACTTCCACACACTTTTATGCACTAGAGGCCATCCCGAAACCCTTGGTTCTGCACCCGAGCTCCCGACGAAGGTTCTCTGCTACCGAGATCCCAGAGAAGCTCGAAAACGCAACTTTCAGCAGTTGATGTTTTGCTCGACTCTAGTCTCACTCTCTTCAAACCGAACAAGTGAGTTCATACCCCTACTTTTCAAGTCTTTTTATGTTTTATGGGGAGGGATATACAAGTACAATACAAGAAAACGTATCGTTTTATATAAATGCAACATCTATGTTATTACTATTCGATACCAACATTTTACTTTACGTATAAAGTTTAGTATTTCATCAAGTTATTTCCACCAAATGGAACACACTTTCTGAAAAACTATAATGGGTATAGTTTGCGAGTTATTCATACATTCTTACGTATACATCTTGAAAACAAAATACTTTCACCTAAAGTGTAACAAAGACTTTCTTTTCCTAAATCTATTTATACTAAGTGATGTGAGATATTCAACTTCAACTTACTCTTAAGTATGCATTTCAAGTCCTGTATTATAAGCCATAATCTCTTGGAGGGAGAGCGTGATACTTGTGTATAGATCTATACGGGATTGACAATCCCGCACCTAAACTGTTAGCTACAGTTAGACCGGTAGGTCTGGGGTGACAAATGTCATAACACTACAACATCTGAAGAATGTTGTTGCAGGCAGTTTGTGTCAATAGTATGGTTATAAGACTCACACAGTAGTATATAAACAAGCTTGATTTACGAGACTCATGCATGCATTCAGTATTTACATTTTTTTAGCACCAAATTCATCTTTATCATTTAAGTACGAAAGATACTAAAACTTTGGGAACTTTTCGAACTGTATGTGGAAAATATTGGATTTTCTGGAAACTACGTTCATTTGTTTTCTTCTAAAAGACATACTTTTTCAGTACAAAAACATTTATAAACTCACCCACTTTATTGTTGACACTTTTTCGAAACCACTTGTATTTCTCAGGGAATTAGTAATACAGGTGACTACCAACTTTTGAAGAAGGAACACTAAGGTGTTTATTATCAAACATTTTAAATTATCATATTGTAATATTCTTTTGGTAACATGTATAACGCAACAATGTACGTTTTTATTATATATATGATGGTTATCTTACTTCTTTATAGTATATTCAATTGTTGTGGTACTACGTGAAGTCATCCACCCCCAAATGTTTCCGCCATTCTGGTTTAGGGGTGTGACAGCTTTGGTCTTATTTGACTCAGGTGCGAGTCGATCTTTTGTGTCGTTAGCCTTTAGTATGCACATTAGTATCCATCGAGAGGCATTGAGTTGACCTCTACGAGTTTCCATAGCTGAGGAGAGAGTAGTGTATTCCACTGATGTGATTCGAGGATGTGTACTCGAGATCTTCGGTGTTGACTTTCTGATAGATCTGGTCCCGATTGCGATGGGGGACGTGTGTGTCATGGTGGGCATGGATTGGTTGAGCAGATCTGGGGATGTTATTGACTGCGAGCGACAGTTATAACGATACGAGATCCTGGTGGGGGAGTCCTTATGGTGTACGACGAGGGTACCTGTTCTAGGTCAGCGTTCTGTTCAGCTGCTAGGGCGAGGTAAAGTCTACAGCAGGCCTGTAGTGGGTTAGTGGCCTATGTGATTGACACACGAGTGGCCGCGGAGAGGCCGAGTGCGGTTGATGATCTACCGATTGTGCTAGAGTTCCCGGATGTTTTCCCCGAGGAGTTCTAGGTATGCCTCCCAAGACGTAAGTGGAGTTTCGCATTGATTTAGTTCCAGGAGCGGCGCCTGTCGCCAAGGCACCTTATTACCTTGCGCCACCAGAGATGCATGAGTTATCCTTGCAGCTTCAGGAGCTGCTGAGAAAAGGGTTTATTCGAACGACTAGCTCGCCGTGGGGAGCCCCGATCCTTTTTGTCAAGAAAAAGGATGGTTCACACCGGATGTGCATCGATTACCAAGAGTTAAACAAGGTGACGGTCAAAAACCATTACATGTTACCGAGGATCAATGATCTGTTCGATCAGTTCTAGGGAGCGTCTTGGTTCTCCAAGATTGATTTGAGGTCTGGATATCATCAGAAGAGGGTGCGTGATGAGGATATTCAAAAGACGGCGTTTAGGACTCGTTATGGGCATTACGAGTTTGTGGTGATGCCTTTTGGGCTCACCAACGCACTGGCAACGTTCATGGATCTCATGAACGGGGTGTGCAGACCAATGTTGGATCATTCGGTGATCCTGTTCATCGACGATATACTGGTATACTCGAGGTCCAGAGAGCAGCATGAGGAGCATCTAAGAGAGATCCTCAGAGTATTGAGGTCGGAGAGGCTTTTTGCCAAATTCTACAAGTGTGATTTCTTGTTACGAGTGGTCCAGTTCTTGGGACACCTTGTTAACCATAATGGGATATTGGTCGATCCGGCCAAGATTGAGGTGGTGATGAGTTGGGAGCTGCTGAGATCCCCCACTGAGATCAGGAGTTTTCTAGGATTGGTCGGCTACTATCGGAGATTTATCAAGGATTTCTCTAAGATTGTCGTTTATCTCACCAGGTTGACCCGGAAGGGTGTGACTTTCAGTTGGGGTCAAGAGCAACAGGCCTAATTCGAGACTCTTCGCCAGAGATTATGCGAAGCCCCAGTGTTTGCCCTTCCGGAGGGGATGGAGGATTTTGTGGTATTTTGTGACGCATCGAAATCGGAATTGGGTGTGGTGCTTATGCAGAGAGGGCATGTGATAGCGTACGCGTCGATGCAGCTGAAGCCTCACTAGGTGAGGTATCCCACCCACGATTTAGAGTTGGGGGTCGTGGTGTTAACCCTTAAGATATGTCGTCAGTATTTGTATGGGGTTCGGTGCACCATATACACAGACGATACGAGTTTGAAGTACTTGATGGATCAGCCCAACCTGAATATGCGCCAGAGGAGATGGTTGGAAGTGGTAAGGATTATGATTGTGAGATCCTGTAAAACCCGGGCAAGGCCAACATTGTAGGCGATGCCCTGAGTCATAGGGCGGAGAGTGCCCCGATCCGAGACATTTGTATGAGGTTGACGGTGTTGACTCCGGTGTTCTAGACCATTCGGGAGGCCCAGGTAAGATCCGTGAGACCGGAGAACCGCAAGAGGGAGCGGGTGATCGGTCAGGTGTCTAAGTTCATTATGAATAGTCGAGGGCTTATGACCTTTCAAGATCGGATTTAGGTGCTGTTTGTAGGTGGGGCACGTACCATAGTAATGGAGGAGGCACATAGATTGAGGTTCTCGATCCATCCCGAGGCCACTAAGATGTATTTGGATCTGAAGAGAGACTATTGGTGGCATGTATGAAGAGGGATGTTGCGTGGTTCGTTGAGATGTGCTTGACTTGGCGCAGGGTTAAGGCGAGCACCAGCGTCCACATGGCAAGTTGTAGCCACTTGAGATTCCCTAGTGGAAGTGGGAACAGATTTCTATGGATTTTATCACCAAATTGCCGAGGACCGCGAGGGGAGTCAATGCAATTTGGATGATAGTCGACCGGCTGACGAAGAGCGCTCACTTTCTTGCTATCAGTGAGAGCTCTTCTGCTGAGAGGCTGGCAGAGTTGTATGTGAGAGAGGTGGTATCGCGGCATGGTGTTCCGATCTCAATTGTGTCAGACCGAGATGTACGTTTCACTTCCAGGTTCTGGAAGAGATTCCATGAGGAGTTGGGCACAAGGTTGCATTTCAAGACCGCCTAACACCCACTAACAGACGGACAAAGTGAGCGGACGATTCAGACACTCAAGGACATGATTTGAGCATGTGTGTTGTACGTCGGAGGAAGTTGGGACATGTATTTTCTGTTGGCTGAGTTTTCCTATAACAACAACCATCATTCGAGTATTGGTATGCCTCCCTTCGAGTTGTTGTATGGGAGAAGGTGTCAGACTCCCATTTGGTAGGGAGAGGTAGGGCAGTGTATGATGGCTAGCACTGAGATAATGCTTCAGATGACTGAGCAAATACAGCAGGTCAGAGAGAGGTTGTTGACAGCTCAGAGTCGCCAGAAGAGTTATGCTGATAAGCAACGGTCCAAGCTTGAGTTTTAGGTGGGGGACTTCGTACCCTGAAGGTATCTCCTTGGAAAGGATTGATCTGATTCAGGAAGACGGGCAAGCTAGAGCCCCGGTACATTGGTCCGTTCAGGGTGATCACAAGGGTGGGCAAGGTAGCGTATCGTTTGGAGATACCTGCGGAGTTGAGCCAGATTGATGATACCTTCCACGTGTCTCAGTTGAGGAAGTGTATAGCCGATGAGTCAGCAGTGGTGCCGCTGGAGGATATTCAGGTGGATACGTGCCTGAATTATGTTCAGATACTGATCGCAATCCTCGATCGGATGATCAAAGTTCTGAGGAACAAGGAGGTGCCCCCTGGTTCAGGTTCAGTGGCAACATCAGAGAGGGTCCGAGTTGACTTGGGAGCCGGAGGCTGAGATGCGGGAGCAGCATCCTGAGTTATTTGCGGAGTGAGACTTCGAGGGTGAAGTCTTATTCTAGTGGGGGAGAATTGTAACATCCGAATTCCCAGGTATTCTATGGCATTCATTTATATTCAGTTAAATAGAGGGACTCGTCGAGTAGGATCACGATTCTGCTAATTGGATTAATGAATGGACTCAACAAGTTGGAGAGGTGACTCGACAAGTCCGTGCTGACGGCAAAAACCCTAAATCTTTTGGCCTGTGCCCTATTTAAGGGTCCTTATAGCCCTCAATTGTGGATACCATACCAGAGAGAGAAACCCTAGAGAGCTTGAGCGAGTGGTGTGCGAGAGAGAGAGAGAGAGAGAGAGAGAGAGAGAGCCTTTATGATCCTTTTTGGTGTTGTTTTGCAAAGAAGATCCTTTCTCTTTTTGGTTTAAGATCCTTTAATTTTAGGGTTTTCTATACCCTTTATTGGTTTGATTTAGTTGAGTATGTTGTCCCTTTTAGTGTTAGACTCTGGATCTGGAACTCTAGAGGTCCAGAGGGCTTTACCCATCCAACATTATGTTGGTTCATGGAGGAAATCAGTCTATGTTGCGATTTTAGAAGCCATTTTACCAAGGAAAGCCTTGTGTGTGTTGCATGAATGTCAAGAGTGAACCTTTACATGATTATTGTGGTTAGGAAGGTCAGATCTATAGGTTAGAGAAGCAGATCAGACCTCAGAAGGTCATTTGAGTGTTTCCATGGAAGCAGCTCGCCGGGTTCATAAGTGGACTCGACGAGTCGAGTCGGGGTTGCCACACGATTCGTATCAAGGGTAACCCGTCGAGTAAAGGGATGACTCGACGTACCAAGGGAGGCTAGAAGGGTTCATAGGACCCGCATGGACTCGCCGAGTCGCCCATGTGCACTCGACGAGTCGGGTCAAAGTTTGAGCATTGACTCCTGTAGACCTTAGGGTTTTGGGCAAGCTGATTCAGGAGAGTTTAGGGAAGGTAGAATGGCCTTCTACCCAACCTATAAAGATGAGACTATGATAAAGTATTGATCAGGTATGTTTTCGGATGATAGGAGGAGGCTAGGTCGGGACGTCGAGCACGAGAGTTTATCCGACTTCATTCGAGGTGAGTCTTCTCGCTATACAGTAACTAGAGTGATATCTATGTGTAGACCGGAGGGTCTTGTATGCTATGTTTACGTAGGAGATTATGTGCATTTTGTTATATGTATGCCATATGTTGTATATACCGGACCGGAGAGTCCAACAATATAGACCGAAACGAAGGGTCCAACGAGCTATGACCGGACCAGAAGGTCCAACGGGCTACGGGACTGGAGGGTGCCGCTGAGACACATCGGCCGGAGGGTCGTGCTATAGCCTTGAATGGCATATGTGTTGTATGTGGTATTTTGGGGAACTCACTAAGCATTTATGCTTACAGTATTGTGTGTTATGTGTTTCAGGTACCAGTAATGATCGCGAGAAGGTGCCAGCATGATCTGCACACACCTGCAGAGTTTTTATGTATTGTGATCCAGGGATTTGTTTTTATGGAGTTGCTATGTGATAAATTGAGATTTGATAATATTATAAATGAAATTATGTTTTTAAAGTGAAAAATTGATTGGCAAATTTACGTTGTAACAGAGACACTAGATACAAAACAAGCCATGGCAGTGATGCCATGCCCCGAAACCGTGGCTCACATTTATGTTATAGTATTCTTGTATATGTATTGTATGCACTAGTTTAATGTATGTTCTCTTTGTCTAGTATGTAGTATGTTATCTTTGTTTCTCATCGTAGTATGCCATCTTGCACAGTGTATAATATGTATTGTTTCTCGTTATAGTATTCTCTATTTGTTTCTCGTTATAGTATGTATTGACTCATGTATGAACTGTCTCTTTGTATGATTCATTGTACTAGAAATAGTGAATAGTGACTTCCTAAACTATACATGTTATAGTTTTCTAGTGATTTCTGTAATTGAATAGATGACTGAATGTATACCTTTGCTACCCAAAGGTACTGAACTGATTGATAGTAATTTTATACCTACACATGTATACATTATATATATATATATATATATATATATATATATATATATATATATATATATATATATATATATATATATATATATATATATATATATAATTTAGACGATCTTCGGACAAATAACTGATACCCTAAGACCACATCGAAACAAGGAAAAGAAAATAAGGCGAATTAGAAGTCGTAAGTCCTTTAAACATTATTTATATAACTATACCTAAGTAGACATGCTTTTGACAATATATAATGTTTCAACTTGTACCCCCCCCCCCCCCCCCCCGTAAAACCATTTAAAATCATTTAAAAGGTAGATTAAGGGGTATGAACTCAGCTGTAGCGAGCGGTTTGGATGAACGAGTGGTATAGGACGCAAAGTGCCAAATGAAGACTTGAGCACACACACAGATCCTATTTATCGTGTAATGATACATATAATCATCTAATTATTGTTTTACGCAACTAATTATGCAAGTAAATACACCCTAGGACATGGAAAACACTTTGATTCAAGTGCTAGAAGTACAAAGGGTTGCATCTAAGGGTTCTAGGGCCTCACATAGGAGTTTACGGCCCAAATGGTAATCCCCCATGAGTTTACATCCCATGGGTTTATGGCCCAATGAGTTTACGGCCGTAAACTCATGGTAAGTTGTACCATTTTGTGTGTTAAGGTCCTATGGTCTTCCTTCAAGTGTTCTAGACTTAGTTCCAAGGCTTAGGAAGGAGTTGTGGCAACATTGCACCACTATTTAGGGTTTACAGCCAAGGTAGATTGCATTGGCCATAAACATCCTTTTGTTCTTGATTTCTTGATGTTTCCAAGGTGTTTAACAATTGATTCAAGTATATACCAAGTTAAGGGTAGTATACTTACGATTTGATGGCAAATGAGAGTGTTTTCGACCCAAAACACTTAAGCGTTCTTGATGTTCTTGACAAAATGAAGAACACTTTAAAGATCTAACCATAAGAAGAGATTTCATGGATGAAATTAGGTGGTTATCAAGGATAAGTGGTATATAAACACATAGATGGAAGGATTTACTTACATTTTTGAAGATTGGAAGCAAAAGTCTTATCGTCCTTGAGAGAGAATCCAATTTCTATGCGTGAAATGGTTAAAAGTGAATGAAAATGACTAAGGGCCATATATATAGCATGGAGTTTACGGCCGGAAATTGATGGTCCTTGGCCGTAAACTCCACATTTGAGGGTTTATGGCTAGTTGGATTGGTTACAACTTCAATTGGCACTTCCTTTCACTCACTCCTATCGTGTACCAAGCTCAAAAATGCTCAAACAGACTCTAAGAAGTGCTAAAAGTTAGAAGAAACAAGTCTAGATTTGATTGAAGTGAACGGATTGTACAAGATAGAAATTTTGGGTCGTCACATTTCCCATCGCCGTAAACCCTTGTTGAGGCTACTAGTTTGGTTATAAACTCTTCTTAAGGCTAGGAATGGGTTTAGAACACTTCCATAATGCTATATAGGACCTTAAAACACCCTTTGGCACAAGACTTCATGAGTTTATGACCATAAACTCATAGGGCCGTAAACCCATTAGCCGTAAACACATTGGGCCGTAAACATCATGGCCGTGAAAACAAAGTGTGGTTGTAAACTCCATTTAAGTGCAATCACATGTGATTGTGGCACTTCCATTCAAGTGTTTCCTAGTGCCTAAGGTGTTACCTTGCATGATTAGTTTTATAAACACTAATTATATTAATATATGTATCATTATATTCCTTATAGGATCCATTTGTGCCCGAGATTTCACTTAGCACTTAAACATCCTACAATCGATCTTTCATTCGCATCACTCACTACAGGTGAGCTCATACCCCTTAACTTATCTTTTAAAGAATTTTAAATGCTTTTATAGGGGGAGGATACAAGTAGAACTATTATAGTTATTATATCAATCACATGTGATTAATAACTATCAAACAAGTGGATTTTCTTATACATCCAACTGTTTTATCAAACAACTCTTCAAAACATTTTATAAATTAACATCAAGTCATCTGTTGCTATTCAAATGGTTAAAACTCTTTTATATGTTAAAAATTCTTGTTAAACTCGTTTAAATTTATTTATGTTGTCAAAATCATGTCTATATTGATGTAGTTATATAAGTAAGATTGAAAGGACTTAGGACTAATAGCTCACTTTATTTCCTGTTCCTTGTTTGGTGGTGGACGTAGAGTATCCAGTTATTTGTTCGAGTCTCGTTTGAATCTTAATTATATATTATGTATATATGTATAAATATAAAAGTTCTTCCATCAGTTCAGCACCTTTGAGTAGCAAAGGTGTACAAACATACTTAGACATTAAAACAAAGTTACTAGGAAACTATAATAAGTATAGTTTAGGGATTTAATACTCACTACTTCTAGTACAATGAAACATACAAGAGTCAGCTTATTCATGAGACAAAACAAGCTAACTGTTATGAGAAACAGAAAGAACTTACTATGATGAGAAACTAAGAGAGCATACACTACACTATATAAAGAGAACATACCATACACTAGGACAGAGAGAACATACAATACACTAGAACATACTATACAAACACTAAAATACTATAACATTAATGCGAGCCACTATTTCATGGCATGGCAACCTACTGCTGTGTCACGTTTTGTAACCAGAGTCTCATAGAGGGAGAGCGTGAGTTTGTGTATAGATCTATATGAGACTGACCGTCTTACACCTTCCTACTAGCTATAGTGGGACCTGCAAGTCTACGTGTGACGAATGTCATACATTTCGACGTCTTCCAGCGTCGTGGTTTACTAGTCAATCAAGTATGATTACAATCATATCACATTTTACCTTAATTAACAAACTAGTTTAAGGTAGTCAGTACATTGGTAGCTACTTATATACAATACTACGGTACATTGTTATTTTCCCATTGCATTCACATTGTGATGTTCTCACATAAACGGTAATGTAAACTATATTTTGGTAATGATAGTCATACTTAGGAAAGTTACGTACTTTTACAAACAAACAACACAAATAATATTCGGGCCTTGGTAGAAGGCTACCTTTTTAGTAGAAAATATAGGATTTTCTAGGAGATACAAACATTTGCTACAAACATTTACCTCAAACATATTCAAACATTTTCATACAAACCATGACATTAAAATATTTATGAACTCACCATCTTTAATGCTGATCTACTCTTTCAAAATAACTGGTATTCTCAGGTCACCAGTAGACATTTATCGATGACCAGGTTTTTGAGAAGACGCAGCTTTCAAGACTCGTCTTTATTTTGATTACTCATTTTTGGTGTCTTATAAACAATACACAGAACACACTTGTATTAAAATTATATTATTAATGTAATGGATGATGTTGTTGCTTGTTTACTATTATGCATTGTTGTGATACTGTACATGACTTCCTCCGCCGCAGAATGTTTCCGCCGTTCAGGTTTTGGGGTGAGATATTGTACACATAAAATTCTCTTTTTCTGAATCAAGGTCCACATTTGACCTCAAATTCCTTCAATTAATACAAAATATAGGTAGGCAACCTAAATCATTCTATGACACATATCGTTTATCACATATTAGCACATAAGGAATTAATCCTAAAATATGCTACTACACCTATAGCAAGTAAGGTATACAACCTAAGTCATGCTATAATAAAATTTTTATTACATATAATACTAATTAAGGCCTATACTGTTAGGACATGTTTTATTGGTTTGAGCTAGGAATTTACGTTTTCTAGGATTTGCTACAATATGTATAGGCATTTTGTGGGTTTTTTGTTAGGTGGACCAAAAACGTCCTGTTTTCGGTCCATGTGGTGTTTACGGCTGAAAACTAGTTTGTTGTTACTGTTCACTATATATAGTGTCCTTGCTTGTCATTTGTCATAATTCGTTTGTGGTCAAGTGTGTAGTGTCCATTGTACCAAACATTTTCGGCTATATATAAAACCTGTGCAATTTGGATCAATTATGTTTTCTACTCTTTCTTATGCTTGATCATTTTCGGTTGATTATTTGTTGATCACTAGTTGGTTCCAGATTTGGGGACTTACAATTGGTAATAGATCCAATCTAGTGTCAACTTGATCAAGCTTATTTTTGGTTGTTTGGTATCCTATTCCGGTGTTGATCAAAATTATTTTCGGTGTTGCTGCTGTTGTTATTGGGTTTTTGTTGTTAATAGTGAATTCAAGGCCAAGAGGATTGAAAATCTGCTTGAAATCGTCTTTTTCATCAAATTCTGGGCGTTTTCGATTGACCATTGTTCTTCAGTTTTCGGTTGAAAGCAGTTTTCATTTGTGAACCATTTTCAGCCGAAAACCCGACTGTATACCCATTTTCAGATGTGAACCTGTTTTGGCTGTGAACCCGTTTTCTGCTGTGAACCCTTTTTGGCTGGAAACCATTTTCGGTTGTAAACCTTTTTCAGTTGTAATTTTCTTTGACTAAAAAAAACAAAACAACAAAACAACAAAAATGGAACCACAACACAATGCTTTGCATCAAGAACTAGACTCAACCATGGGAACTACCACAAGAATTTTGCGTTTATTGTCTGCTGAAGGGTTACCTGAATGGAAATAAAGAATTAATAAATACATCAAAATCAAATATTTCAAGATTTTTGTTTCATGAAATGAAGCATAATATACAGGGGAAGAGGAAGGAAAAATTTTTAATGAACCCAAGGTTTCTTCAACTAATATTTAATCCCAAATATTCAAAATTGAATGGAAGGGGAGAAACTTTGGATTTGATGTCCTTGGGCCCAAGCACATTTGGCCTAATGAAGTAGAACAGCAAAGTTTCAAAATTTGTGTTTCAAGGAACGAGGCCCTTAGAGAAGTTTGGTTGTTTTGCTGAGATTGGTGAGGATTCAGATTCAGATGATGAAGATGACGAGGTTACTATCTCTGATCAGGAAGATGACACTACTCCTCCTGTAGCAATTGTTGTAAAGGAGTATGTTCCAATGATCAAAGTTAATAATGATGATGAAGATGATGATGATGGGATGGATCTAGGGGATAATGCCCTAAGTTTTGATTATGATACAGATGATAATGGAGCTGGAATGGGTCAAGAAGGTGATTTATCAGGTTTTGTTGATGATTTATACTTTGATTTCGAGCCGAATAATGAAGACCTCAGTTCGTTTTATGACAATGTCAATGATGTTGAAATTTCACCAACAGAGACTCAAGCAGAAAAAAATATTCTCAAGATGCCAAAACAAATACTCTATCAGATGGACAACCTTATTGCTAATTTGGATTCCACTGTGAGGATTCCAACCCAAGCAGTTGCTTCTCTAACCTTTATTCTATCTGGGAGTGATCTACAAGAAACACAACCCTCCCAGCCTCCACTCAAAAGAAGAAGAGTTGATCCAAGATCGGGAGTGCTAATTAGGGAACAAGCTCAGCATGTTCAACAATCTACTATAGCTATTTCTCCATCCTAACTAGATAATGTGAATTGCCTAGTACTGATTGAAGGGCCCAGTGTTTTTCATGCTTTCTTTTAAGTCGGGAGCTCTTCAACTCCTGGTGGCTCTTCAACTCCTCGACCTGCGCACGATGCTGCCTCCAAGTGGTTTTTAAGGTTCTTAGCTCAACAGAATATTGACCCTGCACCCTGAGGCAAAGGGATATTTATTGGTGCAGGAAGTTTCGTAGGAGTATATCCATCAATTTCTGAGCTCAAAGCAGAGATTGGAGTCTTAAATCAGAAGATCATTGAGAGAGATGTTTTGATAGGAACTCTAGACATTAGAGTTTCTGAATTTGAAAAGGAAAACCATTAAAAATCAAAGCAAATTTTAGATCTGCATCTGAATCTCAACGCTCTCTCTGCCGATCTAAAGAGCAAGCTGATAAGTAAATTTGGCGACAAATTCAAAACATTTGGTGGTGAGACTAGTGAGGGTGATACATCCCATGGTGCCCCTACACAAACAACTCAAGTTTCTCAAGATACTTCTTAACATGTCCGTATAACTCGTATAGTTGATCGCTTTAACAAAGAAATTGTTGTCACACCCCCAAACCAGAACGGCGGAAATGTTCGGGGGTGGAGGACATCATGTACAGTATCATAACAACGCACAATAGTAAACAACCAACAACATCATCCATTGCATTAATAATATAATTTAATACAAGCGTGTTTTGTGTATAGTTTGAAAGACCAAAAATATGAATCAAAATAAAAGATGAGTCTCGAATGTGCTTCGTTTTCTCAAAAACCTGGTCCAGTGTACCTGTCTACTGGTGACCTGAGAATACAAGTTATTTTGAAAGAGTAGATTGGCATTTAAGCTGGTGAGTTCATAAGTATTTTAGTGTCAAATGTTTGTATAAGTTTGAAGAAAGTGTTTGTAAGTATTTGATGTAAATGTTTGTATCTCCTAGAAAATCCTATATTTTCTACTTATAATGAAATGTAGTCTTCTACCAATACCCCGATTGTTCTGTATGTTTGTTCTTTTGTAAAAGTGAGTGTTTTTCCCAAGTATGACTATCATTACTAGAAAATGGTTTACATTACCGTTTATGTGAGAAGATCACTATATCAATGTAATGGGAAAATGAAGATGTACCGTACTATTGTATATAGTAACTACCAATGTACTAACTAGCTTAAACCAATTGTATAATTGAGGTAAATTTTGATGAGATTATAACCATACTTGATTGACTAGTAAAACATGACGATCAAAGACGTCAAAATGGTATGACATTCGTCACCCGTAGACCTGCAGGTCCAACTGTAGCTAGCTGCAAGGTGCAGGATGGTCAATCCCATATAAATCTATACATAAACTCACGCTCTCCCTCCAGGATACTCTGGTTACAAAATGTGACACAGCAGCATATTTCCACGCCATGAAGTAGTGCCTCACATTAATGTTATGTTGTTCTTATATTAGTGTAGTATGTTCCTTTTGTTCTAGTGCATAGTATGTTCTTTCTGTTTCTCGTTATACGATGTTTAAACTGACTCGTCTATGAACTTCCTCTTGTATGTTTCATTGTTCAATAAATAGTGAGTAGTAATCCTCTAAACAATTATTATTACAGTTTACTAGTACTGTTGTTTGAATGACTGATCATGTTTGTACACCTTTGCTACCCAAAGTTATTTAACTGATTGGAAGAACTTTTATATCTACATACATATACATAACTCTCGGACAAACAACTGATACCCTAAGTCCACAACCAAACAAGGAACAAGAAATAAAGCGAGTTATCAGTCCTAAGCCCTTTCAACCTTATTTATATAACTATATCTATATAGACATGATTTTGACAATATATAAGTTTAAAAGAGTTTTGTAAAACGATAAAAAATTTATCATATAAAAGAGTTTTAACCATTTTAATGGTTATTGATGGCTTGATGTCAGTTTATAAAATGATTTGCAACAGTTTGTTTGATAACACAGTTTTGTAAAATAACAAATCCTCTTGTTTGATAGTCATAAATCACATGTGATTGATACTGTAACTATAATGTTTTCTACGTGTATTCTTCCCCCCCCCCCCCCCCCCCCCGCCCCATAAAATCATTTAAAAGATAAGTTTAGGGGAATGAACTCACTTGTAGCGAGTGATTCCAATGAAAGATCGATATAGGATGCTAAGTACGCCAAGTGATGTCTTGAGCACAAACAGATCCTATTAAGCATATAATGACACATATATGTATATAATTAGTGTATATAACAACTAATCATGTAGAGGAACAACCTTAGGGGCTAGGAAATGCTTGGAATGAAGTGTTACAATCACATATGATTATATAAAACGTGTTCACGGCCATACAATGGTGTGCTTACGGCCAATGTGTTTACGGCCCAAGAGTTTACGGCCATGGAGTTTACAGTCAACACATGAATTTGAAGGGTTTTCAGCCATGGCTTGAAGGGTTCACGGACACCTCATGAACTAAGAAGGGTGTATAGCGATATGAAGGGTTTACGGCTGTAAACTCTTGAAGTTCATGTTAGGTTTTCTATGCATCAAATACACTCTAAAACTAGGTAGCGGAAAAATCAAAACAACGATATACCTAAGTGTACATGCATCCTATGGATCTATGGCCTCATGCTAATTACATCAACCCTAGAAAACTAAAACATAAGTAAGAAAACATGCCTCTTATGTAGCCCTTGATCACCATGCTTGAGATCTTGCACCTCCATGAAGTTGCTTGGATGAAAGGATCCAAACAAGAATCCCTCTAATGGTATCACACCCAATGACACCAAAGAGTGGAATAAAAATAACTAGGAAAAGGTTAAATTTCACAAAATTGTCCCTAACAGGGGGAGGAAGAAAGGTTAGCGAATACTTCAAGCCAAGGTGCAAGGAGGAATGAAATCCCTAAGGCCCTATTTATAGCCTTGGATGCCTTTTAGGGTTTAGTACTCCTTCCCATGTGGGATGGGAGCATAACCACGAATTTCACTCCTTTCCCATGTAGGATGGAGTGATTTTCATGCAACCCTAATTCCATAAGGTTCTGGAACATTCCTGATTAACAAACTATCGATTAATGAACATTCAACCCTTTAATTAACTAAACTGTTAATTAATTCCCAAAATATATTTCTAATTAGTTTCTAATTAATTAATAACCATAATAATTAATAAACTAATTTCTCCTTTATTTATTCTACTCAATTTGGATCTTGAGGGCAACCCAAAAAGACCCTGCTAGTATTAGAAATATTACCTATAGTTAATGACCTTAGACACTATTCCAGCAGTCTCCCACTTGGAACAGTCATCAAATATATGAGGACTAATATTTCTCCAAGAATCAATAGAGAGTTAGCCATTGATCTAATCTAGGTTCAGCGCTTAGATAAGTGATCAACTATCTCCTCGTTCTATGATATTTGCATGGATTTGAGACAAGGATAATGGTCAATCTCAAGAATTCAAGACTATGTTTCCCGATATAGATTTGTGATGACTGCATCTGACTACTAAACTGAACACATCAATTCCAGTCAGGGCTCGACCAAGCTCTTTAGATGTCAGCACCAAATCATCGAGGGACCCATAGATATTGTTTCTCCTATTAAGGCATAAGGAACGAATAAACTTTGAACACATAGTTTTTATCTATTTCATCGTCTCACACATGTACATACCCTTTATAACTACCACCAACGGTTAGCGTTGGATTACTCCAATGCATACCAGAGTCATAGAGCTAAACCCTACATGCATCTAGGTTTGAAGAATAGAAGATACTATCATCTTAGAATTACTCGTGACTGAATCCATGAAGTAATCTCTAAGCATGGGTTGGTCCAATACTTAAATCTCTATTAAGCACTCATGAGTGTTAGCAGAATCTCTATGCTATGTCCAATCAATATGGACAATCCACTAATACTCATGTCAGTCTTGAATCACTACCTACTTCCAATAGTATGACCAACTGTGGACATTTGAGTAAATTAATACTCGGGAAGTGGGTTCCAAACATGAAAAGTGAGAATGCAGTGATAGGCTAATTGAAATGACCGAAATCCATCATATATTAAGATCACCACTTAATAATCTCTAAATAAAATTAAAACATATACTGCTTAAAGTTCTCGGGTTTTAAAACAAACCAAACTAAGAGTTTTTAAGCCAATTCACTTGCAAATCTAATTCCTCTTGACTTTGTCTGACTATTAGATTTGGTCAATGACATCGACTTATGAATGGATCGACAAGATTACCTTTCGATGTGACATACTGAATATGACGTCTTAACATTTGACTCACTACCAAATGTGTTGGTACTTACTATGTATATGTAATGTGAGCTTGTATGACTTGGGATCCATACTCGAGGTGAGTTCACCCAAATTCATAAGAAACTTCATAAGGACCATCAAAGATTGCATTTCAACAAAGATGTCACTAATAAATATGTTTTAGTCACATTATCTTCTTTGTAATTTAACCAACCGCAACATACTCTAAGTTTGCAAAAATCCACTATGTTTTAAAACTCGGTACTCTTCCAAGCTAAAACTTCACCATTCAGAGAAGCACGAAATCCGACTGCAAACGAAATCCTCTATATCGGTATGGAATTTAGCATCGATGTAACTCTTACAATGATCTATCCCATACTATCAAGATCATATCTTCTGTCCTCCAAGGACATTTAAGAATGTTCTTGATCTTGATTCGTTGATTCTCACCAAATTGATCTAATCCAACCTGTCATGCACAAGGTATACGAGTCATTAGATTTGATACATGTTATAGCATATATGATCGATCCCATACCAGAAGCATGTAGGACACATATCATTTGCTTTAGCTCAATTGTAGAGCCAGTACATTAGCATCACTTAATGTCATGCCATATTGTAATAAGCCTAAACTCCTTTTCGAGTTTCCACAACATTCCATGTACTTTGGCTTAATCCAATGAATCACTTTGATATATCTCCATAGATCCTTATTATGCATGTGTCTTGTATCTCCCATGTATATCATAGCGAAATAGTTCTCATACCAAGCCAAGCTTTTACACATGCCAAGTTAGAATATAGTTTCCTATAAATCGTACATTGTCTATGTACAATACAAGGGTGACTACATTGCTCCCAGTAGCACTAACATATATATGGTGTCACACCCCCAAACCTGAATGGCGGAAACGTTCGGGGGCGGATGACTTCATGTGGTAACATAACAATTGAATACATAGTAAAGAAAGCAATACAACCATCATATATATAAATGAAAGTTTACATTTGTCAAAAAGTTACACGTTCAAAAACCAATTACAATATGATGTCAAAATATGAGATTAAACTGGCGCCACGGCATCCCTTCATCAGAAGCATAATGATACCTGAAATTACTGATTCCCTGGGACATACAAGTAATTTTGAAAGAGTAGATCAGCATTTAAGCTGGTGAGTTTCATAAGTATTTAAATGACAATGTTTGTATAAAATGAAATGTTTTGGTCCTTGGTTGTGTTGTGTTTAGAAAATCCTATATTTTCTACTAGTATAAAAGTAGCCTTCTCTCAAGACCAATGTTGGTTTCTAAAATGTATGTAAGTGTAAAATAACCAATGTGTTTGAAAACCTTGTAAATCAATGCATTTTGAATACCCCATGTGAGTTTTATAACCATACTAGTGACTCAGAATGCCTATACACAACGTTCTTCAGGCGTTGGAATGTTATGACGTTTGTCACCCCAAATGGTGGACTGTAGCTAACAGTCAGGGCGCGGGTTGTCAAGCCCGTATAGATCTATACACAAACACCATGCTCCCCCTCCATGGGATTCTGGTATATAATACAGGACTTGAAATGTGTACTCGAACGTACGTGAATTTTATGTCTCACAAAACCGTGGTATAAAAATAGATTTACTTTTTAAAATGTTCGTTTGTTCTTGTATATGAAAGTGACTTCTTGAAAATCATGTTTCTAGTATGTAAAGTTAGCAATATCCTCGTAAAACTATACCTATTATAGTTTTCTAAAAGTGTGACTTGTTTGTTTAGAAAAATGCCTAGAAAAGGAATCACATTTTATAACTGTATAGATTTTTGCAGAGCCTAAGGTAGGCAAGTATACATAAAATCTAGGAAAATGTTTAGTTTATACATGCATTACAACAATTTATATTATTAAAGATAGGATTCCATTGTAATATATTTTGTATACAAGAGTTCCCTATAAAGTTTATAAATCACATATGATTCTACTTAATAAAAGTGTATAAAAGTCTTTATATATAACACCCGATAGTAGTCGTGTGTTTTACTTATATTTCCCCCCTTAGAAAGCGTATAAAAGAATTTGGAATAATTAGAAAGGGGTTAATAAAGGGGTATGAACTCACTTGAAAGTTTGAAGATAGTGAGATGGAAAACCGGGCAGAGTTTCGTCTTGGGAAACGGATTTTTCTCGGGATTCTCTGGAATCTCGGGAGTAAAATCGACCCTCGGGAGTTAAGCAAAAAGACCAGAGCTTTGGGGTAGTGCGGGAACGGAAAATGAGGCAAAACGCAAGAAAATAGAGAGAGAATGAGCAAAATTTCCAGGAACCCTTGCATTTCTATTTATAAAGGGCTGAACCGCCTCGGTACGCGGGGGGTACGGTCGTACGCAGCGCGTACTCGTACGTCATGCATGACCGAGTCCTCGACTACCTCGGCTTCGGATGGGACAGAAAGGGGATAGCTTCGCATAGGGGTGACATGGACGGACCGAGACCAAGGCCCTCGCGTACGCGGGGCGTACGAGGTTACGCAGCGCGTAACTCGGATGAGGACGCTAACTCCTCATTCGGATATTACCGGATTTTGAATTAAATTTATATATAATTTATTTAATAAACTTCAAAAAATCATATCTTCTTCATACGAACTCCGTTTTCGATGGTCTTTATATCCACGCGTAGGTGAGACTACGCTCTACAACTTTCGTTTAGACTCCGTTAGCAAATTCCGAAATTATTTTTATTATTTATTTAACAAAATGACGTGATTAAGGAATTTCTTTAAAAATTCATAACTTCTTTATCTGACGTCGGTTTTTGCCAGAATTTTCACCGCTGAAATACCATTGTCGAGATCTTCGATTCTCGTTTAGGTCATTCCGGCCAACGGTCGCTCGATCTCCGATTGGAGTTTTTAGCTGTCTTCTGCTAAGCCGAACTTGGAAAAATCTTAACTTCAATACACGAAGCCGGATTTGGGCATTCTTTTTACGTACGATCCCGGTTTAATGATATTAAACATAGTAGGCAGTTAAATAGAAACTTTTTGGACATTTTATTATCAAAGTTAATTTCTTTAACTCGAAAGTGGTTACAATACTTGACTTATTAGGCCATTACAAAGAGTTGAAATATCGGGTTGTCACATCATCCCCCCGTTAGAGGGAATTTCGTCCCGAAATTTAAAGTAGTAAAGATACTAGTGAACATGAAAGAGATGAGGGTACTTTTGTTTCATCTGATCTTCGCGTTCCCATGTGAATTTAGGTCCCCGCTTGGCGTTCCAACGAACCTTCACGATGGGTATCTGACTTTGTTTTGTTTGCTTGACCTCTCGGTCCATGATTTCTACCGGTTCTTCCACAAAGTTGAGGCTCTCGTTGATCTCGATCTCGTCGAGTGGAATAACAAGAGTCTCGTCGGACAGACACTTTTTCAAGTTCAAGACGTGGAAGGTTGGATGTATGTTACTAAGTTCACGTGGTAGGTTAAGATTGTAAGCCACATGGCCGATTCTGGCAAGAATCTCGAAAGGCCCTATGTATCTTGGATTTAGTTTCCCACGCTTTCCAAAGCGTATTAAACCCTTCCACGGTGAGACCTTTAATAAAACGTGGTCTCCTACCTGGAATTCCAAAGGTTTCCTCCTTTGGTCAGCGTAGCTTTTCTATCGGTCTCTAGAGGCTTTCAATCGCTCACGAATCTGAACGATCTTCTCTGTCGTTTCTCGTATGATTTCCGGACCGGTGAGAGTGCTTTTAGGAACTCTCTCTCTAGCTAACTGGGTATCGCCAACTTCAGTCCAGCACAGAGGGGATCTGCACTTTTGACCATAGAGGGCTTCAAACGGAGTAGCCTTTATGCTTGTATGATAACTATTGTTGTATGAAAATTCGACAAGGGGTAAATGGATATCCCATGCCTTTCCAAAGTCAATCACACAGGCTCTTAGCATATCTTCTAAAGTTTGCATCGTTCTCTCACTTTGCCCGTCTGTTTGTGGGTGGTAGGCTGTATTCATGTCTAGCCTAGTCCCCAGGGAACTTTGTAGTGACTGCCAGAATCTTGAAGTGAATCTACTATCTCTATCGGAGATAATGGATATCGGAACACCATGCAGTCGCACTACTTCCCTTAAGTAAGTTCTTGTAAGCTTTTCCATTTTGTCAATCTCCTTGATGGGTAGGAAATGTGCGGATTTGGTTAATCTGTCGATGATGTATGAAGTCCATAGTAATCCGCTCCCATTTCCATTCTGGTATCTCCGGTTGTTGTAGTAATCCTGACGGTTTCTGATACTCGACCTTAACCTTAGCGCAAGTAAGGCATTTACTTACGAAGGTAGCAATTTCTGCTTTCATGTTAGGCCACCAGTACAGTTTCTTAAGATCCAGATACATTTTATCTGAACCGGGGTGAACGGAATATCTTGAGTTGTGTGCTTCGGTCATGACTACGTTTCTGAAACCACCATGTTTCGGGGTCCAGATTCGGTCCATGAGATAGTAGGCTCCACCACCCTTGACTTCTAGATTCTTTTCCATTCCTCGTAGAGATTCACCCGCCACATTTTCAGGTTGCAACGCTTCCATTTGTGTTGCCTTAATTTGTGTGGATAAGTGGGAATGGATAGTCATAGTCAGAGATTTGACCCTCTTAACAGTGTATTCCTTTCGACTGAGGGCGTCAGCTACCACGTTGGCCTTGTAAGGATGATAACGAATTTTGCATTCGTAGTCATTTAGTAACTCAACCCATCGTCATTGTCGCATGTTGAGTTCCTTCCGATCGAAAATGTGTTGAAGGCTCTTGTGATAGGTGAAAATAGTACTCTTTGTTCCGTATAAGTAGTGTCTCCAGAACTTCAGAGCCAATACCACTGCTCCTAACTCAAGATCGTGTGTCGTATAGTTCACTTCGTGTGTCTTAAGTTGTCGGGAGGCATAAGCAATAACCTTCCCTCTCTGCATAAGAACACAACCAAGTCCTTGATTTGACGCATCGCAATACACTACAAAGTCTTCTATCCCTTCGGGGAGGGATAGTATCGGTGCGGTGCACAAGGCCTGTTTTAGCGTCTGGAATGCCTTCTCTTGTTTCGCTTCCCAGCCAAAGGCCACGCCTTTCTAGGTTAATGTAGTAAGAGGTTTCGCAATGCTAGAGAAGTTCTTTATGAATCTGCGATAGTAGCCAGCGAGACCTAGAAATTGACGAATTTCTGTAGGTGTCTTTGGTGCCGACCAGTTCTCAATGGCCTTAATTTTGGAGGGGTCCACGTATATACCTTTCTCGCTAACAACGTGGCCTAAAAATTCGACTCTTCGAATCCAAAATTCGCATTTAGAGAACTTTGCATAGAGTTTCTCCGTTCGCAGTGTTTCTAGGAATTTTCGTAGGTGCTGACTATGCTCTTCCTCACTTCGGGAGTAGACAAGTATATCATCGATAAAGACGATAACGAACTGATCCAAGTAAGGATGGCATACCCTATTCATTAGGTCCATAAATACTGTTGGTGCATTGGTTAATCCGAACGGCATCACTACAAATTCGTAGTGTCCATAACGAGTTCGGAAAGCTGTCTTTGGAATATCCCCCTCTAGAACTCGTAATTGGTGATATCCGGATCGTAGATCTATCTTTGAGAAGTAGTTTGCTCCTTGAAGTTGATCGAATAGGTCGTCAATACGGGGTAGAGGATAACGGTTCTTGACAGTAAGTTTGTTCAGCTCTCTGTAGTCGATGCACATACGGAACGATCCGTCCTTCTTCTTTACAAACAGGATCGGTGCTCCCCAAGGTGAGAAACTTGGTCTTATGAATCCCTTTTGAAGGAATTCATTAAGTTGACTGGAAAGTTCATGCATCTCTGCTGGTGCAAGACGATAAGGCGACTTCGCTACTGGGGTAGCTCCTGGAATTAAGTCGATTCTAAACTCGACTTGGCGTTGCGGTGGTAATCCTGGTAGTTCTTCTGGAAAGATATCGGGAAAGTCGCGTACTACCGAGATGCTCTTGGTGTCCTTCAGTTCTTGACTTGTATTGACGATGTGCGCTAGGAATGCTCGACTATCCTTCCGCAAGCACTTTCGAGCTTGGATGCACGAAATGATGCGAAGGTTTGTACTTGATTTATCGCCGTAGATAACTAATGTTTCGTTGTTAGGGAGATTAGGACGGACTGCTTTCTCAAAGCACATGATGTCGGCACGAAGAAGACTCAACCAATCCATGCCGATTATGACGTCGAAACTTTTAATTTGGACCGACATGAGATTGATTGGAAAAGAATGGCCGTCTAAAGTTAACGTATAGCTCATGTACATGCAGTTAGTGTTTTCGGTTTTTCCATTGGCCATCTCTACAGTGAATGATTTTTCTAACTTGCTAGGTTTAGGTTTAAGTAAATGAATAAAGTTTTGACTCACGAAGCTTCTCTCCGCTCCATTATCGAATAATATGCATGCATATGAATTATCGAGAAGGAACATACCAGCAACTACAGTTGGGTCAGCTACAGCTTCGTTGTGGCCTATCGCCAAAACTCATCCCATACCGCCGGTGCCTGCTGCCTTAGGGCAGTTCCTCTTGTAGTGGCCCACCTCGCCATAACCGTAGCAAGTCTGGCCTACACCCGCACTGGGAACTTGAGTGATCGGTTTTGCGGGGTCCTTGCAGAAACGGGCTGTGTGTCCCTTTCTGTTGCAGTTGGCGCACTGCATTTCCCAACAAGGTCCATGGTGGTGGTAAGTGCATTTGGTGCACTTTGGAAGGTTACCCACATAAGGCTTTGTGGGGTAGGGATTTGTAGGGACTGTAGTAGGTACAGTGGCAGCATTCACTGAAACCAGTTGTTTCTTTGCGGATTCTTGGGAAGACCCACCCTTCCCTTTATTCCATACTCTCTTCCTGTTGTTGTTGTTGTTGTTGTTGTTGTTGTTTCCTTTTTGTGATTCTGGTGCAGAAACGGTTGAGTTCTGATGACCTCCGTAGTCAATCAGAGATTGTGCTAGTTCCTTAGCACTTTCAAAGGTGTCAGGTTTGGAAGCAAACACGCTTGATGGTATTTGGGGCGTCAGTCCCCAGACGTATCTTTCTATTTTCATGCTCTCGGGAGCAATCATATCTGGGCAAAGGATTGCCAGATCGCAGAATCGGTTGGTATAAGTTGCGATGTTGGTACCAACCATTCCGAGAGTCCATAGTTCGTGTTCGAGCTTTTGAATCTCTCCCCGTGGGCAGTATTCTCTGATCATCATGGCTTTTAGGCTCTCCCAGCTTATGGAGTTTGCCACTATCAGGGTAAGTACTTTAACGTGGCCATTCCACCAAGTTAAAGCTCTATCAAGAAGGGTGAAAGTTGCAAATTTGACTTTGCTATGCTCGGGACAGGAGCAGATTTCAGAGACTGACTCTGTCCTTTCAATCCACTGTTTGAGGGCTAACACACCACTAGATCCATAAAACATCCGGGGCTTGGCATTAGTAAAGTCCTTATAGGTACATTCTCGGGGTGGTCCATGACTCTCGCCATGGTTGGATGGGTGTGTGCCAGATCCCGAGCCATTAGTACTCGAGTTATTGATCTGTGACATGGCAACTACTACCGCTGCGGTGACTGCTGCTTGGAACATAACAACATCAAATTGAGGTGGTGGAGGTGGTGGTGGTACAGGTGCTTCCCCACCGTTGCTTCGCCTTGGATTCCTACGCGGAGGCATCCTTCAACTATATGTTGAAAAGGTAAAGATAAGAATTCCATAGAATAGAAAATTAATGTGTCTCGTGAACTAAATTGCTATAGTTCAACAACAGATGCTAGTATGAGTCTTAAAATAGAAGAATGAAAGTTATTTGTAAGACTGAAAGTATGAAACAAGTATTTGGTTTCTCAAACACTTTTCAAGGTTTGAACGAAATACTCAACGTAGTAATAATAGTGTCACTAATATTAATATAAAAGTTGATACAACGATCATGAAAATTTGACCCCTATAAGGGTCTCCGATTACAAAGTTCGAGAAATTTAAAGACTTTTAGCCGAGGTCCTAAGCTATAACAAAATTTGAGTATTTGACAAGCACTACTTGCGACGTAGGTTGCCCTTGGAGCTTGACCCTGCATCTGATTGCTTCGACTCCATTAGACGCCTATCAAAAGCAGCTTGTTGTTCCCTCAGTTCAGCGAGGGCTGCAATCATTTGCGCTTGGAATGCCTCGGTTTAGAGTTGCGCATTGTCTTGTATCTTGTCCAGCCTACGGATGTCAGAAGTGTGAACCTGCACTTCCACGTTGACATCCCGGAGTCGGCTAGCTTGAACTCCGGACTGATAGCACTGATTGGCTAGCTTACCCACCGTTACCGGGAGTGCTCGACCAGCCGAACCTCCGCCGCGGAAATCATAGAAGTCCCGGCACATGCCGTAGGGAGGGCGTAAGTTCTGTTGTTCACTCCAATGATGGAGGTGACTTCCCCAGACGGGAGTCGTTCCTTGAAAGTTCCTTACGAAGACGGGAGGTTGAACGGGTGGTGGATCGATCACTTCCGGTTCTGAGTCGGTACCGGAGTCATCATCCACTTCTATGGGTTCCTCGTCTTCTTCGGGATCATCTTCGACCCATCCTCCGTTGCCTTGGTTGGGAAAGTAGGGGTCGTCGGGGTGGTGAAATCCAGCCATTTGACTGTACGAGAAATAGGGTTATAAGAGTTGAATAAAGTTGAAACTTGCAAAACATGTAAGTTAAACTAGTTTAGGTAGCAAATACTCCTATAGTATTTAAATTCTTATGTTTGATTCTAGTAACGGTTTGGTAAGTTTTGACTTGTTGCTTACTACGATCATTCCTCGATATACGTTGGTCCAATCTCGGGCAAATATAGTTGATCACGCTGTATTTGTCCAAAATCTGATTACATATATCGAGGCTTAATCGTAGTGTCAACTTGTCTAAATACTTGTTTTATAGTTAGATATCATGAAAATAATTTGTTGTATGCATGTAATTGTACTTAAATGAACTATCAATTTAAGTTAAACGTAATGCTGCTTATGCGTAAAAAAAGAAAAATGTTTTGTCAGAGAGTGTTAGTCCCTTAAGCATTTATAGTTTGTATATCTTATGTGGTTAGATATACTTAGTTCACTATAAACATTGCTCTGATACCTATGTGTCACACCCCCAAACCTGAACGGCGGAAACGTTCGGGGGCGGATGACTTCATGTGGTAACGTAACAATTAAATACATAGTAAATAAAGCAATACAACCATCATATATATAATTGAAAGTTTACATTTGTCAAAAAGTTACATGTTCAAAAACCTATTACAATATGATGTCAAAATATGAGATTAAACTGGCGCTGCAGAATCCCTTCATCAAAAGCATAATGATACCTGAAATTACTGATTCCCTGGGACATACAAGTAATTTTGAAAGAGTAGATCAGCATTTAAGCTGTTGAGCTTCATAAGTATTTAAATGACAATGTTTGTATAAAACAAAATGTTTTGGTCCTTGGTTGTGTTGTGTTTAGAAAATCCTATATTTTCTACTACTATAAAACTTGCCTTCCCTCAAGACCAATGTTGGTTTCTAAAATGTATGTAAGTGTAAAATAACCAATGTGTTTGAAAACCTTATAAATCAAGGCATTTTGAATACCCCATGTGAGTTTTATAACCACACTAGTGACTCGGAATGCTTATACACAACGTTCTTCAGGCGTTGGAATGTTATGACGTTTGTCACCCCAAATGGTGGACTGTAGCTAAAAGTCAGGGTGCGGGTTGTCAAGCCCGTATAGATTTATACACAAACACCATGCTCCCCCTCCAAGGGATTCTGGTATATAATACAGGACTTGAAATGTGTACTCGAACGTACGTGAAGTTTATGTCTCACAAAACCGTGGTATAAAAACAGATTTACGTGTTAAAATGTTCGTTTGTTCTTGTATATGAAAGTGACTTCTTGAAAATCATGTTTCTAGTATGTAAAAGTTAGCAATATCCTCGTAAAACTATACCTATTATAGTTTTCTAAAAGTGTGACTTGTTTGTTTAGAAAAATGCCTAGAAAAGGAATCACATTTTATAATTGTATAGATTTTTGTAGAGCCTAAGGTAGGCAAGTATACATATAATCTAAGAAAATGTTTAGTTTATACATGCATTACAACAATTTATATTATTAAAGATAGGATTCCATTGTAATATATTTTGTATACAAGAGTTCCCTATAAACTATATAAATCACATATGATTCTACTTAATAAAAGTGTATACAAATCTTTATATATAACACCCGATAGTAGTCGTGTTTTTTACTTGTATTTCCCCCCTTAGAAAGCATATAAAAGCATTTGGAATAATTAGAAAGTGGTTAATAAAGGGGTATGAACTCACTTGAAAGTTTGAAGATAGCGAGATGGAAAACCGGGCAGAGTTTCGTCTTGGGAAATGGATTTTTCTCGGGATTCTCTGGAATCTCGGGAGTAAAATCGACCCTCCGGACTTGAGCAAAAATACCAGAGCTTCGGGGCAGTGCGGGCACGGAAAACGAGGCAAAACGCAAGAAAATAGAGAGAGAATGAGCAAAATTTCCGGGAACCCTCGCATTTCTATTTATAGAGGGCTGAACCGCCTCGGTACGCGGGGCGTACGCTTGTACGCAGCGCGTACTCGTACGTCATGCATGACCGAGTCCATGACTGCCTCGGCTTCGGATGGGACGGAAAGGGGATAGCTTCGCATAGGGGCAACGTGGACAGACTGAGACCAAGGCCCTCACGTACGTGGGGCGTACGAGGTTACGCAGTGCATAACTCGGATGAGGACGCTGACTCCTCCTTCGGATATTACCGGATTTTGAATTAAATTTATATATAATTTATTTAATAAACTTCAAAAAATCGTATCTGCTTCATACGAACTCCGTTTTCGATGGTCTTTATATCCACGCGTAGGTGAGACTACGCTCTACAACTTTCCTTTAGACTCCGTTGGCAAATTCTGAAATTAGTATTATTATTTATTTAACAAAATGACGTGATTAAGGAATTTCTTTAAAAATTCATAACTTCTTTATCTGACGTCGGTTTTTGCCAGAATTTTCACCGCTGAAATACCATTGTCGAGATCTTCGATTCTCGTTTAGGTCATTCCGGCCAACCGTCGCTCAATCTCCGATTCGAGTTTTTAGCTGTCTCCTGCTAAGCCGAACTTGGAAAAATCTTAACTTCAATACACGAAGCCGGATTTGGGCATTCTTTTTACGTACGATCCCGGTTTAATGATATTAAACATAGTAGGCAGTTAAATAGAAACTTTTTGGACATTTTATTATCAAAGTTAATTTCTTTAACTCGAAAGTGGTTACAATACTTGACTTATTAGGCCATTACAAAGAGTTGAAATATCGGGTTGTCACATATGGCTTATCTATGTTTGCCGAAATTCAAACTACTTGAACATTTCTCATTTAAAAAAAGATTCCAATTACTCCCACTAGCTTTGACATATATATGGCTTATCTTTATTTCTCGAAATTCAAACTCCTTGAATTTTCTCATTGAAATAATGATCCCACTTGCGAGATGCTTATTTAGGTCCATAAAAGAACTTATTAAGCTTAGATATACTACAAAACCTATATTGGTTTAATTATGTGTTTGTTTATATCCATGATTGTCTCTACTTGAAGATACACTTGCACCTAAGGGTTAAGATCAAGTGCTAGGTCTACCAAATAACAACATACATGGATTGAATCTCGCTTTCCATGTCTTCCTTCCATGTTTTAGTCATTAGGGCCTAACATAGCTTCCGATAGCTGGTATGCTCTGACTACAACCCACCAGTGACTCATATACCTTAGTAATATAAACTCTTATATAACAAGGTATATGATGTCCTCTATTAGATTTATAAAGAAAATGTAGAAATATGTTAGTTTCGTTAATAGCTCGTCCAAAATGCTTTATGCGTTCACCAACGAGATAACACTTCTGTATTCAAAGTCCAGCATTTTCGAGTGCTTCACGACGAGCGTAAGCTTCCTGATCGTAGACTTCCATATATGGCAGTGAGGATAGAATCCCAATTTGCATACCATAAAGTGTTTCAAGAACCTACTTAGTTGGCACAAGACCAAAGGACTTCTCGTAACACTATTCATGCTACAATCCACACATTGTTGGCAAACACAGTGCGACTCATCTAGATCAAAATCAATGAACGATTTGTTTCTCTACCCAACTAACAATTCCTAGTGGTAGTGTTTTGGGCAGAGATAGATCATGAAACTCTTTCATGATAACTTAAATGATCGATAAATTTTGGAATGAGATTCTTAGTATGAGTGTCTCATCTTATTGCGCAATTGATTCTTAAATTTGCTACATGAGAGCTCCGAACACCTGAGAGGTTCTAGACTCACCTTAATATGAAGTTGGTCTCACTATGTATCGTGGTTAATCTGAACGGTCCATTAGTGTGAAATAATTCCTACAGATACTCAGATCACTCAGTGACACATTCATCATCTATCTTGATAGACAAGATTTGCATTTATCTTAAGACTCGAGGTTAAATGATATCCAAAATCTGATCCAACTGGATACTTGGTAATGCATTTCTCATTTATTTATCCAATACTATGATTCCACAAATACATTTCACCCTAACAATTGGATGTGTTTGAATAAGTACTTATTATGGTCAATCTGAACGATCCATAAGTTGAACTAACATCAACATATATTCACAATAATACACCTTATTCAAATGTTTGAATCAATTTTGAATTATTGCTACTATACTAGCTTCATAGATTTCATGACATTCTTTTAACATGTTAGAATGCTCCACACTTAAATAAGTCAGAACTATCTCATGAATAATAGTATAAAGAATTTCAATTATAATAGCATAGACTAAACATTTTGAATAGAGTTATCTTTTGATCCTATGAATGTATCAAGGGCTTGGCATTCATGATTAAATTATCTTTTGCATGCTTTAGTCTTCTTACTTCATTTTAGTGACTGCACATTCTTGCAAATGCAGCACTAATCATTAACAACACACTCAAGGTTTAGAAGTAATGTTTTGATGGCATTATAAATCCATATATTTGTTTGAATAACAAACAGGGAAAAACTAGTTATCTTTTGATCCAATGGAAAGTAGCACGGGCTCAAGATCCATGATCAAATTTAACTTCTTCATGTTCCATTCCTTTAACATCAAATATACATTTGTGCAAGTGTGATTTCATAGTCCTTTTCTTGTTATGGAAACGAGCGGCTATCAGAACATATCTTAGAATAAGCCTCCCTTTGTCCTAGGTATTAGGGCCTAGATTAGGTATACCAATCGACTTTTAAACCATGGGCAATTGGCTTTCTTCTTCTTGACACTTCTATTCATGATAGTAAAATATGGGAGTGTTTTGAAGTATGAGTTTCTATGATTAGCCATGCTAGTTCCAAAAGGAAACCACAATATGCTACACAACTCCTTAATGGATATTCCAAGTTGTTCAGATCAAAATCAGAAAGAACATATCATATGTACATGTTAGCTAGTCGACTAACCATAGTTAACTCCTAACTCAAGGAAATTCCATTTTACTTCAATATGTCAATTTACAACGTATATTTGATAATTTCTCTTTCTAACAATTTAGAATGCAATGTTTGAAGTAACTTAGGAAGAGCTTTAACAAAGGCGTGATCTTTCCTTTCGTTTATGAGAACTATTCCCAAACTTTGAATTTTGACAAGATTGATCATCCTCATAGCTAATCCTTTAAATGCTTTTATAGCAGTAGATTTTAGTGGATAAGGTATTCGACATCATTCAATAAAATTCCATTCTAGTTTGTTTTACTTATCCTTAGAAAATAATCACCATAAATTGTTTTAGAAGGCTAGGATCCATATTTAGATCCATGATATGTAAAGGGATGCCGTAAACACACCATAAAATTATTTAGGTAGGCAAACCCCTTTGCCAATCTTGATCACTACGAAACTCCTAGATCTTTGAGATTCATTGACTATCAATGGCATGTTAATCTCGGATTATGTTCATCTCAAATTCAATGACGGGGTCACCGCGGATCACTGAACGGACGTTGAATCGACCATACAAAATTTCGTGGTCCCCGGCTCAAGTTACGCTTGAGATTCGTGAGTTTCACATCATTCTCTACCTATACTCTCAAATTGAAGTGTTGGTTAACCATGCGAGCTCCATCAACAAGTTATGAAGATAATATGCACCTTTTACGGATAACATAAGATTAACATTAAATAGATTGAGAATTATCCTTGCAAAATTGCATGGTCCGCCGGTTCAAGTTACCCTTGAGATTCGCGAGTTCCATATCATTCTCGGCTATATTCTACATTGATGTGCCAATTAACCACACGAGATCCACCAACATAATATAAAGAGAATGCACAATTTTCATGGATAATATAAACTCACATTCTATTAATAAAACGGTATTTTGTTTAATACTTGTATTTAGAATAATTTTAGATTGACCATTATTACTATCAAACCCTTTCGGTAACTCCATTCTCAAAATGCAATAGGGCGGTGAGGGTGGTAAACACGAAGCCTATTAAAAACCGACCTCATTAGGAATCAAAGAGACCTCCTAAAACACTTACATTAGAATGGGTGAGCCTATTCACGGTAAGACTTACCATGTCAATATTTAAACACGCCAGGGCGCATGTTGTACATTTTTTATACATATAGTATACACAATTCTTATATATATAAATACAAGGGGTAAATTTAAAACTCTTTAAATTTAGTTTTCTGTTAATAATTCTAATTAATTGCGAGGACGCAATGTAACAATAAATAAATCATAAGGGTGTAATATTCAAATTTATAAATCTCTATTATAAAAATATTAAATATTTAAATCGACTATTCAAATTATAGATAAATATTCAAATTAAAATAAACACATTTAAATAATATATATCAATTATCAAATAAATATTCAAATTCAAATAAACATATTTAAATAATATTTATCAATTTTCCAGATTTAAAACATTTTAAACTTGGTAACTATCTATATTTTATACAGATTCATATTTGAAAATATTAAAAATCCAAAAACCCTAGTTCTGTCGATTTCAAACCGTGAAATCCTAGTTGACGTCGTGAGCTGCGACTAGGGTTTTATCATATTACGAATTTTTCATATAATCTTCTTCCATTCAGTTTTAAACAATTTTTTACATAAAACATGGATTTAGGGTGAAAGTAACCGTGAACCAATGGCTCTGATACCACTGTTGTGTTTTCTATGCATCAAATACACTCTAAGACTAGGCAGCAGAAAAATCGAAACAATGATATACTTCAGTGTACATGCATCCTATGGATCTATGGCTTCATGCTAATTACATCAACCCTATATATGACTGTTGGGTTTTCTATGCATCAAATACACTCTAAAACTACGCAGCGGAAAAATCAAAACAATGATATACCTATGTGTACGTGCATCCTATGGATCTATGGCTTCATACCTCTTATGTAGCCCTTGATCTCCAAGCTTGAGATCTTAAACCTCCATGAAGTTGCTTGGATGAAAGGATCCAAACCAGAATCCCTCTAATGGTATCACACCCAATGACACCAAAGAATGGAATAAAAATAACTAGGAGAAGGGTTAATTTCACAAACCCAAAGGGGTTAGAAATCGTCCCTAAGAGAGGGAGGAAGAAGGGTTGTCGAATACTTTAAGCCAAGGTGCAAGGAGGAATGAAATCCCTAATTCCTTATTTATAGCCTTGGATACCTCCTAGGGTTTAGTACTCCTTCCCATGTGGGATGGGAGCATAACCACGAAATTTCACTCCTTTCCCATGTGGGATGGAGTGATTTTCATCCAACCCTATTTGCATAAGGTTCTGGAACATTCCTGAATAACCAACTATTGATTAATGAACATTCAACCCTTTAATTAATTAAACACATAATGAATTCCCAAAATATATTTCCATATAGTTTCTAATTAATTATTAACCATAATAATTAATAAACTAATTTCTCCTTTATTTATTCTACTCAATTTTGGTCTTGAGGGCAACCCAAAAGGACCCTGCTATTATTAGAAATATTACCTATAGTTAATGACCTTGGACACTATTCTAATAGTTTATGCCTTTTGGTTCTTCATTCATGCTAAAAAGGTGTTTGTTTCATGAGGCTTCACGAGTTTCTAATGGTTAACAGGTATATGGAAAGGATACTTACGATTTGGAAGCCCATAGGGGTTCACGGCCACCAAGAACAAGTGTGTGTTCTTGGTGTTCTTGGTGAAAGATGATGATCTTCAAGATCTAAACCAAAAGTGATGATTTCATGGATGAAATCAAAGGGTTTCATAAGATCAAGAAGTATATCAAGAAACATTGGAAGAATCACTTACAAATTTAAAGAGAAAAGGAAGTGTTCTTGATGATACTTGAGAGAGAAATGTGTGTTCTTGACTTAAAGATGTGAGAACTAAAGAAATAATGAAGGAAGTATATTATATAGGGAAAGGTTCATGGCTACCAAGAGTTTACGACCGTAAACTCTAGTTTACGCCTGTAAACTCCTTGTTATGGAGTTTTCGACTTAAATGCAACACAATGAACTTTAGTTAAAACATCCTAACACACAAGACTTGAATGTACTATGCTTTGAACACTCAAATAGACCCTTAACAATGCAAAAAGATAGCAAAAACAAGTCTGACTTTTGATTGAATTTATTGGCTTTACAAGATAGAAATTTCGGGTTGTCACACTTGCTCAACCCAATCCAAGAACAATTCTAAAGAACGCTCAGAAACAAGTCAGGTCTGAAGGAAAAAGAGGATTGCTTTTCATGAGAATTTCCAATCCAAACATCCGTGGAGATCGGCCTCAACTAAGTGTTTCTGAGATCAAGCGACGACGATTGAAAACCAAATACGGAGACTGGTCGTGTATCACGATGTGGGGATTTCACGAAGGATTAAATTTTTGGGTGCTCAAGAGGAAGAGTGGAAACGTGGAGTACTATGCTAATCATAATGACTTTAGTTCTTGGACTAAAGTTGATCTTACAGAACTATCTAAAGCTCCTTTCCACAATCCTTCAGGTGATCCTCACGTAACAAAGTTCAAACCCCTCCTGGAGAATCAAGTCAAGAGGAAGTTTGACGTAATGAAGACTGATGATTTTGTCGTGAAGAAATTTGAAGGAGTAATTGATCCCAACACTAATCGAACCTTTAAAAATGTGATGTGGCCTCCTACTCAACAGATGGAATAAATTCCAGTTGTTCAATGGCTTCCTGATGAGTAACTGAACGATATGGAATATTGGGTTTTTTATATGGCCACGGCCTCTACTATTATCAAATTCTCGGCCGGTAGAATCCACCTCGTTGAAGTGAAGGATCTTCTTCAATTTGGTGAGCGCGACATCTATACCTTGGCAAATCATCAAATTGTGGTGAAAAATGAGCTTTTAAAGGTTGCAGCTAAAGAATTGACAAGCATGTTTACTGAATTTATCAACAAACGCATATGGGTTGGTGCCATGGGAAAATCAGATGTGCTTATAGTTGACAAGGATTGAATTCATGCTTGCCTCAAATCAAGGGGGAGACTGTTAGGACATGTTTTATAGGTTTGAGCTAGGCATTTATGTTTTTTAGGCTTTGTTACACTCTATATAGGCATTTTGGGGTTTTTGGTGGGGTGGCCCAAAAACGTCCCATTTTCGGTCCATGTGGTGTTTACGTAAGCAAACTAGTTTGATGTTACTGTTCACTATATATAGTTTCCTTGCTTGTCAGTTGTCAGAAGTCTTTTGCGGTCAAGTGTGTGTAGTGTCCATTGTACCAGATGTTTTCGGCTATATATAAAATGTGTGAATTGGGATCAGTTATGCTTTCTACTCCTTGTTGTGCTTAATCATTTTGGCTTGTTTATTTGTTAATCACTTGTTGGTTCAAAATTCTGGGGAATTACATATACCCTAAATATTCTAGTACTTGTGTCTTTGTTATTAATTTTTGTATAGGACCTAAAATATTCTAGATACAACTCTCGCCATCATTGCGTAATCTCTATGCTTAAGTCTAGAAATAATCAATATACCTAATTCACTTAAACAAATGCTCTAATACAAATTGTGCAATCCACAATTTTTCAGAACAAAAAAAAAAATTGCGCTTTAGAAACCATAATTTATTTGCTTATAGAAAATCCAAGTACAATAAAACGTTATTCGAAAATGGTCTTGTTTTATTAAAACATCTTGATTAAAGATGTTGTTTAAAAATACAAAACGTTAAGGTTGTTATAATCAAAACGTAACATATGTTAAAAAATAATTGAATAATGGTCGTAAACACTATTACAAGTTATCTCTTAGTCGTTCGACATCCTAATCAAGTTCCAATAGCTTTAGTTCTGTTTGATGTGATCCATATATGTTGAGTGGTTTAGGTTTGGAAACCTGGTGAGACACATAGGGTTTTCAATCCTATAATATTGTTATGATAATACTTTATAATTATCAAAACTACAAAACTAACTGTTACAAAACAATATAGATATATCCCTTAACGTAGATATCTACAAAACAGTACACCCATTCATACCCATCCCAACTGATTATTGCGAATCCTAGTCTATGATTACCAACTTACTTGATGAGTCATTTAGAGTAATGGTTTGATCATAAAGATAGGGGCTTCCTTGGCAGCTATATTTCATAAACATACGTGAGCAATCAGATTATTTGATGAATATGGTATCCCATTTCGTCTATGTCTATGTGTTATGAGCCTACACTAGCAATGTAACTCACAAGGCCGTCTAGAATGATCAAGTGTTTTTATCTAAATATACTTTATATGTCTTAGTTTTAAACTTAGACAAGATTGTAATCCTTGTAATCAACTTCCAATACTAACTTTGTTTACACAGTACTATCCTAATTTAGTGTATATTTTTAACGCAGAGTGTAGATTAACCTTTTTAATTAATAATACATATTTTTAAGATTATCATATAATAACATCATATAAACATTTAACAATTAATTAACCTTATCTGGTTCACACGGTATATGCTATCAAATATAAATTTAAAAATTGTTCCAGATAATAAGCAATTAATTCACAAAGAAAATTTCAACAAATATTTAATATTCTTAAATAATAAAGACTTTTTATTAAAATCATGTTCTTGAATTAACAATCCACTCGCCTTATTTATGTGGAAGACTCGTGGCAAAGTCAGATCTTTGACTGACACTTCAAATTTCCCTATAAAATGACCTAAACACGAACATTACTAAGCCTTAGTATTCTATTGTATTTTAATGTTTAATTGTTATAAGTTTCTTATCAGATCTATGAATAATCCCAAAAAAAAACTGACATGTAGCTGATAAGAAACTACCAGGTAAGATCTTATTGGAGGTATGATCCGTTTGTACTTTAAATATATATTGTTTGGAAAAATCCACTTTAAACACCTCCCTGATCTTTCCTTGACATCACTCCTGTATGTAGATCGGTCAGTATCTTGACCGGTTTACTGATAGATCTTATTTACAAATTCTTAATAATGATTATAAACATAAATATAAGTTATACTTAAAGTACGGTAAGCATAACTCAACTTACAGGTTCTTTGATGAGAGATCGGACATTACACCAGTAAAACTTCAAAACCGAAAGCTCTATTTCCCGGGGCTCTCTACTGCTCCATAGCTTCCCTACTAACACCTAATAAGTACTAGAATCGGGCCTCTGGACTTCAGGAAGAAGGGTTGCCTAATGACGAGGAAGCTTATCTAACATGAAATAAATATAATGCTCTTGTGACTTATTTATTTAATTTTTAATAATTATTTATTATTTATTTATAACTAATCTTTTCAAAATCATTTAACAACATATATCAATGAATTTTGGTATTTATACAAAATTTTCAAATCATACTTGATAATTTTATAAATCCCGGTCTCATTTTCATTTCCCTCCTTTCCCTCTAACCCTTTGTATGCCGTAATTGAATTCCATTTTCAAAAATACACGGTATGCTCATGCCTCTCTTCTCTACCCACTAACCTGTTGGATTTAGTGTCTAAGCCCATAACTATAATTGGTATGTACTTGACCCGAGAGTAGCATGGTTTATTTAGGTTGCATGGCACTGAAATAATTTGTAAGGATGGACTTATGAGAAGAGGATATTTATTATTTATTAACATATTATAAGTTCTAATATATTAATATAAAATTATAATATTTAATTTGTATTCATCAAAAATTAGTTTGGAATTAATATTGTGTTCAAAAGAGGCTAATTAAATATAAGGGGTTGATTTGGTAAATCATTCCTTCTTATGGTGTGGGCCAATGGTCCATGATTACTCATGTTCGGCTAAACCCATGCATAATCCATGAAGGTTTAAACCCATGGAACATGAGGAATGTGGAAGGTCATCCACATTAGGTTTTACATGGTGTGACCCTAGTTTTGCCACACTATATAAGAGACCCCATGGCTCCTAAAATCGGCACCCTAGTGTTCTTGGAAGAGCCATATCTGGTTTTTGAGTGCAAGTATTCTCTCTCAAGTCCTCCATTGTTGGTGGTGTTATGTGAAGCATTTGAGGCATCATATTTGGGGTGCTGGGCTCTGAAAGGTCCACGGAATTAAGCTACAACAAAGGAATGTGTTCTAACTAGATTTTTGTTATACAAGTACCCATGATTGTATGCTAGTTAGGGAAATGCTTTGGAAAATCATTTTACATGTATAATTAGTGAAAACTTAGATCCAAAGCATTTAGGTTTGTAGGTGCACCTTATGGTTGTTAGGATGCTCAAAACCCTTTAGTCGTATCAGATCCTAGGTTTCTTTTCTATTATACTTGATGTTATATTGATTTTTGAAGTTTAAAAAATTGAATTTCTGCCTTCCCCCCTGTGAACACGCCGAGTCCACTAGGTGACTCGCCAAGTCCCTTTGTTAAATGACCAACTCTACGAGTCCAGTTCATCTACTCACAGAGTTAGTGCTCCAGTGGGCATATTTTCGACTTTTGGCCTGAAATTGGATTAGGATCATTACCAAAAATAGTTTTTTGAACCATGAAACCTATTTTTTCATAAGGTAATGATCATGCTTGTCTAATTAAAAGATAATTGTCAAAGTTTCAAGATTTATATTAGTTTATATGATTTCTTGAAAATTGTTGATGTGAATTATTTTTGCTTATGAGTTTGTCTAGATCATAGATATTATTTGATATTTCTTGTTAGTTTAATTGTTGATCTAAATGTCTTCTAATGGATTCCATAACTTGTCCTCAAGTAATGAAAAATCAAAAGTCATTTTCATAAAAGTCATTAAACTCATAAGTTAAGAAAATGAAAAGTTTTGAATAGTGTCAAAACTTGTCCTCAAGATTTCGAATTTGTAAAGTCACACTTAAGATACTTTAATTCCAAACCCTAGAATATTAAAAGTTTAAAATTCAACCCTTATACTTTATAGTATTATAAGTTTAATAATATAAATATATATATATATATATATATATATATATATATATATATATATATATATGTGTGTGTGTGTGTGTGTGTGTGTGTGTGTAAGATCAATTCAGTCTTACCATTACTATGCCTCATTCACAAAGCTGGTCTATAAGGGGGTATATGGTTACTGCCTATAAAATGCCAGTTTAATGGGTTTCCACTCTCACCCATCACTTCCTTGACTGGTGGAGGGTCGTTAGCCGAACAGGTAGGATAGGACATTGATTCTCATTAAGTATAATGATAATTATAAAGTAACTAAACCTTTTATAAATTCCTAATCTTAGTTACACGAGGACAATGTGAAATTGATGCTAATCCATGAAAATTGCACTTTGCACCTTGCCAAGTCTTTAATGGAGCGTGTGTGGTTAACCGACACATTAACTTGGACTAGCAAGGGTGGAAAAGGGTGGCTCGATGTTTATCATAAGATCAATGGAGCATGTGTTGTTAACCGGCATATTGATTGGGTGATAAATGACATCAGGAGTGCCAAGCACATTTTTCATGGTTATTCACACCATGTTTGTGATCCTCAGTATCCCAAACACAAACCTAAAGGGCATAATCGAGATTTAAACATTTCATTGAATTGTTCAATGAATCTCAAAGGATAAAGGAGTTTCAATCCAATTAAAACTTAATAATTAATTTTCTTTTTTCATGGTGGAATTAGATAAATTGTCATTTACCTACCTCCAAATATTTTGCATGTTGGATTACAGCATCCCTCTTCCAATTTGTAAAATATTGTGATGGGTCCTACCCATAATATTTCATTTTGGGTGTTATATTAAGGACTCTTTATCTAATCTAAACTTTTTCTTCTTTCTTTTCAGATGTCTTCCGACACTCCTTCTGGCTCAAACCCTACTGGATCCTTCTCTCTCATGAACCTTTGTGGGAGAGTCATCTTTGATGGGTCCAATTTCAATGATTTCATTAGGAACATCAGGATGGTCACTCGCTATGAGGACAAGGAATACGTCGTAGACAAGGAGCTTAACGAAATCGATGAGTCGTCTGCTACTCCTGAGGAGATCGTTGAGTTTAGGGCTCCTAGGAAGGATGCCACCATGGTGTCTTGTATCATGTTAGCCGCCATTACAGTTGAACTCCAAAAGACCTATGAGGACTACTACCCTTTTGAGATGCACCAGGACCTGATGGAAAGATACCATCATAGTGCTTGTCAAGAGATGTATGAAATCATATCTTCCATGGTATCAACTAGGATGAAGGATGGTGAACCCATCATGGGCCAGATGCAGAAAATGCAAAGGTTTATGGACCTGTTGCTAAAGTTGAATGTGAACTTCCCTGAGGAGCTGGCTATAGATATCATATTACATTCCTTACCACCATGTTATGATCATTTCCGCATGACCTATCATATGAACAAGGAAGAGGTCACACTTAACAAACTTCAAGGGCTTTAATGACTGCCGAAACCAGTCTCAAAGGTAAAAATGTTGTTTCTACTCCTACCGCAACTGCCCCTGTTCTGGAAATTGGACAATGGAAAGGGAAGAAGAGGAAGGCTCCCTCAAAGAGCCGTAAGGGAAAGTATTTTGATATATCCTCTTCAAGTGGGACCAAGGCTGGTTCTGCTGCTCCCTCTTCCATTCCTAAGGAAGCAGAGTGTTTCTACTATCACGACAAAGGGCACCGGAAGCGAAGCTGCCCCAAATACTTGCAATATGTCAAAGATAGGAAGGTTAAACCCACCCATGCCAGTATTTATACTATTGTATCTAAAAACTCATCAAATTCTAACTCTTAGGTTCTTAACATAGGTTATGGATTTCACATTTGTTCTGATGTGCGGGGCCTAAAAGGAAGTAAGGATGTGGAGAACGGGAAGACAAACTTGATCATGTGGAATATGAAGGTTTGACCTGTCACCAGGGTTGGAGCATACTCTTTATTGCTTAGAAGTAGGTTAGAAATACATTTGAATAACTGTTGCTACTCGTCTGATATGGCTAGAAATATTATTTCCTTTCATGGTTAGTACAAACAAGGCTATAATTTTTCATTTGATAATGAAATTGGTGCTATAAATGCTTATTATAATGGTGTTTTTTTTAAAGAATTACCTTGTAATGGTGTATATGCAACTGTGAATGTTGTAGACAACATAGGAAATAATGTGTTGCATATCGATTATTCCAATGAATTGGATAAAGCATGTGTGTGGCCTTATCATCTTGGACATGTCAACAAGAAGCACATAGGCCAACTCCAAAAGGCTGAAGTTTTGGAGTCATTTGAATTAAGGTCGGATGACACTTGCAAATCTTGTTTGCTTGGAAGGAGGAACAAGTCACCCTTCACTGCTACTTGTGAAATGGGTGAAGGTTTGTTGGATCTCATACACACCTATGTTTGTGGGCCCTTCAGAACCGACACAAGGGATGCTAACCGCTGAGAAATTCAAAGAGTTTAAACAAGAAGTGGAAAACCAGCTGGGCAGGAAGATAATGTTGCTCCGATCCGATCAAGGTGGTGAGTATCTTATTATCAAGTTCCTTGACTATCTTAAGGAATGTAGAGTAGTTTCACATCTGATGCCAACTAGGACACCACAACTTAATGGTGTGCCTGAGAGGCACAATTGAACCTTGTTGAACATGGTTCGTTCCATGATGAGTCGAGGTTTGTTACCTATCTCGTTATGGGGGTATGCCTTAGATACTGCCGCCCATATCCTTAGTCTAGTCCCTACCACAAAGGTTTCCAAAACACCTCACGAGAAGTGGAATGGGAAGGTCCCCAGATTAGACCACATCAAGATTTGGGGTTGTGAGGCTTTCGTGAGATGTGAGACTCACGACAAGCTCGAACCTTGTTGTGAGCATTGTATTTTCATCAGCTACCCACATAAATCCTTTAGTTATTTCTACTACAGACCAAATGTCAATGTTTTCTTCGTTGGGAGGAGAGAAGTCTTTCATGAGAGAGAGCTCATAAGCCAAGGAGACAGTGGGAGGCAAATTGACCTTGAAGAACTTCAAGAGTCAAGCGGTGAAGGAACCTCAAACACTGGTGATCAACCTGAGGAGGAAACTCCTATTGAGCCGATTGACGAGTCTGTACCTCTAAGGCATTCTAGTAGAGTTAGGGTTCCACCTAATTTTATGGTTTCCATACTACTGCAGAAGGTGATACATTTATCAGTGATAGAATACTAGTAAATTTGGATGAACCTAACAGCTACAAGGAAGCCATGGATGACAATCAAGTTTGGAATTTGGTTGAAAATGTGTCTTGTCATAAGAGAGTCAGGTGCAAATGAATATTCAATGTGAAGACCGACATGGATGGGAAGGTACACACTTATAAGGCGCGACTGGTTGCGAAGGGTTTTACTCAAACTTCGGGAGTTGACTATGATGAGACCTTCTCACCAGTAGCGAAGATTAAGTCTATTAAGGTTATGCTAGCCATAGCTGCATTTCATAATTATGAAATATGGAAAATGGATGTCAAAACTGCTTTCCTTAATGGAAAGTTGGCTAAGGATGTTTGCATGAGCCAACTAGAGGGTTTTGTCGATGCAAAGTACCCTAATAGAGTGTCTAAGCTTGGGAAATCCATTTATGGATTGAAACAAGCATCTCGCAGATGGAATCTTTGTTTCAATGAGAATGTCAAATAATTTGGATTTTCAAGAAGCGAGCATGAGTCATGTGTATATGTGAAAGCTAGTGAGAGCATAGTTAGCTTTCTGGTCTTGTATGTGGATGACATACTACTCATAGGAAATGGCATCCCAACCTTGCACGTGGTTAAGTTCCGGCTTGGGAAGTGTTTCCCTATGAAGGACCTCGGAGAAGTTGCATATATTATGGGGATAAGGATATTGAGAGACAGGAGTAAGAGACTAATTGGACTTAGTCAAAGTACCTACTTGGATAAGGTGTTGAAAAGATTCAGCATGCAGGATTCCAAGAAAGGTGACTTACCGATCCAAAGCAATGCCAACTTGAGTAAAACTCGGAGTCTGAGTATTGAGGCTGAGATAGTTGAGATGAGTCGAATACCATATGCTTCCGTAGTTGGCTTGATCATGTATGTTATGACTTGTACTCACCTGATGTGGCCTTTTCTTTGAGCATGGTCAGCAGATATCAACAGAATCCAGGCAAGGCTCACTAGACTGTAGTAAAAAACATTCTCAAGTACTTGCGGAGGACTAAGGACTAGGTCCTTACCCTCGGTGGGAGTGATGACTTGAGGGTGGTGGGGTATAGTGATACTAGCTTTCAGACCGACAGAGATAGTTTCCACTCTTAGTTGGGTTAGGTCTTTACCCTGAATAGAGGAGTAATAACTTGGAAAAGTTCCAAGCATGAGACCATAGCTGATTCGACGTGAGATCAGAGTACATAGCAGCGAGCGAGGCAGCGAAGGAAGCAATATGGCTGAAGAACTTCATCGGAAACCTTGGAGTTGTACTGTCTATAAAGGAGCCAATGGAGATTTTCTGTGACACCGAGAGTGCAATTGCCTTATCCAGGGAACCAAGGGATCATGGCAGATCCAGACACATCGACAGAAAATACCACTTCATTAGACATCGAATAGAAGAAGGACTCCTCATGGCAAACAAGGTATCGCCTGAGGAGAACCTAGCAGATCCCTTCATGAAGGGACTGAGTAGGGTTTAGCACTTATATCATGTGAGGCGCATCGGTCTGCAGGACAATATTTGTTTTAATGATTATATAGCTTTCGGAACTAGTAATAGTTGAAAATGTAATTGACATTTGATGCTTAAATAAAAGGTGCTTTTTATTTACTAGTATGGTACTGTCTTATGTCAATCATTTACTATTGTTTCACTTTACATGTTTTTACTTCCTGAATAATTACATTATTTGTCACACCCCAAAACCAAGAATGGCGGAAACGTTATGGGGCAGAGGACGTCATTTAAAGTATCACGACAGTGTAAGGTAGTAAACAAGTAACAACATCATCCATTGCATTAATTGTAAGGTGTTAATACATGTGTGTTCTTTCATAGAATAAGAGATGAAAATAAGTAATCAAAATAAAAGACGAGTCTTGACTGCTCCGTCTTCTCAAAAGCTGGTCATCGTACATGTCTACTGGTGACCTGAGAATACAAGATATTTTGAAAGCGTAGATCAGCATTTAAGCTGGTGAATTCATAAGTATTTTAGTATCATTGATTTGTAAAACTGTAAAGAAAAGAATTGTAAATGTTTGATGAACAATTTTGTATAAGTATGAAAACCCTAGAAAATCCCATATTTCCTACTAGTATAAAATGTAGTCTTCTACCAAGACCCGACTGTTTTGAAGGTTTGCTTCTCTGTATGAATGAAGGTTTTTCCCATGTATAACTATTATTATAAATATATATTCTACCTCGTCGTTTTTGTGAATGTGTCACAAGCTAAAAGTAATAGGAAAATTATATAATCATTGAAATCGTATCCTTTTGTCTTAAGATAAACACGGCTTGGTAACTCGCTGAACAGTACAACTGACGACATCTGTTGATTTGCAGTTTCCCACTGTAGCTAACAACCAGGTGTAGAATGGTCAGTCCCGTTTAGTATGTAGTAGTATCTCTCCATATAGTATGTAATAGTATCTCTTCATATAGTATGTATTATTATATATTCATATAGTATGTAATAGTATCTCTTCATATAGTATGTAATAGTATCTCTTCATATAGTATGTATTAGTATCTGTTCATATATTATGTAATAGTATGTCTTCATATAGTATTTAATAGTATCTCTTCATATAGTGTGTAGTATATTTGTATAGACTCATGAATGAACTGACTCTTGTGTGATTCCTTGTACTTGGAATAGTAAGTAGTATCTCCTAACTATACCTATTATAGTTACTAGTAATCTACGTGTATAACCGAAGGTATGCCTTTGCTACCCAAAGGTATTGAATTGACTGATAGAACTTTTATGTGTATATATGTATACATAATGTATACCTAATATTTAGACGACATTCGGATAAATAACGGATACCCTAAAGCCACATCCAAACAAGGAAAAGGAATTAAAGCGAGCTAGTAGTCCTAAGTCCTTTAAACATTACTTATATAACCATACATATATCGGCATGCATTTGACAATATAAAAGTTTAAAAGAAGTATTTTAAAACATTTTGAGGAACGATTTAAAGTAGTTTATTTGATATAAACAGTTTTAAAGTATATGAAATCCTTTGTTTGAAACACAATTGTAACGGAATTTGAAAGGAAAGATTTAGTATATAAAACAAGTTTGATAAAGACTTTAACATGTAAAATCGTTTGGGAAATCATTTTGAAGTAGTTTACTTAGTAAAACAGATAAAAGTGTAGTAAATCCATAGTTTGATAGTTATTAATCACATGTGACTGATATAATAACTATCATGATTCAACTTGTATTCCCTCCCCCCTAAAAGAAATTAAAAACATTTAAAAGGTTAATTAAGGGGTATGGACTCACCTGTAGTGAGTGGTTTGGATGAACGGATGGTATACAATGCTAAGTGTCAAATGAAGACTTGAGCACACACACGGATCCTGTTTAACATATATTGACACATATATGTATCCAATTAGTTAATTAACAACAAAATTAATCAAATAACGACACCCTAAAACATGGATAACACTTTGATTCAAGTGCTAGGAGTACATTAGGGTTGGATCTAAGGGATGTAGGGCCTCTCAAAGGAGTTTATGGTCCAAATGGTAACAACTCATGAGTTTACAGCCCATGGTCATTTCCCCATGAGTTTACGGCCGTAAACTCATGGTATTGTGTACTATTCTGTGTTTTGAGGTCTTATAAGTCATAAAGATGTATCCTTACTTCAAGTCTAAGCCTTAGGAAGCATTAGTGGCACAATGGCACCACTTTATAGAGCTTACGGCCCATGGACCATTTCTCTATGAGTTTATGGCCGTAAACTCTATGTGTTCTTGATCTTTCTCTAGACTAGTATCCAAGGCTAAGGAAGGGACTAGGGCTCACATTTCACTTACTAATGGAGTTTACGGCCTTGGGAGATTGCCTTGGCCGTAAACTCATGTATTCTTGATGATTTCAAGCCCCTAACTCATTATACTAACTTATAAGCATGAAAAGGAGGTAAAGACTTACAGTTTGAGGCTAGGAAGGGGAGATTTCGGCCCAAAACACACAAGTGTTCCTGAAAATCTTGAAGATCTAATCATAAAAGATGGGATTGTGGGTGGATTCAAGTAGAAAGGATGTAATCAACACAAGGATGGAAGAGATAGCTTACATACGTGAAGATTTGAAGAGAAACTTGAAGATCCTTAGGAGAGAAATCATACTTCTGTAGCTAGAAGTGGTAGAAATGTAGAAAAATGACTAAGGAAATATATATACCAAGGGGTTTACGGCCACCTTGAGTTTACGGCCTTGAACTCCAAGGTCTTGGCCGTAAACTCCTCTCTTGAGGTCTTAAGGCTTGTTTCACAGGTTCTAACTTCAACTGACACACTTATACACTCCATCCTTTGATGTATGAAAGATCAGAATGCTCAAACGGACTCTAAATTGTGCTAAAAGTTAGCAGGAGTAAGTTTGACTTTCAAAGAAGTGCTTCACTGTACAGGATAGAAAATTTGGAGTTGTCACATCATCCCCCCGTTAGAGGGAATTTCGTCCCGAAATTAGAGTTTAGGCAAGGGAGTAGGTACGAACAATCGGGTAAAGTGATTGTAACAACCCGTTATTTCAGGTCAAGGTAATGTCTAAAACTCGTGTCTTATAATCTCTTTGTGGAGTAATAAGAATATCATCGAAAATGAGATGTTCAAAAACCTCCGTTTGAGTACACTGTGTGGTAAATATCGTGATAAGGCTTCCAAAAATATAAATAACACTAAAATCCGACTTATAACAAAGGAGTTATGACCAATCAAAGATTCATAACAATACCAGTAAAACATTGTTAAGCATAAAACGAGAAATTTCAATAAAATACTTTTTAGCCTTATGTATCTAAATAAGAGTCGTAGATATCATTAATGGTATTACAACAGTAAAAAGTCTGACAAAAACGGACATCGGATAAAGAAGTTATGGATTTTTAACGAACTTTTTCTGTCCCGGCCTTTTAAAAATAAATAATAAAAATAATTTCAAAATTTGCTGACGGACTCTAAACGAAAGTTGTAGAGCGTAGTCTCACCTACGCGTGGATATAAAGAACATTGAAAACGGAGTTCGTATGAGGAAGATATGAATTTTTGAAGTTTATTAAATAATTAAAATATAAATTTTAAATTAAAAACCCGGTATTATCCGAAGGAGGTGTCACCGGACATATCTGAGTTATACCCAGCGTACTCGGGTACTAGGCCTCGGATCGTCCACGTCGCCCCTAAGCCTCTATGCCCTCCCATCAGATGCTTCGTCCGAGGATGCGGTAAGCAATGACGCACGAGCACGCCCCGTGTAACCCCGTATGCCCAGCGTACCGAGGCGGTTAAGCCTCCTATAAAAGGGGTGCGAGGGTTCCGGGAAATTTTGCTCAATTCCTTTCCTTCTCCTGCGTTTTTACGCCGTTTTGCATGCATGCAATATCCTGAAGCCCCGGTTTTCATATCCGACTCCCGAAGGAAGTTTCACGCTCCCGAGGTTCCCAAGAATCCCGAGATTTCAACTCTCTCTAGTCGAAGTTTTGCTCGATTCTTCTCTCGACTTCTTCAAAACAACCACTTCAATCAAGTGAGGTCATACCCCTTTTTTTATACTCCTTCAAATACTTTATAATGTACTTTTAATAGATTTCGGGGGAGAATATAAGTAAACACACGGTTAATCCCGAGTGAAAACTCTTGTTATACTTTGCATACATTAGATTTATACAAAATGCATAGTATCCAGAGTAGCCATCTTGTTAAACCATTTTATGCATTCAAAGAACTTATGATTTTATGCTTTGTCAAACATTGTGATAGAGGATAAACATTGCATACAAAACTATCACTTTAAATACAGAATTAGTTGAGAATCTATGAGACGATTACATCTTCAATGCTACCTTTTTGTTAAAATGTACTACCTAAAGTCCTGTCTATTATAACCAGAATCTCTCGTTGGGAGAGTGTGTCAAATCTGTATAGATCTATACGGGAAGTCATGATCCTGCGCCCTGACTGTTAGCTACAGTCCTTTGGGTGACAATTTTTCATAAACGTTTCGACGCCTGAAGACCGTCGCCACTCACATATTATGTTTAGTATGGTTATAAAACTCACGGGATATGCAATTATTATGGTATTCTAATTTTATAAACGAGTAGCTATTAAAACTATTCTTCGTCTATCAAGTGTGATCTTTTTATAGCTTTATTTCATAAAACCATGTCTCAACCTTCTAAGCATTTCAGTTGCTTTCAAATTTCAGTCTTGGACATTAGAGACTGCCTATTACTTTAGGAAAATAAGGGATTTTCCTGTATTGAAAACAATCAACTAATTGGAAAATAAAGGATTTTCCTGGTACAACTATTTACAATTCATAACATGAGCATTCATCTCATACTTTATAAGAAAATAAGGGATTTTCTTGGAAAAACACACGAACTTTGGAATGGCATGCATTTTTCTCAAAACTGCTTGTGAACTTACCAACTTAATTTTAGACACTTTTTCTTTGAAATAACTTGTATTCCCAGGGAACCGCTAAGCAGGTTTGGAAACCAACTTTTGAGGATTAACGCTCTGACGTTAATTACTTCTTTTGAAAGATGTTTATGTATTTATCTTTTGAACATGTAAAGAATACAATTATGTAAACATTTTGAAACCTTTATATGTATGGTGGTGTGTACTTTCCTTACTATGAACTGTTATGATGTTGAACATGATGTCCTCCACCCCCGAACGTTTCCGACATTCTGGTTTAGGGGTGTGACAGATTGATATCAGAGCATAGTTTATAGTGAATTAAGTATATCAAAACCATTATTGGTATACAACTATAAACACAACTGGGCAAAAATACTCTGAGTAAGATTCATACTTTTAAAATTAAATTTATTTAAATTTTGTAAAGTAAGCATGCATTCATTTCATATTAATAACAGTGTCATAAATAGATCAATATAGAAGTATTATAAATAAATTGTACACTACAGGTGTGCCTTGGGACATGTAATCGGAATTGGGATGAATATAGCCTGATCAACTATATTTGTCTAGGAGCCAACTAACGTATGCCAAGGAGTGTCTGTAGTGGACAACAAATTTCGAACTTACCAAGAGCATAGCATTAAAAATACTATGGGAGTATTTGGGGACCTGCAACCTTCAAACTTAAGGGTAAATTTTATATGCTTTAGCTTATTGTCAATTCTTAACCCTATTCTTGTATAAACTCAATGGATGGATTCCATCACCCTGGTGACCCCTACTACCCCAACCAAGGTAATGAGGGATGGATTGTATAACACCCCGAGGAGGAACCCATGGAAGATGAGGAAGAGGAAGATTCAGATAGCTCAGCCTCAAAGCCTAAGGTAATCAATCCACCAGCCGTCCGACCTCTATCTATTCGACCTGCTTTCCAGATGGGATTTCAAGGACCAACTCCCATATGGGGAAGCCACATCCATCATTGGAGCCAACAGCAAGGACTGCATCCTCCTTAGGGTATGTGCCGGGACTTCTATGATGTCAGTGAAGGAAGTTCAGCTGATCGAGCACTCCCAGTAATATTAGCCAAGCTTGCCAATCAGGCTTATCAATCCAGAGTCCAGGCAACCCGAATTCACGAGGTTGACATGAGGATGGAGGATAACGCAGCTAATATCCGACGCCTTGACATGCTACAAGGGAATGCTCAACTCCACACCAAATCTCTCCAAGAGAAAATGACTGCAACTCTCTCCGAAATGAGAGATTTGAGGGAGCAACAAGCTGCCTTTGACAAGCGTCTCATGGGAGCCAAGCAATCGGATGCGGAATCGAGATCCAAGCGCAATCCGCACCACGAGTAGTACTCTCCTAACTCCCAAATTTTGATATAGAATAGGACCATTAGCTAAAAGTCTTACTTTCTTTAACTTCCTGTAATCGGAGACCTTTAGAAAGGTCAATTTTGTTCTAACTTCGGATGTAACACAACCATATGTTTAATATATATATATATATATATATATATATATATATATATATATATATATATATATATATATATATATATATAGGGCATATCTCTTTCGTGTGTTAATTCTGTGCGTTTCTTCCGAGTTCATGAGTTTATCTATTGGTATTAAAACTCCATTTGTGGATCAAACTCAAAGCCCAGTGTGGTCCAAACCAAAATTTTAAACTATTAAAGATAGCTAACTCATTCAACCCTCGACCACCAAAACTAATGATCTTTCATTTTTAATTCTTGGCAGAGCGATGCCTCCTTGTCCAAACCTAAGACCCAGGTGGGGCACAATACCAACACCACCTCCACTACCAACTTATGATTCGGCCATGGTTCAGGCTGCTATCACAGCAGCAGTAACCGCCGCCCTCTCTCAAATAAACTCCAATAAAAATGGAGGGGCAGGAAGCAACACGAATCATCCCAACCATGGAATTGGTCATGGTCAAGTAAGGTAATGTACTTACAAGGAGTTCTCCAACGCAAAGCAAAAAACTTTTAATGGCACAGGGGGAGTCATTGCACTGATGCAATGGTTCGAAAAGACCGAAACGGTCTTTGAGATCTGCTCTTGCCAAGAAGCGAGCAAAGTCAAGTTTGCCGCTTGCACCCTCACTGATCTAGACCTCGCCTGGTGGAAAAGCTATGTGAAGTCCGTGACTCTCACCGTCGCCAACGCCTTAAGTTGGGAGGACTTAAAGGTCCTACTAGTGGAGGAATACTGCCCAAGGGGCGAGATACAAAAGGTAGAGCAAGAGCTCTAGAATCTGAAGATGACTGGGTCTGACCTAGTAGCCTACACGGCTAGGTTCAACGACCTTGCTGCCTTGTGCCCTGCCATGGTCAACCCAGAATCAAAAAAGGTTGGGAGGTACATTTAGGGGTTTGCACCCAGATTCAAGGTCACGTCTTGGCTTCCAATCCTATCACTTTCAACAACGATAAGCGCCTGGCTCAGCGACTCATCGACCATGGGGTCAAACAGAGTACTGTTGTAGCTACTACCGATCCATCAAAGGAGGTACAGGGCCAGGGAAGGCCTTGGAACAAGAGAAGGGGACAAGCCCTACAGGGGAATTCCAAGAAACAACAAGTGGTAGCGGCTCTCGCTGTTACTGTTCCTGCCACCACTGCACCCACAAGTTCATATACTGGGAGAATTCCGAAGTTCAACCAATGCAACTTCCACCACCACGGTCTTTGTAGTGACTTCAAATGCACTAGGTGCAATAAGAAGGGGCATACGGCCCGCTTCTACAAGGAGCCATCCCAACAAGACCCCCCCCCACTGCTAATGCCGGAGTAAGCCGCACCTGCTTTGAGTGCGGAGCCACGAGACACTACCGCAGGGACTGGCCGAAGGAAAACAACAGGGATACTGGCGGAAGGGGCCGTGTGTTCGCAATGGGACAGGATGAAGTCGTTGCAGACCCCACTGTTGTTACGGGTACGTTTCTTCTCAATAACTCGTATGCATGCATTTTGTTTGATAGTGGAGTGGGGAGGAGTTTTGTGAGTCATAATTTTAAAGGCCTGCTGAAACAAACACCCCAATCATTAAGTAAACCGTTTATAGTAGAAATGGCCAACGGTAAAACAGAAGGCACTAAGGAGATATACTTAAACTGTACCCTAACTCTAAACGATAATCCCTTTCCAATCAGCCTCATGCGGACATTTTATGTTTTGATAATGTCGTTCGCCTTAATCTGACAACCGGTGAAACCCTCATAATCTATGGCGCAAACCCAATACTACTCTTCATATTATCTCGTGTATCCAAGTTCATAAGTGACTATACATGGAATGTCATGCGTTTTTACCACATGTTGTGGATGTGAAACGCGAAGTCCAGGACATCAAGAGCATTCCTTATGTATGCGAATTTCCCGATGTTTTTCCCGAAGATCTTCCAGGAATACCACCCGCGAGACAAGACGAATTCAAAATAGATCTGATTCCCGGAGCTACCCCAGTAGCCAAAGCGCCCTATCGATTAGCCCTAACGGAGATGCAAGACCTATCCAGCCAACTGAATGAGCTACTCAACAAAGGATTCATCAAGCCGAGCTTTTCGCCTTGGGGAGCACCAGTGTTGTTTGTGACAAAGAAGGATGGATCATTATGATGTGCATCGACTACCGAGACCTCAACAAACTTACCATCAAGAACCGATATCCCCTACCACAAATCGACGACTTATTCGACCAACTCCAAGGAGCGAACTACTTCTCCAAGTTCGATATGAGATCGGGATATCACCAACTGCGAGTCCTGGAGAGTGATATTCCCAAGATGGCCTTCCGAACAAGATACGGTCATTACGAGTTTGTAGTGATGTCGTTCGGACTTACCAATGCCCCTATCGTATTCATGGACTTAATGAATCGGGTATGTCGTCCATTCTTAGATAAGTTTTTGATAGTATTCATAGATGACATACTCATTTATTCAATGAGTAAAGAAGAGCATGGCCAACATCTAATACAAGTCTTAGAGACGTTACGAGCTGAGAGACTTTATGCGAAGTTCTCAAAATGCGAGTTTTGGATTAGCAAGGTGGACTTCCTAGGTCACGTGATACGCAAAGAAGGAATACCACCCGCGAGACAATTAAGAATCGATCTGATTCCCGGGGCTACCCCAATAGCCAAAGCGCCTTATCGATTAGCCCCAACGGAGACGGAAGATCTATCCAGCCAACTGAATGAGCTACTCAGCAAAGGATTCATCAGGCCGAGCTTCTCGCCCTGGGGAGAACTAGTGTTGTTTGTGAAAAAGAAGGATGGATCATTTAGGATGTGCATAGACTACCAAGACCTCAAAAAACATACCATCAAGAACCGATATCCCCTACCACGAATCGACGACTTATTCGACCAACTCCAAGGAGCCAACTACTTCTCCAAGTTTGATCTGAGATCGGAATATCACCAGCTGCGAGTCCTGGAGAGTGATATTCCAAAGACGGCCTTCCGAACAAGATACGGTCATTATGAGTTTGTAGTGATGTCGTTCGGACTTACCAATGCCCCTATCGTATCATGGACTTAATGAATCGGGTATGTCGTCCATTCTTGGATAAATTTTTGATAGTATTCATAGATGCCATACTCATTTATTCAACGAGTAAAGAAGAACATGGCCAACATCTGATACAAGTCTTAGAGACATTACGAGCTGAGAGACTTTATGCGAAGTTCTCAAAATGCGAGTTTTGGATTAGAAAGGTGGACTTCCTAGGTCACGTAATCAGCGAAGAAGGAATACCACCCACGAGACGATTCATAATTGATCAGATTCCCGAAGCTACCCCAGTAGCCAAAGCGCCCTATCGATTAGCCCAAGCGGAGATGCAAGAGCTATCCAGCCAACTGAATGAGCTACTCAGCAAAAGATTCATCAGGCCGAGCTTATCGCCTTGAGGAGCACCAGTGTTGTTTGTGAAAAAGAATGATGGATCATTTAGGATGTGCATCGACTATCGAGACCTCAACAAACATACCATCAAGAACCGATATCCCCTACCACTAATTGACGAGCTATTCGACCAACTCCAAGGAGCCAACTACTTCTCCAAGTTCGATCTGAGATAGGGATATCACCAACTGCGAGTCCTGGAGAGTGATATTCCCAAGACGGCCTTCCGAACAAGATACGGGCATTACGAGTTTGTTGTGATGCCGTTCGGACTAACCAATGCCCCTGTCGTATTCATGGACATAATGAATTGGGTATGTCGTCCATTCTTGGATAAATTTTTGATAGTATTCATAGATGACATACTCATTTATTCAATGAATAAAGAAGAGCATGGCCAACATCTGATACAAGTGTTAGAGACATTACGAGGTGAGAGACTTTATGTGATGTTCTCAAAATTCGAGTTTTTGATTAGGAAGGTGGACTTCCTAGGTCATGTGATCAGCGAAGAAGGAATCCACGTGGACCCATCTACGATCAAGGCTATCGAAAAGTGGTCTGCACCCACTACACCAACGGAGATTCACCAATTTCTAGGCCTTGCTGGTTATTATCGAAGGTTCATTCATAACTTCTCCAGCATCGCAAAGCCTCTTACTTCCCTAACTCAGAAATTTGTGACCTACAACTGGGGAGAAAAGCAAGATGCTGCATTTCAAACCCTTAAACAGGCCCTATGCAGTGCACCCATCCTTTCTCTTTCAGATGGGATCGAAGATTTTGTGGTGTACTGCTATGCTTAGAACAAAGGTTTGGGATGTGTGCTAATGCAGTGAGGAAAAGTTATTACGTATGTCTCATGACAACTGAAAACACATGAAGTCAACTACACCACGCATGACTTAGAACTTGGAGTTGTGGTCTTCGCTCTAAAAATTTGAAGGCACTACCTTTACAGTACCAAGTGCACCATATTTACATACCACAAGAGCCTTCAACACATACTCGACCAGAAGGAGTTGAACACGAGACAACGACGTTGGGTCAAATTGCTCAATGACTACGAATGTGAGATTCGTTACCATCCAGGAAAGGCGAATGTAGTGGCTGATGCCCTTAGTCGTAAGGAGTACTCTGGTCGAAAATTGAAGTCATTAACCATGTCGATCCGTTCTCATCTTTCGAGACAAATCAAGGAAGCTCAAATAGAAGCCTTGAAACCCGAAAACGTGACAGGTGAAACCCTTAGAGGGATCGACAAGAATCTAGAGATCAAGAGTGACGGAGTGCGCTACCTCATGAACCAAATCTGGACACCAAAGTTTCGTGGGTTCAGAGAGGTAGTTATGAATGAAGCACACAAGACTTCATACTCCGTACACCCAGGTTCAGATAAGATGTATCTGGATCTCAAACAACTCTACTGGTGGCCAAACATGAAAGCAGAAATTGCTACCTATGTAACCAAGTGCTTGACTTGCGCCAAGATAAAAGTAGAACACCAGAAGACCTCAGGTCTACTCCACCAACCCAAAATACCTTAGTCAAAATGGGAACAGATTTCCATGGACTTCGTAACAAAACTACCCAAGACTCAAAGTGGTCACGATACCATTTGGGTGATCGTCGACAGACTAACCAAGTATGCTCATTTCTTACCGATCAAGGAAACTGATAAGATGGAAAAGCTAACGATAACCTACATCCGAGAGATTGTGCGACTTCATGGAGTGCCAATGTCTATCATCTCGGACAAATATCGTAGATTCACTTCCACATTCTAGCAATCGTTGCAGAAATCCATGGGAACAAGGTTGGATATGAGTATAGCCTATCACCCACAAACTGACGGACATAGTGAGAGAACGATCCAAACCCTAGAAGACATGTTGCGAGCATGTGTAATTGACTTTGGTAAAGTATGGGATGTTCACTTACCATTAGTCAAGTTCTCTTTTAACAACAGTTATCATACCAGTATCAAGACTGCTCCATTTGAAGCCCTTTACGGCCGTAAGTGCAGATCACCTCTATGCTGGGTGGAAGTAGGCGACATGCAGTTGGCAAAAGGTCTAGTCCATAATAGCACTCTCACTGGTCCATAGATCATTAGAGAAACGACTAAAAAGATCATTCAAATTCGAGAGCGTCTGAAAGCCTCGAGGGATAGGTAAAAAACCTATGCCGGCAAAAGACGAAAACCCTTGGAATTTAAGGTTGGTGACCACGTTCTACTGAAGGTCTCACTGTTGAAGGGCATGATATGCCTTGGGAAGCGTGGAAACTAAATCCAATGTACATTGGACCCTTTGAAATTACTTCAAGGATTGGTCCAATGGCTTATAGGCTCCAACTTCTGATCGAGCTTAACAAAGTCCATCCAGTGTTCCACGTATCGAACCTGAAAAGTGTTTGTCCGATGAAACTCTTGTAATTCCACTCGACGAAATCGAACTTAACAAAAATCTTAGCTTTGTGGAAGAACCCGTCGAGATCATGGATAGGGAAATCAAACAAACAAAACAGAGTCGCATACCAATAGTGAAGGTCCGCTGGAATGCTAAGCGGGGACCTGAATTCACATGGGAGTGAGAAGATCAGATGCAATAGAAGTATCCACATCTCTTACCTAGTCCCTAAACTTTTATTTTTTAATTAATTTCGGGACGAAATTCCCTCTGACGGGGGGATGATGTAACTACCCATTATTTCAGGTCAAGGTAATGTCTATAACTCGAGTCTTGTAATCTCTTTGTGGAGTAATAAGAATATCATAAAAATGAAATGTTCATAAAGCTCCGTTTGAGTACATTATGTGGTAGATATCATGATAAGGCTTCCACAAATATAAAGAACACTAGAATCCGACTTATAACGAAGGAGTTATGACCAATCAAAGATTCGTAACAATACCGGTAAAACACTCTTAAGCATAAAACGAGAAATTTCAATAAAATACTTTTTAGCCTTAGGTATCTAAATAAGAGTCGTAGATATCATTAATGGTATTACAACGGTAAAAAGTCTGACGAAAACGGACATCGGATGAAGAAGTTATTGATTTTTAACGAACTTTTCCTGTCCCAGCCTTTTAAAAATAAATAATAAAAATAATTTCAAAATTTGCTGACGGACTCTAAACGAAAGTTGTAGAGCGTAGTCTCACCTAAGCATGGATATAAAGCACGTCGGAAACGGAATTCGTGTGAGAAAGATATGAATTTTTGAAGTTCATTAAATAATTAAAATATAAAATTTAAATTAAAAACCCGGTATTATCCGAAGGAGGAGTCACTGGACTGATTTGAGTTACACCCAGCGTACCCTCGTACGCCCAGCATACTCGGGTACTAGGCCTCGGATCGTCCACGTCGCCTCTACGCTTCTATGCCCTCCCATCAGATGCTACGTCTGAGGATGCGATAAGCAGTGACACACAAGTGCGCCCCGCATAACCTCGTACGCCCAACGTATCGAGGCGGTTCAGCCTCCTATAAAAGGGGTGCGAGGGTTCCGGGCAATTTTGCTCAACTCCTTTGCTTCTCCTGCGTTTTTACGCCGTTTTGCGTGCATGCAATATATTGAAGCCCCGGTTTTCATATCCGAGTCCCGAAGGAAGTTTCACACTCACGAGATTCTCGAGAATCCCGAGATTTCAACTCTCTCTAGTCGAAGTTCTGCTCGATTCTTCTCTCGACTTCATCAAAACAACCACTTCAATCAAGTTAGTTCATACCCCTTTTTTATACTCCTTCAAATACTTTATAATGTACTTTTAATACATTTCGGGGAGAATACAAGTAAACACACGGTTAACCCCGAGTGAAAACGTGAAAACTTTTGTTATACTTTGCATACATTAGATTTATACAAAATGCATAGTATCCAGGTTAGCCATCTTGTTAAACCATTTTATGCATTCAAAGAACTTATGATTTTATGCTTTATCAAACATTGTGAAAGAGGATAAACATTGCATACAAAACTATCATTTAAATACAGACTTAGTTGAGAATCTGTGAGACGATTACATCTTCAATGCTACCTTTTGGTTAAAAGGTACTACCTAAAGTCCTGTCTATTATAACCTGAATCTCCCGATGGGAGAGTGTGTCAAATGTGTATAGATCTATACGGGAAGTCATGATCCTGTGCCCTGACTGTTAGCTACAGTCCTTTGGGTGACAGTTTGTCATAAACGTTTCGACGCCTGAAGACCGTCGCCACAGGCATATTATGTTTAGTATGGTTATAAAATTCACCGGATAGACAATTATTATGGTATTCTGATTTTATGAACGAGTAGCTATTAATACTATTCTTTGTCTATCAAGTGCGATCTTTTTATAGTTTTTTTTCATAAAACTATGCCTCAACCTTCTAAGCATTCCAGTTGCTTTCGAATTTCAGTCTTGGACATTAGAGACTGCCTATTACTTTAGGAAAATAAGGGATTTTCCTGTATCCAAAACAATCAACTAATAGGAAAATAAGGGGTTTTCCTGGTACAACTATTTACAATTCATAACACGAGCATTCATATGCATTTCATACTTTTATAAGAAAATAAGGGATTTTCTTGGAAAAACACACGAACTTTGGAATGGAATACACTTTTCTCAAAACCGCTTATGAACTCACCAACTTAATTGTGGACACTTTTTCTTTGAAATAACTTGTATTCCCAGGGAACCGCTAAGCAGGTTTGCAAACCAACTTTTGAGGATTAACGCTCTGACCTTAATTACTTCTTTTTGAAAGATGTTTATGTATTTATCTTTTGAACATGTAAAGAATACAATTATGTAAACATTTTGAAACCTTTATATGTATGGTGGTGTGTACTTTCCTTACTATGAACTGTTATGATACTGAACATGACGTCCTCCGCCCCTGAACGTTTCCGCCGTTCTGGTTTAGGGGTGTGACAGAGATGAGGATACATCCGCTTCGATTGATCCTCACGCTCCTAAGTGAATTCAGTTCCTCACTTGGCATTCCAGCGAACCTTCACTATCGGTATATGGCTTTTTTTAGTTTGCTTAACCTCCTGGACCATGATCACTACGACTCTTCCACGAAGTTGAGGCTCTTGTTGATCTCGATCTCGTCGAGTGGGATTACAAGAGTCTCATCGGACAGACACTTTTTCAAGTTCGAGACGTGGAAGGTAGAATATACGTTAGTGAGTTTGCGGGGTAGGCTGAGTCGTGGATGCTTCTCTACTCTTTCTTACTACGAGAGTAGGTAAGTAGGTCATTGTCACACCCCCAAACCAGAACGGCGGAAACGTTCGGGGGCGGAGGACGTCATGTTCAGTATCATAACACTTCATAGAAAGGAAAGTACACACCACCATACATATATAAAGGTTTTTAAAATGTTTACATCATTGTATTCATTACATGTTCAAAAGATAAATGCATAAACATCTATCAAAAGAAATAATTAACGCCAGCGCGTTAATCCCCAAAAGTTGATTTCCAAACCTGCTTAACGGTTCCCTGAGAATACAAGTTATTTTAAAGAAAAAGTGTCAACAATTAAGTTGGTGAGTTCATAAGTGAATTAGAAACATTGAATGCCAATCTAAAATGAGTATATATTTTCCAAGAAAATCCCTTAATTTCTTATAAAAGTGTGAGATGCATGTGAATATATGTATTAAATAATATAGCTAGTTGAATCAAGAAAATCCCTTATTTTCCTATTAGTCGTTTGTTTTGTATACAAGGAAAATCCCATAATTTCCTAAAGTAATAGTTAGCCTAATGTCCCAGACTAAAAACCGAAAGCAAAAGACATGCTTTAGAAAGTTGAAGCATAGTTTTATATAATAAAACCCATTAGAAGATTTCAGTTTGTTAGATGAAGAATAGTTTTAATAACTACCCATTCGTCAATCAAAAGTACTATAATAATTGTATATCTGATGAGTTTTATAACCATACTAAACATAATATGCCTGTAGCGACGTTCTTCAGGCGTCGTAGCGTTATGACAAACTGTCACCCCAAAAGACGGACTGTAGCTAACAGTCAGGGCGCGGGATCATGACTTCCCGTGTAGATCTATACACATTTGACACGTTCTCCGAACGGGAGACTCTGGTTATAGACAGGACTTGTAGCGATACCTTTTAGCAAAAGATAGTATTTGAAGATGTACACGCTCATGGATTCTCAACTAAGTCTGTATTAAAGTAATAGTTTTGTATGAAATGTTTATCCTTTTTCACAATGTTTGACAAAGCATAAATCATAAGTTTTTAGAATGTATAAAACAGTTTAGCAATGATGAATACTTTGGAATTACTAAATACTTTTTATAAATCTAGTGCATGCGATGTATGACAAGAGTTTTCACATAGTAGTACTAAATCACAAGTGATTCATTTGATAAAAACGAGTACAATGAAATTTTATGAAATAAACGATAATAACCGAATGTTTACTTTTATTCCTCCCCTAAAAGAGTATAAAAGCATTAAAAATGTATTTAAAGTGTGTTTGAAGGGGATATTAACTCACTTGAAAGTTTGAAGATAGCGAGATGGAAAACCGGGCAGAGTTTCGTCTGGGGAAACGGATTTTTCTCGGGATTCTTGGGAATCTCGGGAGTAAAATCGATCTTCAGGACTTGAGCAACAAGATCAGGGCTTCGAGGTAGAGTGGGCACGTAAAATGAGGCAAAACGCAAGAAAATAGGGAGAGAATGAGCAAAATTTCCGGGAACCCTCGCATTTCTATTTATAGGGGTGCTGAACCGCCTCGGTACGCGGGGCGTACGGTTGTACGCAGCGCGTACTCGTACATCATGCATGACCGAGTCCTCGACTGCCTCGGCTTCGGATGGGACGGAAAGGGTGTAGCTTCGCATAGGGGCGACGTGGACGGACCGAGACCAAGGCCCTCGCGTACGCGGGGCGTACGAGGGTACGCAGCGCGTAACCCGGATGAGGACGCTGACTCCTCCTTCGGATATTACCCAATTTTTTATTTAAATTTATATATAATTTATTTAATAAACTTCAAAAAATCATATCCCCTTCATACGAACTCCGTTTTCGATGGTCTTTATATCCACGCGTAGGTGAGACTATGCTCTACAACTTTCGTTTAGACTCCGTTGGCAAATTATGAAATTATTTTTTATTATTTATTTATAAAATATCGTGATTAAGGAATTTCTTTAAAAATTCATAACTTCTTTATCTGACGTCAGTTTTTGCCAGACATTTTACCGCTGAAATACCATTGCCGAGACCTTCGATTCTCGTTTAGGTCGTTCCGGCCAAAAGTCACTCGATCTCCGATTCGAGTTTTTAGCTGTCTGCTGCTAAGCCGTACTTGGAAAAAATCTTAACTTCAATATACGAAGTCGGATTTGGGCATTCTTTTTACGTGCGATCCTTGTTTAATGATATTAAACATAGTAGGAATTTAAATAGATACTTTTTGGTCATTTTATTATCAAAGTTAATTTTATTAACTCCAAGGCGGTTACAATACTTGACTTTTTAGGTCATTACAAAGAGTTGAAATATCGGGTTGTTACATCATCCCCCCGTTAGAGGGAATTTCGTCCCGAAATTTTAATGCAAAACAGAAGTCTTAGGGGCTGAGGAAGAGGTGCGGATACTTCTGATGCATTTGGTCTTCCCGTTCCCATGTGAACTCGGGTCCTCTCTTAGCATTCCATTGAACCTTTACTATTGGGATGCGACTCTGTTTAGTTCGTTTAACTTCCCTATCCATGATCTCGACGGGTTCTTCCACAAAGTGAAGATATTCATTTAGTTCGATTTCATCGAGTGGAATTACAAGTGTTTGGTCGGACAAACACTTTTTCAGGTTCGATACGTGGAACACTAGATGTACTTTGCTAAGCTCAATTGGAAGTCGGAGTTTGTAGGCCACTGGACCAACTCTTGAAATGATTTCGAAGGGTCCAATGTACCTAGGATTTAGCTTCCCACGCTTTCCAAAGCGTATCATGCCCTTCCAGGGTGAGACCTTTAGTAGTACACGGTCGCCAATCTGGAATTCCAAGGGTTTACGTCTCTTGTCGGCATAGCTCTTTTGCCTATCCCTTGAGGACTTCAGTCGCTCTCGTATTTGCACAATCTTTTCAGTCGTTTCTCTGATGATTTCCGGACCAGTGAGGGTGTTATTAGGGACTAGACCTTTTGCCAATTGCGTGTCGCCCACTTCTGTCCAGCATAGAGGTGATCTGCAATTACGGCCGTAAAGGGCTTCAAATGGAGCGGTCTTGATACTAGTATGATAACTATTGTTATAAGAGAACTCGACCAAAGGTAAGTGAACATCCCATGCCTTACCAAAGTCGATTACACATGCTCGCAACATGTCTTCCAAGGTTTGGATCGTCCTCTCACTCTGTCTGTCAGTTTGTGGGTGGTATGCTGTACTCATATCCAACCTTGTTCCCATAGATTTTTGCAGTGATTGCCGGAATCTGGAAGTGAATCTGCTGTCTCTGTCTGAGATGATGGATGTCGGTACTCCATGAAGTCGTACGATCTCCCGGATGTAGGTTATTGATAGTTTTTCCATCCTATCAGTTTCCTTGATCGGTAAGAAATGAGCGGACTTGGTTAATCTATCGACCATCACCCAAATAGTGTCTTGACCACCCTGAGTTTTGGGCAGTTTCATTATAAAGTCCATAGAAATCGGCTCCCATCTCCACTCAGGTATTTCAAGTTGTTGGAGTAAACCTGAGGGTTTCTGGTGTTCTATTTTTATCTTTGCGCAAGTCAAACACTTGCTCACATAGTTAGCAATCTCAGCTTTCATGTTTGGCCACCAGTAGAGTTGCTTGTGATCTAGATACATCTTGTCTGACCCTGGGTGTACGGAGTATGTAGTCTTGTGTGCCTCACTCATAACTACCTCTCTGAATCCACCAAACTTGGGTGTCCAGATTCGGTTCATGAAGTAGCGTGCTCCGTCACTCTTGATTTCTAAGTTCATGTCCATTCCTCTAAGGGTCTCACCTGTCACATTTTCAGGTTTCAAGGCCTCTATTTGAGTTTCCTTGACTTGCGCTGACAGGTGCGGATGGATCGACATGGCTAACGACTTCACCCTTCGGCCAGAGTACTCCTTACGACTAAGGGCATCGGCCACGACGTTTGCCTTTCCCAGATGATAGCGAAGCTCACATTCGTAGTCGTTGAGCAATTCGACCCAACGTCGCTATCTCATGTTTAACTCTTTCTGGTCGAAGATGTGTTTGAGGCTCTTGTGGTCTGTAAAGATAGTGCACTTGGTACCGTATAGGTAGTGCCTCTAGATTTTAAGAGCGAAGACCACCGCTCCAAGTTCTAAGTCATGAGTGGTGTAATTGACCTCATGCGTTTTCAGTTGTCGTGAGGCATATGCAATAACTTTTCCCCTCTGCATTAGCACACAGCCCAGTCCTTGCTTCGAAGTGTCGCAATACACCACAAAATCTTCGGTCCCCTCTGGAAGAGAAAGGATGGGTGCACTGCAAAGGGCCTGTTTCAAATTCTGAAATGCAGCATCTTGCTTTTCTCCCCGGTTATAGGTTACACCGTTATGGGTTAAAGCGGTAAGAGGCTTTGCGATGCTGGAGAAATTTTGGATGAATCTTCGATAATAACCAGCAAGACCTAGAAACTGGCGAATTTCGGTTGGTGTTGTTGGTGCGGACCAGTTTTCGATAGCCTTGATTTTTGCAGGGTCCATGTGGATTCCTTCCTTGCTGACCACGTGACCAACGAAGTCCACCTTTCTAATCCAAAACTCACATTTTGAGAATTTTGCATAAAGTCTCTCAGTCCGTAACGTCTCTAAGACTTGTCTCAGGTGTTGACTATGTTCTTCTTTATTCATTGAATAAATGAGTATGTCGTCTATGAATACTATCACAAATTTATCCAAGAATGGACGACATACCCGATTCATTAGATCCATGAATACGGCTGGGGCATTGGTTAGTCCGAACGGCATCACTACGAATTCGTAATGTCCGTACCTCGTTCAGAAGGCCGTCTTGGGAACATCACTCTCCAGGACTCGCAACTGGTGATATCCCGACCTCAAATCGATCTTGGAGAAGTAGTTGTCTCCTTGGAGTCGATCGAATAAGTCATCGATTCGGGGTAGGGGGTATCGGTTCTTGATGGTAAGTTTGTTGAGTTCTCGGTAGTCGATGAACATCCTGAACGACCTATCCTTCTTTTTCACGAATAACATGGGTGCTCCCCAAGGCGAGAAGCTCGGCCTGATGAATCCTTTTCCAAGTAGTTCATTCAGTTAGCCGGATAGCTCTTGCATCTCTGCCGGGGCTAATCGATAGGGTGCTTTGGCTACTGGGGTAGCTCCGGGAACCAGATCGATTCTAAATTCGACTTGTCTTGCGGGTGGTATTCCCGGAAGATCCTCGGGAAAAACGTCGGGAAATTCACATGCGTCGGGCACATTCTTGATGTCCGGGACTTCGCGCTTCACATCTACAACGTGAGCCAAAAACGCGCGGCACTCTTTGCGTAGGTACTTTTGAGCCCGGATACTTGAGATGATACGAAGAGTGGTACTAGGTTTGTCGCCCAAGACAAGGAAGGTTTCGCCGGTTGGCAGATTAAGGCGAACAGCCTTATCGTAACATAAAATGTCCGCACGATGTGAACTTAGCCAATCCATGCCAATGATGACATCGAAACTCTTAATCGAGACTGGCATGAGGTTGATTGGAAAGGGATTATCGTTTAGATTTAGGGTGCAGTTTAAGTATATCTCCTTAGTGCCTTCGGTTTTTCCGTTCGCCATTTCTACTATGAATGGTTCACTTAATGATTGTGGTATTGGTTTTAGCATGCCTTTAAAGTCGTGACTCACAAAACTCCTTTCCTCTCCACTATCAAACAAAATGCATGCATACGAGTTATCAAGAAGAAACGTACCCGTAACAACAGTAGGGTCCGCAACGGCTTCATCTTGTCCCTTTGCGAAAACTCGGCCCCTTCCGGTATTCCTATTCTTTACCTTCGGGCAGTCCCTGCGGTAGTGTCCCGTGTCTCCGCACTCAAAGCAGGCACGGCTCACTCCGGTATTAGTAGTAGGGGCGGATTGTTGGGTTGGCTCTTTGCAATAGCGGGTTGTATGTCCCTTCTTATTGCACCTGGTGCATTGAAGGTGACGGCAGAGACCGTGGTGGTGGAAGTTGCATTGGTTGCACTTTGGAAGTTTCCCACTGTATGAGCTTGTAGGGGTAGAGTTGGTAGGTACAATAATCGCGTGGGTCGCTACTACTTGTTGTTTCTTGGGGTTCTCCTGGAGGGTTTGTCCCCTCCTCTTGTTCCAAGGCTTACTCTGGCCCTGAGCCTCCTTAGGTGGATTTGCGGTTGCTGCAATGGTACCCTGTTTCACTCCGTGGTCGATGAGTCGTTGAGCCAGGCGTTTAGCGTTGTTGTAGGTGATAGGGTTGGAAGCTAGTACATGCCCTTGAATCTGGCGTGACAACCCCCAAATGTACCTTTCGACCTTCTTTGATTCCAGGTTGACCATGGTAGGGCACAAAGCAGCGAGGCCGTTGAACCTAGCTGTGTAGGCGAATAGATCAGACCCGGCCATTTTCAGATTCCAGAGCTCCTGCTCAAGCTTTTGCACTTCGCCCCTTGGGCAGTATTCTTCCAGTAGTAGAACCTTCAGTTCTTCCCAACTCATGGTGTTAGCGACAGTGAGTGTCACTGAATTTACATGGCTTTTCCACCAAGTGAGGGCTCGATCTATGAAGGTGCAAGCAGCAAACCTGACCTTGCTTGTTTCTTGGCATGAGCAAATCTCGAAGACTGTTTCGGTCTTTTCGAACCATTGCATTAGTGAAATGACTCCCCCACTGCCATTAAAAGTCTTTGGCTTTGAGTTGGAGAACTCCTTGTAAGTACATTCCCTTACATGGCCCTGGCCGGTGCCACGATTGGGATGATTTGTGCTGCTTCCTGTACCTGCATTTGCATTGGAGTTTATTTGATAGAGGGCTGCTGTTACTGCTGCTGTGATAGCAGCCTGGACCATGGCCAGATCATATGTCAGTGGTGGAGGTGGTGGTGGGGTGGCGTTGGTACGTGCTGATCTACGAGGAGGCATTACGCTGCTAAAAGAAAAAAATGAGAGATTATAAGTTTTGGTGGTTGCGAGTTGAATGATATTGAGTTAACTTTCTATAATAGTTTATGAATTTGGTTTGGCCAACACAGGGTTTTGAGCTTGATTCATAAATAACGTTTAAATAGATGTACTTATGAATTGATCGGACTACTCATAATTAAAACAAGAAAGAGATATGTCCTATATATATTAAACATATAGTTGTGTTACATCCGAGTTTAGACAAAAGTTTTTGACCTTTCTAAAGGTCTCCGATTACAGAAAGTTTTAAAGAAAATTATATTCTTATCCGAAGTCCTAATTTATAACAAAATTTGAATTCCTGGCAAGCACTATTTGTGACGTAGGTTGCGCTTGGAGCTTGACTACGTATCTGATTGCTTCGATTCCATTAGACGCCTATCAAAAGTGGCGTGTTGCTCCCTTAACTCAGCTAGGGCTGCAATCATTTGTGCCTGAAATGCCTCAGTTTGGAGTTGGGCATGGTCCTGAATGCCATCCAGCCTACGGATGTCAGAAGTGTGGACCTGTACTTCTACGTTGATCTCGCGGATCCGGTTGGCTTGAACTCCGGATTGATAGCATTGGTTGGCTAGTTTGCCAACCATGACCGGAAGTGCTCAGTTTGCCGATCCCCTCTGACATCATAAAAGTCTCGGCACATGCTGTAGGGAGGGCGCAAGCTTTGTTGTTGGCTCCAATGGTGGAGGTGACTTCCCCACACAGGAGTGGGTCCTTGGAAGTTCCTCACATGGACAGGAGGTTGTGGTGCCGGTGGATTGATAACCTCTAGCTCTGAATCCGTACCAGAGTCATCTCCCTCATCCAATTCTATCGGCTCTTCGTCTTCTTCGGAATCTTCTTCGACCCATCCTCCATTACCTTGGTTGGGGTAGTAGGGGTCATTGGGGTGGTGGAATCCAGCCATTGAGTCTGTACGAGAATAGGGTTAAGAATTGGCTATAAGCTAGAGTACATGAAATTTACCCTTAAGTTTAATAGCTAATGACAACACAAAGACTCCCTTAGAATTATGTAATGATGTGCTTTTGGTAAGTTTTAAATTTGTTGTCCATTGCAGACACTCCTTGGCATACGTTAGTCGGCTCTTGGACAAATATAGTTGATCAGGCTATATTCTTCCCAGTTCCGATTACATGTCCCAAGGCATACCTGCACTGCACAACTTATTTATAATACTCCTATATTGTTTTAATTATGATACTGACCATGTTATTAATATGAAATGAATGAATGCCTACTTTACAAAAACTAGATAAATTTAATTTTAAAAGTGTGAATCTTACTCAGAGTGTTTTTGCCCAGTTGTGTTTGTAGCTGTATACCAAAAATTGTTTTGATATACTTAATTCACTATAAACAATGCTCTGATACCAATCTGTCACACTCCCAAACCAGAACGGCGGAAACATTCGGGGGCGGAGGACGTCATATTCAGTATCATAACACTTCATAGAAAGGAAAGTACACACCACCATACATATATAAAGGTTTTAAAAATGTTTACATCATTGTATTCATTACATGTTCAAAAGATAAATGCATAAACATCTATCAAAAGAAATAATTAACGCTAGCACGTTAATCCCCAAAAGTTGATTTCCAAACCTGCTTAACGGTTCCCTGAGAATACAAGTTATTTTAAAGAAAAAGTGTCAACAATTAAGTTGGTGAGTTCATAAGTGAATTAGAAACATTGAATGCCATTCTAAAATGAGTATATATTTTCCAAGAAAATCCCTTAATTTCTTATAAAAGTGTGAGATGCATGTGAATATATGTATTGAATAATATAGCTAGTTGAATCAAGAAAATCCCTTATTTTCCTATTAGTCGTTTGTTTTGTATACAAGGAAAATCCCATATTTTCCTAAAGTAATAGTTAGCCTAATGTCCCAGACTAAAAACCGAAAGCAAAAGACATGCTTTAGAAAGTTGAAGCATAGTTTTATATAATAAAACCCATTAGAAGATTTCAGTTTGTTAGATGAAGAATAGTTTTAATAACTACCCATTCATCAATCAAAAGTACTATAATAATTGTATATCCGATGAGTTTTATAACCATACTAAACATAATATGCCTGTAGCGACGTTCTTCAGGCGTCGTAGCGTTACGACAAACTGTCACCCCAAAAGACGGACTGTAGCTAACAGTCAGGGCGCGGGATCATGTCTTCCCGTATAGATCTATACACATTTTACACGTTCTTCGAACGGGAGAATCTGGTTATGGACAGGACTTGTAGCGATACCTTTTAGCAAAAGATAGTATTTGAAGATGTACACGTCTCATGGATTCTCAACTAAGTATGTATTAAAGTAATAGTTTTGTATGCAAAGTTTATCCTTTTTCACAATGTTTGACAAAGCATAAATCATAAGTTTTTAGAATGTATAAAACAGTTTAGCAACGATGAATACTTTGGAATTACTAAATACTTTGTATAAATCTAGTGCATGCGAAGTATGACAAGATTTTTCACATAATAGTACTAAATCACATGTGATTCATTTGATAAAAACGAGTACAATGAAATTTCATGAAATACACGATAATAACCGAATGTTTACTTGTATTCCACCCCTAAAAGAGTATAAAAGCATTAAAAATGTATTTAAAGTGTGTTTGAAGGGTATATGAACTCACTTGAAAGTTTGAAGATAGCGAGATGGAAAACCGGGCAGAGTTTCGTCTCGGGAAACGGATTTTTCTCGGGATTCTCAGGAATCTCGGGAGTAAAATCGATCTTCGGGACTTGAGCAACAAGATCAGGGCTTCGAGGTAGTGTGGGCACGGAAAACGAGGCAAAACACAAGAAAATAGGGAGAGAATGAGCAAAATTTCCGGGAACCCTCTCATTTCTATTTATAGGGGTGCTGAACGGCCTCGGTACGCGGGGCGTACGCTTGTACGTAGCGCGTACTCGTACGTCATGCATGACCGAGTCCTCGACTGCCTCGGCTTCGGATGGGACGGAAAGGGTGTAGCTTCGCATAGGGGCGACGTGGACGGACCGAGACCAAGGCCCTCGCGTACGCGGGGCATACGAGGGTACGCAGCGCGTAACCCGGATAAGGACGTTGACTCCTCCTTCGGATATTACCCGATTTTTTATTTAAATTTATATATAATTTATTTAATAAACTTCAAAAAATCATATCTCCTTCATACGAACTCCGTTTTCGATGGTCTTTATATCCACGCGTAGGTGAGACTATGCTCTACAACTTTCGTTTAGACTCCGTGGGCAAATTATGAAATTATTTTTTATTATTTATTTATAAAATATCGTGATTAAGGAATTTCTTTAAAAAATCATAACTTCTTTATCTGACGTCGGTTTTTGCCAGACTTTTTACCGCTGAAATACCATTGCCGAGACCTTCGATTCTCGTTTAGGTCGTTCCGGCCAAAAGTCGCTCGATCTCCGATTTGAGTCTTTAGCTGTCTGCTGCTAAGCCGTACTTGGAAAAATCTTAACTTCAATATACGAAGTCGGATTTGGGCATTCTTTTTACGTGCGATCCTGGTTCAATGATATTAAACATAGTAGGAATTTAAATAGATACTTTTTGGTCATTTTATTATCAAAGTTAATTTTATTAACTCCAAGGCGGTTACAATACTTGACTTTTTAGGTCATTACAAAGAGTTGAAATATCAGGTTGTTACAGTCATTTATAAGGAAAATGATGAACTGATCCATGTAAGGACAACATACCTTATTCATCAAGTTCATGAATACTACGGGCGCATTGGTCTTATCCGAGAGGTATCACTACGGACTTGTAGTGTCATTATCGAGTTCGGAAGGCCGTCCTCGGAACATCTTCCTCTGATACTCATAACTGGTGATACTTGGATCTGTTGGGCTGAAGATAGTTTTGATGTTGCGTCTTTTGGGCTCGTTAGATTAGCCTTGTATTCTCCGGTTTGGGCCTGTCCAACCGTGAGCCTTTTTATGTATTGTATATAAGTTAAACGCTTGCTTGCATATTAGGTTAAGATTTCAGATTTAAGATTCCAGAGATTATCGATTTAGCGATTCATCAAGAGCATTATATTTCCTGTAATCGTTCTTGTAATCTTCTAATCCTTTACAGTTGATGTTCTTGATCGAGCTCTTCTAAGGATTTTATTTAATCATTCGACACGATTGATTCAAGCTGTTTTGTTCTTAATATTGCGTTCTGCTTTGTTATTTTTATTGCGTTCTTGCTGTTTCATATTCATATACTTGTTCAAGATCTAATCGATCTTCATAGATTAAAAGTTGTTTTAATCCCATCAATTGGTATCAGAGCAGGAGGCTATGTAATCGATACACATCTTTTCTGTGAAAAAGATTTCAATTAGGGTTTTCCGCAATCATCGATATTTATTGAGCCGTCATCTTAATTGACGTACCTTAGTATTTATTGTTTTGCCCTAATCTGCTTTATTACAAGTCTGATCTTTGAACAGGTTTTACGATCATTATGGACGCGACGCAATCAAACCCTATTAATATTTCCAACAGCATTGGTTCGACGACAAAGATTCCAATCTTATACACCCATGACTATGAAGTATGGGCGCATCATTTTGAAGATTACGTGATTGGATCGGAGGAAAATGGTTATCTCATATGGGAAGCCATCATCAATGGACCGTTTTCTCATTCTGCGACATCCAGAATCATCAAGACGCAAAAAGAGTACAATGATCTGCTTAAGGACGTGACGAATATTGCGCAAGATGAAAAAGACAAATTACAGTGCAATATTAAGGCGCTAAGGTTGATCAGGTTCGCCCTTCAGTCCGACACATTCAGACTGATCAGCTCATGCACTACGGCGAAGGAAGTGTGGGATAGACTTCGCGAACTGTATTCCACAGACGAAGATCTTGAACATTCAATCCAAACCTTGCTTCTATCTGAGTTTGGAGAATTCAGGCAAGGGTCCGATGAAACTGTGACCCAGACGTTTGATCGCTTCAATCATCTTCTCAGCAAGATGATCAAACACGACATTGAAAGGAAGCTCATCGAACAAAAGGTTACTTTCTTGAACGGACTGAGATCTGAATGGAGAGCAGTAGTTTCCACAGTCAAAGCCCATGAACAGTTTAAATCATACTCTTAGGCGAAACTGGTGGGTATTTTAAAGTCCCAAGAGAAGATTGTGGTTCAAGAGAAGAACGTTGTTTCTAGTCTTGGTTCGTTGGCCCTCCTATCTAAAAGTAAAGTTGTGATGGAGGATGAAGAGCTCAACTTGGAAGAGTATGATCTCACAACTGAGGATTATGCCATGATGGTATCCAATCCCAAGAGATTCATAAAGAAGAGATTCCCCAGCAACAAAAACCGAAACTAGCAGGGGAGTTACAGCTCTGAAAAGGCAAACAATGAACCGAAGGCTGAGGAGGCCAAGAAGGAACCGAAAACAGATGGCGATTCCGGAGGAAGCTGCTTCTACTGTGGGGGCAAGAACCACTATGCCAAGGACTGTGTTCTTAAGAAGATGGCTGAAAAGGACGATGGAAAGGATGAGGAAGCCGTGCTGCAGAAGAGATTGGATGAGTTGAGAAAGAAGAAGTCTACCGCTAACTCTTCTATTAATGCTCTTATTGTGCAGGGTTCGGTTAATGACGATGAGTTCGGTAGCACAGAAGTTTGGTCTACTGACTCAGAAGACGAAGAAGTGAGGAAGCCTACTCATGGAAAGGCTTATATGGCTAAGGAGGAAAGCAGTGGTGGAAAATGCTTCATGGTGTCTGGAGTATCTCAAATAAGGGGATACAATACCGATGGAGGAAGCAATGGACCGAAGGTGCAGGAGGATATGTGCTTTACGGCCAAACCACTCAGCCAGCAGTTCAATGAGCTTGATGAACTGATAAAGAAGGTACAATCTGTTTTTATTTCATCTAAAGTACCATCATCCTCAAATGAGAAAGAACTAAAAAATGTTAATACAAGAATTTCTCATTTAGATAGTAGCTTAACTCAAACTCGAGTCACCAATTCTAACCTAACTGATCAATTAAGCAGGGTGGCGTCGAAGAGTGAGGAGCGGCGTATGTGGATTGAGTTAAAAGAGTCGGAATTAGTTAAAGTTAAAGACGAAAACATTTATTTGCAGAGAGACAATTTGAAATTGTTAAAACAACGAAATGTTTTTTGTTTAATAGCTAAACGTTTATATTCCAATATTACTCAACTTCACTTGGACTGTGAGATAGGCAAAAAGATCCATCGCATGATTTTGCCCTTCCTAGAATTTAAGGAGGATGAAATTGATGCCGAAGCCTACAATTGTGAGAGTGTGATATCGTCTGATGATGTCAACCCAACCTATAGGATTGGACTGGACAAAATTGAGTCCTTCATCAAATCCAAAGACCACAAGGACATGCTCAAAAATCTTTTGGACGAAAATGACAGACTTAAACTGAGAACCGAAACCATACAAAAGTTTGACTCTCTAAACGCCAACATAAGCTCAGAAAATAAAATTGATGTTGAAAATGCATCTGAGCTTAACGAGGACCAAAACATGAGTGAAATTTCTGTAGAGGATACGGTTGACTGCTCAGAATTTATTAAAAGCGAAACTGAAAACCACAAAAATCTTATTTCTGAAAACTCTGTGGAATTCGCTAGATTGTCCCAACAAAAGTCCCCGAAACTAGTAGAAAAAGTTGTTGTGTATCAAAAGGTTAGGACCACTCCGAATCAGGTATACAAGGTGACTGGAGTAACCGAACATCAAACAGCTGAACTCACGGCTATTGTTAACGAAGACAATGCTGATGGCTGTGATGAGTTCTTCTGAGAAGCTCCTATTGATAATGGAAACGAAACCGTTGGCCTATCTGAAAGAACCTCCTGGATGAGAAAAGGGAGGTACATACCTGAACCCTTGAACAAACCTGATAATTTCAGTGAACCAAGCACAAGTGGTACAAAAGATATTCCTCAAGAGGTTGATCGTTCAGCAAAAGAAGACATTCCTTCAACACCAACAGCTCGAAGCGAAACTACATCAGATACTCCTTCCACTTCCTCAGGGAAAACTAAATCTTCTTCAGATATTCCCTCTGCTCCCTCGGCTCAAAGAAAAACTCCTGAAGTTCAAAAGGAACCAGCCAAGGTGACATCAAAAACGAAAGCGAACGTTCATCATCAACCTAAGCAGATGAGGGATAAGAAGATAGAAAGGAACCAAAGATACAGGAAAAACCTTTCTGAAAGAAAACAATTCTGGCACTCCCAGAATGCATACTATTCACACAAAGACAAGAATCTGAAGTATGAAAACAAACCTGTAAGAAAGCATGAAAGTTCCAACAACCGAAAGCCAAGGTTCGGTTCACAAGAAAATACCAACCGAAAGCAAAGGTTCGGTTCTGAAAAGGATTTCAACCTAAACCAAAGGTTCGGTTCTGAAAAGGATTTCAACCGAAACCAAAGGTTCGGTTCCAAGAACAACTCCAACCGAACGCAGAGGTTCGGGTCTGAAGTCAAAAGAGAACAAGACTCGAAGGTTAGTCCCTCCAATGATCAAAAGCAAAAGGGTCACCTAGAGTCATCAGCCAGGAAGTCCTCCCCATCCAACTTATCTCGCTCTAATTCTTCTCGTTCTTCTACTTCCACTCATTCATCTCCATCTTGCTCTAAAGCTAATCATGCATGCTCTCAAAAACCTCCTTCTTCAGCTGAACATAAGGGAAAGCAGAAGGTCGATGAATCCAAACCTGAGTCCAAAGCGAACAAACCCAATCCTAACAAAATAAAAGTTTTTACCATTAAAAAGAAAGATGAAACAACTCTAATAAAACGAACATATCTAGTTGACATCTCTCTTACTATTCCCGTTCCCATGAAAAGCTCACATGGACCCAAGAAACTTTGGGTTCCTAAATTTGCTTAATTTTTGCAGGTTATAAGTGACGAGCAGTTTGACGAAGAATGGTATATCGACAGTGGCTGCTCGCGTCACATGACAGGGAGGAAAGAAGAGCTCAGGGAATACAGATCTCTTGCAAATGGTGGCAACGTTAAGTTTGGAAATAACTCCTTCGGCACCATAAAGGGATATGGGATGATAACAAATGGTGATTTTACCATAAGAAAGGTAGCCTATGTGGAAGGACTTCAACACAACCTCATCAGTGTATCTCAGCTTGTTGGAGGTACAGGTCTCAAAGTTTCATTCGATGATGAAGGTTCTGAAATCATAGAGAAAAAGACAAAGAAAGTGATTCTGAAGTCAGAGCGAAAGGGTGAAATGTTTCCTCTGAATATGAAACCCATCAAAGGAAACCCAGCCATATGTCTGCTATCAAAAGCTCAATCCGACGAAAGCTGGTTGTGGCACAGAAGACTCTCTCATCTCAATTTCAAAGATATCAACCGACTTGTCACTGGAGGTCATGTTAGGGGTCTTCCATTGCTCAAGTTCGACAGAGAGCATTTGTGTGCTGCATGCGAAATGGGAAAGCAGAGTCGTCAAAGTCACCCATCTGTAATCAACACAAAAGTTGTTGAACCACTCGAATTACTTCAAATCGATTTGTGTGGTCCTTCATCTATAGAAAGCATCGGTGGTAGCAAGTATATTCTTGTTATCGTTGATGACTTTTCACGATTTACATGGGTGTTCTTTCTGAAACTCAAATCTGAAGTGACTCAAAAGCTGAAAGTGTTTATCAAGCAAATTGAAGTCCAGCTCAAGAAGGTCGTTCGTAACATCAGGAGCGACAATGGTCTCGAATTCAAGAAACCTTTCAACACTTATATCAAGAATTGAATTGTTGAATCAAAACGAAGCCACCCTTATTTAGCCTTATTAAAAGAAACCTTTCAACACTTATTAATAAATGTTTGATCGTAATTCAATGGGATTCCACACTAACACTTCGGGGTCTCTCTTGACCTTGAAGGAAGAGATTCGTGCCCGGGATCATCAATTTCGTGTCATTATTCACATCACAGATCATCCTAAAAAGAGTTGCTTTATTTCTTTATCTTTTACACTCCTTGCACGAAAATCCTTGATTTTCAAAAATTCCGTTACTAATTATTTTACAGGCTGGATAATTACTGGATGGTTACAAATGAAGTTGTGGTCAAAAATTAGCCACGTGGGTCTTTAATTGATAACAGCTGTTTAAAAGGGGATAAGACAAAAAGTTGCTGACTCGGCAGAAGTTAAATGGATAGAAATTCAAACGACGGTAAAAAGGAGGGCGCGTGAATTTGAAACGGCCGCGCTTTTTCTGACACTTATGGACGCGTGTGCGATATTGAAGCGTCATCCATCTGGAATTAATGGCGCGTGTGGAAATGGAAACGGTTCCTCTCTCTGAACCGGCGCTTATTGGGCGGCGTGATCCTAGGAATCTGACACTCTCTCTCCTACGTGATCATCGCACGTCCCAACTGTCACCAATCAGTCACTCCAAAAACCCGCTTCGTATTTCCATAAGAGATTTGAAACGATTTTTCTCTCTCCTATCACCTACTATAAAAACCCATCAACACCACCTTTTACCTCTTTACTGCCCCCATAATTCCCAAAGCAAAAATACTCCCAAAACACTCTCCCGTTCTTCTTCTTCTCCAAACCTGCAACAATGGCTGAATCTTCATCTGTTCATGCAACGTCTCAGATTCTTCCCATCAGACCCCAGCAATGCCTAGTCATCGATCTGAATCCGCTGGCGTATGATCCATACATGTCGCCGGTCATCGAATGCCTCAAGTACTACCAGCTTGCTCCGGTATTGTCCAGAATTGAAACGGTGCCAATGGTGGCTCTATCTCAGGTCTATGCGACGGCCTACTACGACAAGGGCGTCGACCGAGTATTCTTTGAAGTGGGAGATCACAAGACTTCAATTTCTCGCCCCCGTTTCTGCACTTTGTTAGGGTTTGCCGCTGACCCATCGCGAGTTAACCCGGAGACGATTCCGGTTGGAATGTTCTACAGCATGTTCTACAACATGGGCTACACGGAAGTTCTCACCTCCGTCGCCAGGTTCAAGAAGTCCGGCCTACCGCCCCAGTGGAATGGGTTATTTACAGTTTTCTTCAAGGGACTGTCAGAGAGGAGCTCAGGATCTGACGGTGCAAGTCGTCTTTTCCTTTCTATAATGTACGGCGTGTACAATGGGATAAACCTGGATTATGGGTTTGTCCTCTGGCAACAGCTGCTTCAGAGCCTCTCTTCCACTTCTCGACACTCCGAGGTGTCGCTGGCCCGGTTCTGGATCTTGATCACAAGATGGGCCATGGACAGGTTTGAGGTCCCAACTGCTGATGGTGCATCGATGTCTTCTATTGGTACGTTCCATACCAAGAAGATCATCGTCTCGGATGCATCAAAATTCTCATTCATTGGCTCCATCCCGGAGACTATGTATGGAAGTGTGCCCTCAGACAACAGTATGATCAGGGTGATCAAGGAGTTAGGGCCATCTGGTCCGAGGGAACTGACACCGGACATGCTGCGATCGAATCATGATGCCGACAAACCGGTAGCCAGGGGTAAGAAGGCAGACAAGGGGAAGAAACCATCCAAAGCCCCAAAACCTTCTCCCAAGAAGCGCAAACAACCGAAGGCTGCTTCATCCCCACAACCGAAAAGGAGGAAGACCCAACGAAAGCGAAAGCTCGTCATTCCCTCTTCCTCAAGCGAATCCGAAGGTGGGAGTTCGGACTCTGAGGGATCCCAAGGAGACGAATCTCCTCAACGAGGCAACACCCCCTCGGTCCCCAACCCCGGAGATGGAACTTCATCAATCCCCAGTTCCTTCCCCTCCACCCACAATACCTATTTCCATTCCCACCATAAACCCCACAATTCCCCCAACCTCTATCCCTATACCTCCACCCATATTCACCACATCAACCAAAACACCACCTGTAACCGAACCTCCACAAACCGAAACCCATACATCACCACCACCCGAAACTAACCCCCCACCCACTCAACCTCAACCAACCAAACCCATAACACCCCCAGCTTCACCACCACCTCAATCTCCAGAAGACGCCTCCGATGGCGACGATCAATACCTTGGTGTTGATCACATGAATTTTGACTCGGTCTACTATAGTCCGTTTCAAGTTCAGAGTGATGAGGAGGATGATGCTCCAGTGACAAAGAAGCATCTTCATGAGCTTAACGAGAAGATTGATCAACTTCTCGCCTCCTCTTCCAACCAGCAGTCATCTTTGTCTGAAGCTGCGCTTCAGAAGATAGTTGATGCCTTCTCCAGGGCTCAACATGATTCAGTGGCCTCAGCCACTGCTGCGATAGACGCCTCCACCCAAGCCTGTGAGGCAGCGACCGAAAAAGTCGATAAACTATTCTCCGACGCTTCTGACCTGCTGAAGTCCTTGCAGGAAAGCGCCGACGCCACAAAGACAACTCTGGAACCGATTTTTCAGCAATTGGCCAAGTTCGTCTCGACGGAGTTGACTTCGTTCGCTACTCTCAGACAAACTCTTAGCGACGACAACTCGGCACTTTGTGCCTCCATTTTGGCAAAGCTACAAGAGGATCTTGCAGCTGAGAACTCTCTGATGGACGTTTTGGCGAGTAAAACAACCGCCCTAAAGGTCAAGAGCATACAACTTTCCAACTCTCAAGAACAATTGGAAGCTCTTCGATCCGAGAGGGAGGTCATAAAGACGTGTGTTTCGGATGTCCACGCCGCTCTCTCAAACATCCTGGAAGCACACGACCCCATCCTTAACCACTCAGTGAGGCGTACCCTCGCTGAAAAGCTCTCCCCGGCCATGGACCTTTTAAGCAAAATTGAAGGCCTACCGAGTTTCGTGTCCATTCCGAAACAAAGGGGAGATGAGAAGAAAGGATCGAAACCACCTCCTTCCTCCAAAGCTACTCACACAAACGAACCAACCCCAACTGGTCATGCCTCGGGTTCGGGTGTGAAGAACAAGGGTAAAAACATAGCTGAGGGAGGAGATGAAGATGAAGATGAAGACAAGGAGACCATTGCCGACATGTTGAAACGGAAAAACAGTCGCAATGCTGAAGACGATGCCAGTCGTGTGGCGCGTGAGGCTGAAGAAGCCGAACGAAAGCAAAAAGAAGCCCACGATCTCCTTGAGAGCCGAAAGTTGCTCTTCCCTGCTTGGACCAGGGATCGTTTGATAAAAGAGGCCATAGAGACTCCAAGCATACTATGGCTCGAGCCGGTGATATCGTTCGACTGCAACAACACTATCGATTCGCAGTTCGATATGTCGCTGACTCGAAAGGCGTTCATCTTCCACGCCTTCTCTAACATCTTTGAAGTCCCGCATCCGAACGATGAGCTTGACAGGGAGCTCATTGACTTCTACCTGGAGGCCGCTCGCCCTCAATACCTTACATGGAGCGCCCAGAAGATTGTTAATGTTCGGGTGCTGAAGCCTTTTGCCGTGGGGAAATTCACGAATGTTAAGTTCAAGCTTATTCGTGGATCTGCAAGAACCGCTCACATCATCACCCTGGCGGATCTGCCGAATCTGAATCCTCATGACTGGATAGTCTTGTACAATATCCTGCTGACAAACGAAGCCGAATATGGTCCCATCTTAGACCATGTCAAAAGGATGTTGGCTTGCTACATCATGGAGGTTGCCCAAATGGATCAGGAGGTCGCCACTGTTTTCAAGAAGAAACCGAAAGTAGCACCAGTGGGATCGGCCAGTGATCTAAACACAATGCAAATGGGTAAGATAGATCCGAGGCGAAACTCAGTGATGTTCACCAGAGCCGAAGGACAGAAATGTCTATTAGCTTTAGCTGACAAGCACCTTTACACCACAGCCTGCTTGGAACACGTCTTATCAATCATCAAGCGGTGTAAGGACAATTCGGCTGATGACATTAAGTACTTCAATGATATGATCAATTGGTACATCCGGTTTAGACAGACCATCCTCTCCATAACCAAGTGTCTGTTTAGTACCGTGAAGAAGAAGGTACCAGCTTCAGCTGCCGGCCCAAGTAAGAAGTGAAAGTCTCGCTCCAAAATTGACGCAAAGGGGGAGATTGTTGGGCTGAAGATAGTTTTGATGTTGCGTCTTTTGGGCTCGTTAGATTAGCCTTGTATTCTCCGGTTTGGGCCTGTCCAACCGTGAGCCTTTTTATGTATTGTATATAAGTTAAACGCTTGCATGCATATTAGGTTAAGATTTCAGATTTAAGATTCCAGAGATTATCGATTTAGCGATTCATCAAGAGTATTATATTTCCTGTAATCGTTCTTGTAATCTTCTAATCCTTTACAGTTGATGTTCTTGATCGAGCTCTTCTAAGGATTTTATTTAATCATTCGACACGATTGATTCAAGCTGCTTTGTTCTTAATATTGCGTTCTGCTTTGTTATTTTTATTGCGTTCTTGCTGTTTCATATTCATATACTTGTTCAAGATCTAATCGATCTTCATAGATTAAAAGTTGTTTTAATCCCATCAGGATCTCAGATCCATCTTTGAAAGGAAACTCGTTCCTTGCGGTTGGTCAACAATCCATCCATGCGACGCAGAGGGTAATGATTTCTAATGGAAATCTTGTCGAGGTCTCCATAGTCATGCACATACTAACCAATCCGTCTTCCTTCTTGAAGAACCAGACTGGAGTTCCCCAGGGTGAGAAACTCGGTCTTATAAAGCCATTGCTGAGTAGTTCGTTAAGTTGACCGGACAGTTCTTGCATATCTGTAGATGTTAGACTATAGGGAGATTCGGTTCTAGGGGTAGAATTTGATTGGATTCTAAGTTTATCTGCATGACAGCATGATCACTCTTAGTCTTGAGCAGTCTCCGTCCTGAAGTTCATATTAGGGGTCATACTTGGTTCATCAATCACAGGTTCGCGTATAATAGTCGTATATAATTAAGATTGAAAAGGCAGTTGAATAAATGATTCTTATTTAAGCTCACAACCAAACAAGGAAAAGAAGTTAAAGCAGAATCATCAATTCTAAACCTATAGAACCTTGATTATATATCACCCTTGTGTATACATTCCTCAGTGATAGATCTACCGTATGGGTCTTCGGATTGAACTTGATGTACTGTACGAGTGGTATTCTGGGAAGGTTTGTTGAGGTTTCATCGTGAAGGATACATAACATAAGGTACTCTATGCATGAGTACCTTGGAGTTCTGGAATGTCGGCTTCACTAGAAAGGCAATTTCGGAGAAATATATGTACGCATGAAACTGGTATTGTGAGGATCGAATTGAATCAAGTTGTATGATAATATCGGACTACTCGGAATAAGAGGCGTTATACTTAAATCATAAACGATGTTACAAACAACACAACAGTGAAACTTCTAACAGAGTTTCAATACTTTAGATTAACTACAAGACTACTGCTGTGAACAAGGTATACTTCAAAAAGCAAGTATACATAGCACGAGGGCCCCTTGACTGACGGGATCTCGCAAAAGATACGACTCGAGTTGCACTAGTTTTATACAAGTGTTAAGAATTGACTCGAATGACGGTGAATTTATAAGTGTAATTAATTACTACGATTTGGAAGTGTACCCATAAAATAGTAGGATCCTTCGATGTCTTTTATTGTTCTGGGGTCAAACTCCTCCTGTTTCCCCGTCGCTCTTCTCTGTTCGGCAGTCCCTTTTGAAATGTCCGATTATGCCACATAGATGGCGTATCCGAGAAATTTAGACATTGGTGGTTGAAGTATTGTGTTGGATCTGAGTCCTGTAGAAGCGGGTAGTGTGTCCGTTCTTGTTGCAGTTCTTGCAGTGTAACAGACAACAACTACCTAGATGATGGAATATGCACTTATTGCACTTCGGTAGGTTTCCAGCATACTGTCAGTCTGGGTTAGGGAAAACCTGGATACTAGTAGGGATGGTAGTAGGAGTTACAGACGTCGTGGCCGCGAAGGCTGCCACCGATTGTTGTCACTTGTTCGTTCCTTGGGGTGATTTGCCTTTAAATCTATCCCAGAATTTTCATTTATTACTCTTGGGTTTGAGATTCGAGGTGTTGGGGTAGTTTGATACTTGTTGATATACTTGGTTGTTACTTTGATTGGAATTATTGATAACCATCCTACTAACGTTTGCATTGTTAGCGTTTAGGTGAGTCATGACAGCTGTCACGGCAGCTGAGACTGCAGCTTGAAACGTAGTTGCATCAATCTAAAGAGTTGGTGTTTTATTGATGGGTTGATTACTTTTCTTCGACGGCATGATTCTGTTACACGATAAGAAAATATGTGTGTGAGCGATTATGGTTGAACCTAGATGTATTTCGATTATTCATGAATGGAGTAGAAGTAAGTTCTCGAGCGTTTGACCTACATCCCTATGATGTAGTCCTAGTACACGGTAGAAGTAAGTTCATAGAATGGTTACAAGACGATTGCTATCCAACCTTCGACAAGAATTGGAAGTGATCCTTAAGTTAAATTACCATAGCCCAATAACTTAACTAGAGTATGTTTCAGACTTAATTCTAAAGATAGTATGGTGAAAGTATTTGAACAAAGATTGACACAGAAATTAGCCGACTGTCGATATCCTTGATATTTATGACATAATGAGTTTGGGAAAATTGACCTTGTAGAAGGTCTTACATCATATCCGGAGTAGAAAAGTTTTGGCAGCATAAACGCCTAACTACAAGTACTTACGGTACTAGGGTAGATACATAGAAAAGTGTTACATAGGGCATAGATAGGAAAACGATTCCTTATAACAAGGAAAGAAAGTAAAGCATCTCCTACAGGTGATGGTCATTGTCACACCCCAAAACCAGAATGGCGGAAATGTTCTGGGGTGGAGGACGTCATGTATAGCATCACAACCAATGTATAATAGCAATCATAGCAGCGGAACCATTACATGGAATACTTAAATAAAAATGTTTAAATCAATTTGGAAATTGTCTAAAACTTGTTTGTATTTCGTCATACAGAATATATATAGAATATAAACATTAGAATCTTAATGCTGCAACTCCTCAAAAAACCAGCATATACCTATCTACGGATTTCCTGAGAATACAAGCAGTTTAAAAATATCAGCATAAAGCTAGTGAGTTCATAAGCAGTAGTTTGTAATGAAAATTGTTGATGAGCTAGCAGAAATGTTTGTATAGTGAATGGTCGTTGTCAATGATTTCACCTTTTGCCCGGAGTATTCCTTTCGGCTGAGGGCATTTGCTACCATATTGGCCTTGCCGGGATGGTAGCGAATTTTGCACTGATAGTCATTGAGTAGATCTATCCATCGTTGTTGTCTCATGATTAACTCTTTCTGATCAAGGATGTGCTGCAAGCTCTTATGGTTGGTGAAGATAGTGCACTTGGTTCCATAGAGATAGTGTCTCCAGATTTTCAATGTAAAGACAACTGCTCCCAACTCTAGATCATGAGTTGTGTAATTGACCTCGTGTGTCTTCAACTGCCTCGAGGCATAGGCGATGACTTTTCCTCGCTGCATGAGCACACAGCCTAGGCCCTGATTGGATGCATCGCAATAGACCACGAAGTCTTCCGTCCCTTCGGGCAAGGACAAGATAGGTATGCGACACAGGGCCTGCTTCAATGTTTGAAATGCCTTCTCTTGCTTGACTCCCCAACTAAAGGTTACACCTTTCTATGTCAGGGTAGTCAAGGGCTAAGCGATTCTGGAGAAGTTTTGGATGAACCTGCGATAATAGCCAGCATGGCCCAAGAATTGTCGGATTTCTGTGGGTGTTTTAGGTGTAGACCAATTCTCTATCGCTTTGATCTTGGAAGGGTCTACGTGAATACCTTCCTTGCTAACCACGTGTCTAAGGAAATTTACCTTCCTGATCCAAAACTCGCACTTCGAAAACTTCGCGTATAGCTTTCCGCCCTTAATGTTTCCAACACCTGTATCAAGTGGTGTTTATGATCACTCTCACTCCGCGAATAGACAAGTATGTCATCGATGAACACGATCACGTACTTGTCTAGGAAAGGGCGGCACACTCGGTTCATCAGGTCCATGAATACTGCCGGTGCATTGGTCAGACCAAAGGGCATTACTACAAATTCGTAGTGTCCATAGAGATTTCGGAATTCTGTCTTAGGTACATCATTCTCGTGGACTCATAACTGATGGTACCCTGATCTCAGATCTATCTTTGAGAAATAACTGGCTCCTAAAATTGGTCAAAGAGATCGTCGATTCTAGGTAAGGGATATCGGTTCTTGATGGTCAGCTTATTCAGCTCTCGGTAGTCAATCACATCCGAAAGGATCCATCTTTTTTCTTCATGAATAAGATCGGAGCTCCCCAGGGTGAGGAACTCGGCCTTATGAATCCTTTGCTGATCTGCTCATTGAGCTGGCCGGATAATTCTTGCATCTCCGTTGGCGCTAAACTATAGGGAGACTTAGCCACAGGAGTACCTCTAGGGATTAAGTCGATACGAAACTCGACTTGAGGTTCGGGAGGAATTCATGGGAGATCTTCAGGAAAGACATTAGGAAAGTTGCAGACTTAGGGGATGCTCTCGAGGTCTTTAACTTTTTGCGTCCCATCAACAACATGAGATAGAAACGCATAGCATTCCTTCCGTAGGTACTTCTGAGCTTTGATGCACGAGATGATATGAAGGTTTGAACTAAGTTTGTCACCATAAATCATGAGGGCTGTCACACCCCAAAACCGGAACAACGGAAACGTTCTAGGGTGGATGACGTCATGTCAAGTATAAGTGTATCACGAAGTGGAAACGTTAATAAGTATAAGTGAAGTATAAGTGTTATCAAGTATAAGTGAAGTAGAAGCGTTATCAAGTATAAGTGTATCACGATGTGGAAGTATAACGAAGCAGTAGTATCTAACCAAGTAGAAGTATGAAAACAAGGAAGAAAACTTTGGGAAAACCTTTATACTTAAGAAAATCGCGACTTGGTATTCTTTTGTAAAACAAGTTTGAAAACCTTTATAAATCCTTTGAAAACCTTT